>NW_022990484.1:2005025-2340025 GCF_902827175.1 Gymnodraco acuticeps
GAGATGAGAGAGAGAGAGAGAGAGAGAGAGAGAGAGAGATTCCAGGTTGTTGTGTTGAGAATATTCAGGAGAATATTTGTCATTGTTCCAATATTAATAAACAAACATTTGCATAAAGTATATTTGTCCACTCATATGTTGATAAGAGTATTACAAACTTGAAAAATATCCCTCTAAGGTACATTTAGAACAGATAACATTTTTAAGATTAATCGCGATTAGCTATGGACATCATGCGATTAATCGCGATTAAATATTTTAATCGACTGACAGCCCTAATGCTTACCTTTAACCTTTGTGTGCTGTTTGGGTCTGTGGGACCCGTTTTCAGTGTTGTCTAAAGGGAAATGTATGCAATTAAATTATTTTAACTTGCTTTATTTGGGGGTGGACCTCACATCCTCTAGGGGGGTCCAGGGGCATGCTCCCCTAGGAAGATTTTGTTTTTAAACGTTGAAGTGAAATGCATCAATCTGGTGCGCAACATGCATTTATGGATACAGCTCTAAACACTCAGATGAAAGGGAGCTGTATACTTTTCAATAATCCAAACATCTTTAGAATATGATCACAACCAATAACAAATCATTTAAACGTGTTTATTCTTATCTTACCTATAGTTAGCATTCTTTCTTTTTATTTATGCATATTTTACTTATCACTCCCCTTTTAAACTGTTTTTTTGACTGTCCTATAGTACACATTGGAATGATTTCTTACTTAATTGTGTACAACTACAACCTCTCTCTCTCTCAAAGGGACAGCGATTTTGTTTACAACAGACAAGAACCCTTATTTCATTCCCTTATTTTGCGACCCTTTCATATTAAACGTGTTACCTGACCCTGTGTTTGCTAGTAAATCAATACCTTGTTGTCCCACTTGAGAGACAACGTTTCTTTTTACTCTTTTGAACACCTTATTTTTACCCAGATGTTAGATAATCACACATCACTGTCTGAAATGAAAATATGTTTTCAGGATTGTTTGTGATTTAAATTCAAATCATGAGGTTTCTTTGTGCGTACCTAACTCTCCATGTTCAATGACTTCAAAGGTGGTCCAGAAGTCATCGGCACTAAAGGTGATGTTCCTCATACTCAATGCAGATTCTGCCATCTCCGTGGGCCGCATGCTGGGAGAAACCTACCACATAACACAACAAATAGATAAATACATAACTAGGCAAACAACAAAATGAACAAAAGAGAAACAATCGAACAAAGCAAACACATCCTACTCCCTGGATCAATATCACTGCCTTTGGAAAATGTCTCCCTTAGAAAAGCTCAATATTAAATACAGAAATCTGACTCGCAGCCATGTACACTGATTACATTCGTTGTCAAGTTATCAGGTGAATATGGCTGTACAAAGCAAATGTGCTACTTAACTCCACGGAGAGAAGGTGGAGTATTGAAGTCAAACGTTGGTGCTCCTCTTTAACCCCATCCATATTCTGCCGCTGCTGCAGACCCGTGAAAAAGGAGTCCGTAACTTAGAGCGGCCCGCCCGCCTTGTAAAATGCAATTACTCACACAATTAAATCAGACGTTTCTTTGATTGGTCTGCTTCTGATTTATTTCGAGGGCAGTAATCCCATCACGTTAAACCAGACCTATTCTATCAACCTCTCATTCTACCCAACATCATCCTTCATCCCACACTTCATCTCCCCTCCCTTCGTTCTTATTTCACCTTACCACTTAATGACCTGTGGGAGAACATGCCCACATGCCATCTGAAAGTGCACACACACACACACACACACACACACACACACACACACACACACACACACACACACACACACACACACACACACACACACACACACACACACACACACACACACACACACCTTGATTAAACAGCAGTTTTCTGGCTCTCTCTTTTCCAGGTACACCTCGAAGATCAAGTCCCCAGCAGGAGAGAACTGGGAAGAGAGAAAGAAAATGGAGTGATCAGAATTACGAAAAAACAATGCAGCTGGATTAATTGGCTTTCTTCTAAATGTGACTCCTGTGTGGCGTGATGGAAAAAAAGGGAGAGAACATATTACAGAAAATAAAACAGGTGGTTTTTAGAGCTGGAGGCAAACGAAATCCAGGTAGCGTTAATGGAATGCAAAACCCGGCTAAATAAAGAGAACATGTGTGAGACAAACTTGTAAAGGTGGAAGCGCAAAACTGATGTGTTCTCCTGAGGTCAGTTTAAAAATGGTTTTGAAGATGCACCTAGGAAAATGTTCAGGGGTTATTATGGGAAAGGATAACAACTTTTTTAAAAGAAGAGATGCAAGGAGAGAGATATGGGTTCACTGTAAAAGTATTTTTTCAATTGTGTATTTGCACAAGGCTTGTCACAAGGCAGAAAAGAAGGCGGTTTAATTCAATGTTAGCTTTTTTGTTAATTAAATATGACACTTTAATGTATTCATCAACTCTGTGTACCTTCATTTATCAATGCTTTATGGCTTATGGTTAAGTTAAACAGTAAATACATTTATTTCCCATCCATACTGCTTCTATGCGTGCTGGTTAAGTATGAAGCTAGAGCTAGCAGGCTGTTAGCCTAGCATAAACACTGTAAGCATGGCAAAACAGCTAGCGTAAAATCACTCTGTATCCACAACGTTAGAGTTTTTATGTTTGGAGTTTTATACTGCTATACCTTATGGTAAGCCTGTCACAGCCTTGCTCCAAAGCCAAATCCATAAGAGAGGTATTGATTATTTTGTTTAACTCACATGGCCTACAGTAGCATGGATTCTTTCCCCCGCAGGTCAATAGATACTAACCTATGTGAAATTAAAAGGATGACTTTAAAGTGGCCTTTCTGTCTGACATTCAGTAGGTCAAACTTCCAATAAAACTATGACACTTTTCTCAATATGATGGAGCTATAGGCTAATCTTTCTCCTGCATCCATTTAAAAACAGACTTTTGGTGAGAAAAAAACAGAAAGAGAGAAAGCGAAAATCTAAAAGTATAAAAAAGACAGGGTCAGTCGAATAGGACCAAATCCGGATTTCTGGCCAAGGGAAGTGGTTATCCATCCCCTGAAAAATGAACACCTAAGTGAAGATGAAAAAGGTTTCTTTCCCTTGGCTTTCTGAAAATGACAGTTACTCTTCCTTTGTCATTAAAGTGCAGGTGAACTGAGATGCATTATTGGCTTGAGAACTATCACATGGTTGGGGGGAGGAAGCCACTTCTGAGCTCCGGAAAGAGCACAGCAATTACAGTCATTCAAACCTCTAGACTAAAAGCTGTCGTTGTGAAAATGTCACACAGATACGGCGCCATCTTGGTCTCCTAAGCACACTTTTACCTCCTCTTCTCACACTAAAGAAAGACCACTTTAGGAATAAAGGAAAGAAAGATGTCTACAAAGTGATACAAAAAGCAATGCGCTGGAAAAGCAGTAATGTCCTGGCATTAAGGTATTCTTAATCTCTACCAAAGTCATCCACTTGCTGCACTCGCCGTGGCTGTAAATGCAAGTATTGATTTCCAAGTGCCACTTCTACCTTACAAGGCATGACATTGGCTTGAACCTCATTATATCACTGATTTACTTACTCCCTCAGTATAGCTGTACTCTCCACTTGCAGAGGGCAGGCTGACCTGTCATCCTCTGCCTTTTAAAGGAAACAGCTGAGGTCAGGACCTCCTACACTTCATCCATTGGTGTCATCCCTCTTTTTTGTTAACTTTTGTGTTTTATGTTTACAGATTTCCTCTATTCCTCCCTAAACTAGTATTGCACCTTTAACTCATTTGCCAAAAAAGAGACAAAACGCACAATAAACAACAATTTCTTCTTTATTTAACATAGTGATGGAAAAGGCTCCAAACCGTTTTTCAAACCTCAATATTTTCAGTTGATTCATCTCCAGAAAACATGTTAGGATGACAGTTTATGTTTTGACATGTTTTCACAAACATCCAATACTTGTTGTGATTGGCTGTTGATGATGATGAATAAAGAACATTTATTTTTGCTCTGTTTCTAACAACTCAGGCCTGACTAGCCACAACATTCTGATATTCTGATGACTAAATGAAGACCCAGAGAAGTATAAACCTGTGCCATATACCACTATAAATAAACTGCATGGACATATAACCCCTGTAAGTGCAGCGTTTATAAATCTGTGCGAGGGAAATTACATATTTGCTTTTGTTCTTTTATGTTTCATGTTTTTTTCAGTTTAAGAGTTACAAGAGTCAGCTCTGCATGGACTGGATGAACTTATTGATATTGAGTTAACTGGGTTTAATTGCTCTGGAGCTTCTGTGCTCCAAGACCCTGACAACATCATCGTAAGCCAGAGACCTCTACATGACGCCAGTGAGTGAAATGGATTGATATTAATAATAGAACAAATGAGGAAAGAGTACCTTTGTAAAAGGTGATGATTGATCTAAGATCACAAAGAGGCCTTGCTATTTTTTTTTATGTTTTACCTTTCCTGTAGTGAGTTATATAGGTTTATTTATCATTTATATTTAAATATTGATTCCCTCTCAAACACACCCCCCTGCCTGAAACGCCTCCATTGGATTCCTTTGTTTACTCCCATAACAAAGTGACATAACTATGTTACACTCGCACTTCTATTGGATAGCGCTCCAACACATTGTACGTGATAGGCTAAGGGGCGGGACATCTCTAAACGGCTGACCAGTTAGAACAGTGGGTCAGCAACCATTCAGAGCAGACTGGGCTCTGGTTTCAGACAGAGGGTGAAAAGAGGTGCTGCAGCACAGGCAATTTGAAGGCAAAAAACCAACTTTTTGATCATTAGAGCATGGAAACATGTCACAATAGAGGCACACAATACACATATAAACCGGGAATTAGCATAATAGGGCCCCTTAAATGATGCCAAAATGTTAAATTATCCCTAAAATTAGCTTATCCATTATCCCACCAGAGAAAATCATCCTCATGCTGACTTGTAATTACACTGGCTGATTATTCTTAATCAAAAAACGTGTACCTTTTGTATTTTTCTACCATATTTTTCTTATATTAAAAGCTTAGGACCCACAAATGTGTGTTCCATAACCAAAATGTTTTCCCTTTTTTCACCTCTGACAGTTTTATAATAGCGATTTGCTTTCCACTGAGTAACCTTCCTGACCCACAGCAGCAGACGTGCTCTGAGAGGTGGAGGGCGGGGGAAAGCAGAAAGGAGCGGGAATAAACAACAACAGCATGAGATTTCTTTTTTTCCCCCAGTTATCTAAACCAAATGTTTTTCTCAGGTTCGTAAAGGTTAACAGGAACAAAGCCCCTTTTCCTAGCACGCTCCCCTTACCCCCAGAACAACAGGAATCTCGTTCAAATACATCCCAGATATGAGAGGCAACGATGCATGCAGGCAAATCAATGAACACTCACACACAAACAGAACACCCGTGGGTGATTTCCATTTGGACTCAGCGGGTCCACTTACTGTGGTGTCCTTCTTGTCGTTCCAGCGTGTGATGAAACTGTTCTCTCTCTCCATCTGTAACACCCGCTCTTCATTGACCTGTTGGACACACACAGACCTGAATTCAAACTGAAGACATTTTTTTTTCTAAGGTAGGATTTATTCCTTAAATCGAATAAATAGAGGACTGGATTAATCCAGTAAAAGGCAGCACAAGAAAATGTAGAATTGGGTCGTTCAGCTAACACTTCTAAAACTAATTTTTTGAAAAGGAAGTTGGCTGTGAGTGTTTGACACAGCTCAGCGCCAAGTGATTACTTTTCTTCCACAAAGCTCCGTGTGGGAAATGATATTTTACATTCCAACTTTTTTTTCTTCTTCACACTATTATCATTTTCAGAGAACAACTTGCTTTGTTGGAGTTCCACGAATGGAAAAGAAGATTTGGAGGGAAGAAAAACTCCGAGCGTGTGTGTGTTTAAGCCTGATAATAGACCCCGTCGAAGACATCCAGCACATAACTGGAGCTTTAATTAGCGAGATGTCGTTTTATGTCGCGGTGAGTGTATTCACTGCTATCTGGGCTCGTGATTGGTTGGGTTTAATGGCTATTTGTCATGCGAATGATGGCGTCCCGGACCGATTTGGAATGAATGCTCCTCCTGAAACGTCAGAACAAGAGGGATCCGAGCATTCTGTTGGGAATTAGCAGTCGCTCTGTGCTGCGTATCCCATAAGCCAGGCAGCTCTCCAAGGGTAACATTGATCCCCCCCCCACCCATCAGCAAAGTCAAGCCAACTACGGAGATTTGGCAGCAACAGTTCTGTTCCCCAGATTGTTAAAGTAAGATACATTTCAATATGCAATATCAAAATAAAAGAATGGTTTTCACCTGTCAAAGGATTATGTACAGTATAAGAGCAGATTTTGAAGATTATCATCACTATAAATTAGGAGCAAAATCTACAGCAAGCATTACATTACAGTAGATATGATTAAAACATATGTAATTACAGTTGAAATATAACCTAAAAAAAGCCTACCAAAAACAGTCGGTATGCTCAGCCAAAGCATGTTTTTTTTTGTTATATTTCTTCCATTAAATTAACTCCGGACATATGCAACAAAATCATTGCCAGGGTTGGGAGGCTGACTAAAAGTATTCCATTAGAATACTAGATAACTGTGAAAGAACGAAATCAGTAACCTAATCTGGTATACCAAATTACAAAAGTATAAATTGTCACCCTCATTGTCTCCTTGTGATTTCATTAATACTATCAATGCTATCAAATGACAACAAAATAAATATGTTTGACTTACATTGAAGAGTGTAATGTAGTTGCTGATGAGGTCATGCACAACGCTAATTTCCTGAGGGGTTTGTCCCCGTGTTTGGAACAAGCGGGAGGAGAAGACAGAAGCCAGTTTTTCACTCGGCATGTAGTTGAGGTTGGAACATTGTTGAATCCTGAAAAACACAGAGAAACGTGGTGAGAATAACCCAAATGTGTACACACACACACACACACACACACACACACACACACACACACACACACACACACACACACACACACACACACACACACACACACACACCACACACACACACACACACACACACACACACACACACACACACACACACACACGCACACAATCTCTGGCTGATAACTCTCTAAATCTCCCGTGCCCACACACAGAGAATTTAGAGAAATGTTAGGCCAAATTCAGCAAAGGGACAATTAAGCCTTCTGCAAACTATCTACATCATTAACATAATGCAGCTAAACCACTGCTATGCACCGCAGGTTTCTGAGGGAGCAAGGTGTAATGTGAGCATCATTGAATGAGACATAAAGAGAGAGCAGTGTTTGTATGGAAATGCAACTAGAGCTGGAGAAAAAGGATTGAGGTGTAGGGCAGCTGCAAGTGTGTTGTGCTTTAGAATCTTTTTGGTTGTTCCTGTAAATAAAGTCAAAATATCTAAATGTGAAAGGAAAAATAATGAACATAAGAAGTAAATAACATCCTACAAATACAGTTTGAATACATTAGAAACCAAGAAAAAAGGTTATATTTATGCCATGGGCTTTAACTCGCTAATTGCCTGCGTGTGATCATTAATCACCTCCTCCCTCCCTGACTCTCTGGACCCCCTGCAGTTTGCCTACACAGCAAATGGGTCCACAGACTACGCCATAGCCCTCACCATCCACACTGCCCTCTCACACCTGGACCAGAGGAACACATATGTGAGAATGCTGTTCATTGATTACAGTTCAGCCTTCAACACCATTGTGCCCTCCAAGCTGGTCATCAAGCTCAGAGACCTCGGGCTCAACAGCGCCCTCTGTGACTGGATCCTGAACTTCCTGACGGGCAGACCCCAGGCAGTGCGGGGGGGGAAACATCACATCCTCCATCCTGATCCTCAACACCGGAGCCCCTCAAGGCTGCGTGCTCAGCCCTCTCCTCTACTCCCTGTTCACTCACGACTGTGTGGCCACACACAGCTCCAACGCCATCGTGAAGTTTGCTGATGACACGACCGTCATCGGCCAGATCGGTGACGAGACGGCGTACAGAGAGGAGGTCGAAAACCTGACATCTTGGTGCCAGGAATCAGGATAACAACCTCCATCTCAACGTCAGCGAAACCAGGGAGCTGATTGTGGATTACAGGAAGCAGCAGAGAGAGGGACACGCCCCCATCGCCATCAATGGGACTACAGTGGAGAGAGTCAGCAGCTTCAGGTTCCTCTGGGTCCACATCCCTTAGGACCTGACATGGACTCTTCACACCACCACCATCACCAACCATCCTCCGCAGGCTGAGGAGGTTCAACATGGACTCCAGGATACTCTGCAACTTCTACAGGTGCACCATAGAGGGGATCCTGATCACGGCCTGGTACGGCAGCTGCACCGCCCTCAACCGTAAGGCTTTACAGAGGGTGGTGTAAACTGCACAGCACATCACCAGGACGGATCTGCCATCCATGGAGGACCTTTACTCCCAGCGCCTCAGGAAGAAATCCCTCCGGATTGTAAAAGACCCCCATCACCCCAGCCACAAACTGTTCTGTCTGCTGCCGTCTGGCAGGCGCTACCGCAGCATCCGGACTAAAACCACCAGACTCAGGGACAGTTTCATCCCACAGGCAATAAGACTGTTAAACACCTGAACTTTGAAACAACATCCATAACATTAATCTGCTACTTAGTAATTATTTATCTATTTACCTATATATATCATTCCAATAACTTGCATATAGACTCTTATTGCACTATTTCACTTTTTTAAACTATTTTTCTTTTGCATTTACTATATTACTATTTACTTGCACTATATTTTTCTGTTTATCTGTGTTATTGTGTTGCACTGTTGGAGAAGCCTGTGACCTAAGAATTTCATCGGCATAACTACACTGTAGCTGTGTTCGTATGACTAAATAAAGAACCTTGAACCTAGTTTAATAATGAGCCTGTCAAACTGGAAAATGTCAATACATGTTACAAATAACCAGGAACCATTTTCAGTTATAGAAATATATCAAATGTACTCTCTTCTTACCACATGTGTATAAACTATTCACTCTGAATGTTGTGACCCCGTAGTGAACCACCCTGGCATTGCAGAACCTCTCCATAGAGAATCCTAATTGGATATCTGTATTTTCACATCTGTAAAACTGTCTTCTGTTTATTTCAAACTTTCCTCAGACAATATATCAACAAACCTCTTAAGCCTTTGTTGGTACTTCATTGTATACTCATGTCGTACTGGGAGATTCAAATTACATTTTCCTTTATAGCTTGTCATTTGAAGGCCATACCGGCAGCCTCCAAGACTAAATCATAGATCTGACTATAAAGTATGAGACTTGATTGGTCAGAAGGCAAACACACAGCAGAGGGGAGAGCGGGTCATTAGCGGAGCAGGAGGGACAACAGGCTAATCATCAGGTGACTAACAGCAAGCCAGGGGCTGCTCACAGTGCAGGACCGTTGAGTCCCTGCACTTGTTACAGTTTGCTGGGATGCAGGAAGGCGTCTGTAGAGATACACCCGCTAACCTGCCTCCAGTGCAATCAAACACATGGAGAAGACAAGAGCTACTTTAACAATTTTGTTACTATTTTAATGCCATAATGGATGATTTAGCAAAAGTAGCTAAGTTCTCTCTTTGTGTCTTTTTAACATGTACTAGTAAGTGTCCAGTTGCCGCAATGCTACATACAGGATCACATTCATACAACAGACACATAGCACAAGACGGGTTTATTCATGTTTTGTGCAAGATCTATTTAACCTTTTTATTTATTGACTTGGTTTGTACTTTATTCTATATACCATCTAATTATTGATGTATTTATATTCATGCAGTTTGAAGCTCGTCTGAGTGTATGCGCGCGTGTGTGTGTGTGTGTGTGTGTGTGTGTGTGTGTGTGTGTGTATGTGTGTGTACCTGTACAGATGTTGTAGCAAAGCCTCAAGGGTTGACCTGTTTATCTTTGACAAACTCTCAATGAAAGTGGAGTACTTCTTTACTCTCTGCTTCTCCACCTTCTCATCTACAAAACAGACACAGAAGAGAACTACTGTAACAGAATGTCAAGTATATACAAATATTACACGGTGCAGGTGAATCCATGATTCTGATTGGTCAAATGTATTTCTGCTCTTCATGCGACTCCTTCAAACGTGTGTCCCCACCCCTAGAAACGGCCCTCATACCCAGCGCTGACACCCAGTATGGATACAGCTCTTTGGTCAGCAGTGCGTCCTCAGCCTGGGAGAAGAAGCTCTTCAGGGTGTCCGTCACATCCTCCAGCTGGTGCTCCTTCTCCCTCAGCTTCACATTACGGGCGTCCCGGGTGAACTCCTCCAGGAGCAGGGCCACGCGGTCAGGGTCCCCCGGCCTCTGATAGACCCCCTCCTGGCACAAACCTGGTTACAAAGTGACAAAAAAGGGAGAATAAATGGACGATTGGCTCATAACGTTTTTCTTCACCATATAATCAGTGTCTTTCTGTATAAATAAATGCAATTATAAGGCAATAACCAGACTAGCAGATGCTAAGTAGTGGAATTTAATAACGTTGCATAAGCACATTTGAATCTAAATTGCAGGCAGAAAGAAACTGGCGCTGCACGGTATGTTAACCTTCTGTACCACTTTCCAATTTCAGACGGAGTTGACTTTTATGCCAATGCCTCATTACATTCATAGCACTTACTGTATAATGCAACAATATAAGTGCGCTTTTGCATTTATCATGGAATAGATTTTGTGTAGTGAGAAGTTGGACTATATTTTCTACATTTCCAAAGAGAAAAAATATGCTTAAAAGAGAGATGTCACACTATTAGAAAGCAGGACATTCTCATCACGACACAGCACACTAGATGAATCAGCCTCCAAGGAGAAAACACAATAAAAGTCACAAAAAAAGATCTTTTTTAAAACTTTTCTCTCTGTGAGTATAATGCCACTCGCCATATTGGGTGACAAAAGCAATGCAACTGTCGACAATAATGGGTACGCCGTTTTTGGTCAGCTGTTGGTCGCTCAGCGCCTTTCCATCTGTGCCGGCAGCCAGAGTGATGGCCGAGAGCCACAGAGCAAAGTCCATCCTGTTGAAGCCATGGATGTAAACTGTTCTGTTAAAAAAAAGAGAGGGAGAAATAAGTTATACCATGTTATAAACGGTGGTGTTCAGCATTTGTAACTAGTATACAGTACCACTGTATATATTGTAATATATGTATCACGTATTATTAATGATGTATTGTAGGAAGACTTTCACATTTTACTGTAACTTCTCAGGTATATACAAATACAAATATTTCAGCTTTTATTGGACATTTTTACTTTAACGTCATAAATATTTATATAAAATGTAATTGTATTTATTATGGAAATGTGCTTTAACAGCATATGCTTATCATTTAATTGTTTTTACATTTTACTTAAACTTCTCATGTTTATAAAAAATATCTTTATTCCATTGTATTGTATTTCTTCTTGCACATTCATCTTTTATTTTATTTAAATCTAAAATGGAGCAAAGTCTGTTATTAAACAACCAAAAGAAAGTGCTTCTACAGTAGACGCATTGATAAACAAGCATGGGTTTCCCAAGAGGTTTCATCAAAAAACACACAAACAAAAAGCAATTAACGCAGTAAATGTGTTGGATTACTCTAAAAAGGAAACGGTTGGCTTGTGTTACGTGATGTCTCTCCTCCACTGTAGCGAGACTTTAAATTAAATTAGATAAGGTTTCAGTAGGTAAAGTGCATTCGGACTAACAAGGTTACAAAATCAAAGTGTACAGACTTGCATTATGCATCCTGTCCGTGTATCACAAGTTCCAATTAACACTCCCTTTGTTCGTCAAAGCTTTGCATACCTTCTTCCTTCCACCATCAGCAGGACTTGGATCTTTTCCTCCCCCTCCGTATGTGTGGAGACAGCTATGGGGAAAAGGGCAACAAGTTGTGGAAAATGCCGCCTCTAAAAATATGTACATTCACAATGAGCGACTGCAAAGTAACACGTTTAGGTTTGACATTTGCAGTTGTTCAATCTCTATCAAAAGCACAAGCGCCTGGAAGCTTTGGCCAGGAAATGCATTCATTACCTCTTTACTGAAAGGTCTCTTAAGTAGGCATTTACTTTTTAAGTCAGTCCCTGCCCATATGAGTGCAGTTGTCTTGATATATCTGGCTTATATTCTTTCTTTCAAATGTGCAGACTTACTCTAGAGTGGGAAAAAAACAACAACAGCCCTTTAATGCTGTTTGGGTTTTATCTTTCCTTTAGTGTGTGATATAGGTTTTTGTCCATGTAAATCTTTTGCAAAGGCTTAAATCCCAGAGTTTCTCTCCCACACACTCACCCCCTCCCCCCTGCCTGAAACACCTCCATTGGACTCCTTGGTTTACTTCCGCAACATAGCGACATCACTACGTAACCCTAGCGCTTCTATTGGCTAGCGCTCCAACACATTGTAGGTTAGAGGCTAAGGGGCAGGACATCTCTAAGCGATTGACCAATCACAACACAGCCTGCCAGCTAACCAATCAGAGCAGACTGGGCTCTGGTTTCAGACAGAGGTTGAAAATAGGTGCTGCAGCACAGGCAGTATGATACAAATAAAGACCTTTTTGAACATTAAAGCATGGAGACACGTCATAGTAGACCTGGAAATTAGCATAAGTGTGCCCCTTTAACAGCATTTCCTTGTTTCAATGGGAATCATGGGTATAGTATTGGTGTAGCTAACTCACTAAAGGGGGTTGAAAACGTGTCAAATTACAAGCTTTCCATAAAATCGGTCAGTTTGCAACTAAATAAGATTACAGTATGAAAGTACTATGAAATGAAAAACAGACAGAATTGCTGGCATTCTTCATCTGTATATCTTTTTTTTTTTATCATACTAGTGCAAATATACAGGAAAAACCGGGCTAAGGGACATGAAAGATCTACTATAATCGCTTATGTGAGTTTGTGCAGCTGCTTGGATCAAGGCAATAAGCACACACAAAAACATTAAAAAAGATATGAGCCGTGCAGTTCACTCACAAATCTCCAAGCAACAACATCTGGCACTTTCATCTTACTCAAGTTTGCAGTGGTTGTGCTCCAATAATAGATACAAGGAACATCTATGAATAGTATTTTATACGTGGTCTATGATAAAGGGTTACTAACTGCTTGATTACTCAACACACTGACTTTTTATTGACAGACACCTGAATATACGCTTTTTTTCCCACCCAACAATTAATCGGGGAGGAGTAGAAAAATAACAGGAATCGATAATGAAATCTGTCTCTTAAAAATCAATGCCTTTTTTATTTTTCGCTTCAAGTAATTTGTGTTCAGTGAAACAGCAAAAACAATTAATCCCCAAAAGTCTCTCTGAACAAATAATTTGCTTTTTGTTCTCTTTGGCAGACATTCAAGGGCACCGCATTTCAATCTCAGCCCAACAACAAGAGAGGAACAAGCGGAGAACTTCACAGATTGATATTGACTGGAAAGAGGTTTCATTAACAGTGTTATCAGGTAAATGCAAAACACTTGTCATGGTTGTTTGAACAAACACAAAGCAACCCTCTTACAGCACTGCGGGATGTTTTTTTATTACTTAATATGTTTGTGTGATAAGGAACTAAGTCTGCGGCCTTGTTCTCGCCATGATTTGTAGTGGGCGTCTTGGTAGAGGATTTTTGGGATGTTTTCCCATGGTAAATCAGAGGGATTTAGAGGGCCAGTGCATTTGTTCCAGTAGGAGCATTAAGTGTTTTTTTTCTTCTGAAAGGTCCTGTTTGATGACCTCATGCCCCCCGTTCTATGTTTTTTTTTTTTTATGTTTTATGTCTTGTCCTTGTATGTTTCTTTGTAAAGCGACCTTGAGGTTATGAAAGGCGCTATATAAATTCAAGTTATTATTATTATTATTATTATAATATAACAAGCCCGTTCCCTTCTTTGCCAAAGCTTTAGATTGGTTACCATCGGTGGTTCGTCTGCATTGATGGAAATCTCCAATAAACACAGCTGGGTTGGAAGCAGTTTAGGGATCCAATGGTTAATTCGGTGCGATGAAAACTTTGGTTTTGTAAATGTACATTTTGTAAAAGTCCGAATGGTATTAGTTATTTGAGGCTGATAGCGATACTGATAACAGCTGACAATAAATTGGCTGATATTTTCTTTTAAACAAACACGATGTAAAGGATCCCTAACAATTCAAATGTTTTGTGAAAACCAACGGAGGAGGAGAATGAAAGTGAATGAATGAAACTCTTTAGTTAATCATCATAACTCTCAGCCTGAAGTACCATACACCGGCAAACAGACTGCATCTTTCCAGCTGCATGCTAGGAATCATGTAGTGATTTTAATTGAAAAGTGTATTTATTAAATCCCTCACTGCTACACAGGGGTACCTTTCATGTGGTGGTGTCAGTGCGGAGCAAATAACAGTTAATCCCATGTCACAGACAGTGATTCCTAAAGGGATCCTTTCAATGCTTCAGAACCTTACCATCTTACACCCCCCCCCCCCCGACAAAACACAGTCCCTTCTGGCGCTTCGGCTGTGACAAATATGGTTGAAGAAAGCAGGAATCAAAATGAGCACCACTGCAGTTCTTTATCCCGCCCAAGGTGAGGATACGGGGCGGCACTTTGCACGATTTGATCCACGTCGAGCCGTAAATTGATTAAAAGGATACATTGATTCTCCCCTCCTTCTGTTCGCACATCACGCCGGCGCATCGATCAATCTGCCAAAGTATGTGTGAACTTTTGAGCCTTCCCCCCCCCCGTGACTGGCAGCTTCTCTACACTGACTATGCTTTAAATAGCTGCTGTTTGCCAGTGGAGATATTGGCGAAAATGAATGTGAGTGGGCGACCATCATACTGGTATTATTCCGGATATTTATTGTGGTGAACATAAGTGTAGTCATGTTTTCATACCGCAATCTGTGACAGGTCAGGGAGATCGGAAACCTATTTTTGACGATGTGTGGCGGCAAATGTTGTTAAATTGACCTTTAAGGACCTCATTCTAATACAACATGTTCTTATATACACTACTGCAGAGTTGGGAGTATGATTTGGAATGAATACAATCGTATACATAAAATGTAGTCAATAACCTAATCTAAGTATTACAATACTAAAATAACTTTTTAATTACACTAATACGAAATATGAAAAAAAAGCAAATTAAATGAAAAATGATCATTCATTATTTTGTATTTTTAACATGGAGGTGTGCTTATTTGTTCTTATTTATTAACTTGTGCTATATGTTACTCTACTACTCAACTTATCCTACTGTTACCCTTTGTCTGCTCAATGTATTTAAAGCATCACAAATAAAAGTACTTGTTATGAGAAATAGTCAAATGAAAATGCTATAGGCTTACTGAGCTCCTGTAGCTGTTTGAGTTGCAGCATTTCCTCCTTTTCTTCTTCTTCTCCCGAGCTGAAGTGCAGCGCAGAGCCCTCCAGGACGAACCAGCCCACCCTCCAGTGGTACAGATCGTGGCCCTCTTTGTAGTGCAGTCTGCCAATCAGCTCGCCCTCTCTCTGCACCAGCCCTTCCACTTTAGACGGGACGAAACACTGCGAGTCACAAACAGAGAACAAATTAGGAACTTTTTCTGAAACTTTTCACTGTGGCGTCTCACCTCGAAACTGAAAAATACAGAACATATGCAGGCTTGTCAAAATAAACCTATGCTCAGTTTCTGCTCCCTGGTTGAATTATTTTTCCATATCTCCTGCTCAGTCTGGCCGTTGTTGTTTGATTCAAATTGAAATGCGGAGGTGAGAAAGGCCTTTACACAGATGGAGAGACATATGGACTAATGCGGCAATACCACCCACTATCTATGACTGTGTTGCCTGGTTTTACAGAGATACAAAAGGAATAGGGGACATATTTATGTAGGGTGTTGTTATGACATCCTGTCCGCATGTCGGGGGGGGGGGGGGGGGGGGAGGGGTAGTAAGACCACTTGTCTTATTGAAAGAAGCACAGGGGCTCACTGAGGACAACAATGCAAAGCAAAGTAAGAGTGAAATGGATGTGTAATGTTATTCTGCGGCACATTCGCAGTTTTATTCTTTTTAACTTTAAGAGGAAAACAAACTTTAAAAGGAGGAGTGTGTGTGTGAGCTGTATGCAAAGTGTGTCACCTTTGTTAGCGCCTGGATCCAGTCATGCTGCGTTTCCTGTGTTTCCGCGCCGACAATCAGTACCCGCTCCGTCTGCTGGTACAGATCCACGGTAAACACAGCCCTGCCGGAGACACGCGGTTAGATATCCGGAATTCAAAAGTGTCCTCGAAACCACTCATAAAGAGGGAAAAAAACACCTAAATCTGTTTATTAACAAATAAAAACAGACCAGCTTATTGTCTGTGTGATGCGTTTCCATCAAACTAAATATATGCTTGTAAGTGCCTGTTTACGTGCACAGCATTAAAAGTATATGATAAATAAAAGACAAAGGCATCAACAACCGTCAATTATTACATTTATTTTAAATATATTTCTAGACACTGTTGACTGAATTTATGTAGGCGTAATAAGCTCAGGCCCTTAATGTTTGCCTTGGTTTGTCACTATTTCAAAACTAATGATTTAAATTGTATGAGTTGCATTTAATGATACGCTTCTTCCTACACACCTGTCAACAAAAGATTTGTTGAAGTTCCGTATTCACGGTAAAGTTGTGCAAGTTGAAACTGATGGAAAAAACTGATCTCATCTATACATATGTTTACATTTAAAAAGATGGATAGGAGGAACGTTTTAAATGAAAGTTATATATAAAATTATAAAAAATATGTTTGCTCAACAAAGGATGGCAAATAATATATGTTCTGTTTATAAATGAATGTTTTATTGTAGTCTATTCTAGAATTTCTACAAATAAAGAAAATTACTAATTAAACTTTATATTTTTTGACAGTTGAAGAGAAAGCATCCTCTGATTCAAATATACAAAAGGTAAAATAAAGTGTATTTTGACTTGAAGCTGAATATGCTCTCGCAAAATGTGTGTCAGTCAGTCAGTGAGGAACCTTCACCCCCCCGGGTCATCAAAAACATTTGTATTAATTTATTCACACTGACTATAATCCTAAACGTTTTTTTTCACTTGCAGGCTAAATGTGTGTGTGTGTGTGTGTGTGTGTGTGTGTGTGTGTGTGTGTGTGTGTGTGTGTGTGTGTGTGTGTGTGTGTGGGTGGGTGTGTGGGTGGGTGTGGAGGTACACAGATTAGAGTATCAGTATCTTAATGGCTGCCAGTGGCCTCGTTTCCATTGGTGCGCTGCAGCGAGGGAGGCTCTAAATGCTACGGCGGTGGGTGTTTAAGGTGGCATGTCACGGGGGTCACGGCAGCGCTCAGTTGCTCTCCTTTCAGACGTGTCAGGGGAAACAGGCTAGACACGGGTGTTTGTGTGCCCTCCTGTGACCCCCTCCGCACCCGCACCCTCACCCTCTTCTACCTCCTACTCCCCCACCCCCGAACACTCGCCGGCAGGTGTGTAGGCGCTTGTTAAAGGGAGTCCCAGTGGGAGAGCAAAGCATGGAGTGGCGGAGGGGTGCGGCGATGTGCTGGGTAAATGGTACGGCGAAGACGGGAGGAGGAGACGCAGGGATGAGAAGATGAAGATGAACGCTGCATCATGGGAGTCCCAGAGGGAGGGAGTGGCAGGGGAGAATAGCGAGATAGAAAGAGAAAGAGTGAAAGGTGTTGAAACAAAAGCATTCATGGAACTTGAGATGAGAGCGAAATAGAACTATCATCAGACAGGACACGCTCTTATACTGTATGTGTGTACAGTTGTAAACCATTTGTGTTTCTGAACATGTCTCTATACTGTACATGTACATCCTTTAAATACTTGTTTCCTTCTTCTTTACTCTCAATATAGGCACACAAGAAGCAGGTGATACGCAGAATAACCTGCAAACTGTATGTTCAGCCTTAATGTATACCTGTCTACAATTTTCATGTATTCAATAAAAGGGCAATTATTTGATGAAAGACCTATAAATAAAATGAATCTTAGACTAGCCTTAAGCCATGGTTTATGTACAGACTTTCAAGTCAATTGCTTTCATTAAACTGAGCTGAAAGTAAATAGGTTTAGGTAATTTCACTGGAAAAGTTAATGTTCTGATTTTAGTGCACTATAGCAAAAGTACTTTCTGAGGCTGAGTTAAGTTGACAGAGTTTGAAACTTTTCCTTGTGGAGGAATTTGATGCACAATATACACCTGTGGTTTGAACAGCGTTATCCTATGTATTTCTGTAGCCTTTTATTTTCTCCTTAAGGCTTTTGTGTGCTCTGAGAAAGTCTTAATTCCCCAACCCTCATATTTCTAACCCATCTCCCTGGCAGAGTAGCACCTGAGCCCCTCTAAAAGTCTATTTAAAATGCAGCTTGTTCTCATGGTGTGTGATAGAGAAAGACAGAGTGTGAAATTCTGCAAAACGGAAAAGAGAAAAAAAGGTTTGTCGAAGGTCAGAATTAACTTGGAAATATTCTTGTTTAAAACCTCAACTTATCACCAGCCAACATACTGCCTTTGCAGAGTGGGTTTGTAATATTAATAGTACTTTAGCCGAAGTACAGTACGTGTAATTCCCGGTGTCCTCTGCCACGGTGAAATTACCCAAACGCTGTGCTTAATGAAAGCGACACCTACGGACTCCTGCGGCGCGGCGATAGGCTGCCGGTAAGGAGTGTGTCATCTGCATACGTTAATATTCATGAGCGGCAGACAGTTAAGAGGTGAGGCGTCCCCGCTCGGCATGCTGGGAACGCTGGAAGTTGCAGAAGTGAGAGGGAGTGAGGCAGAGTTTAATCTAGTGAAACGCACAGCCATTATGAGCGCCTGGCGACAGAGAAGTAATAGCATTTCTGGGGGCGACGCCATGACCTGTAACTGGCATGTAAGCTAAAAATTGCGCAGTGTCGCTTTAAAGCAGGGGTGGGGAACCTTTTTCCTCTCAAGGGCCATTTCAATATTTTCAACATCCTCCGAGGGCCGTACAAATGATTGACCTCTGCTTAAAAATACTAAAATCACAGCCCATTAATTTCGCCTTTCTTTCATGCTGTGCAAAGAAAAAGCAACCTCTTAATCCAGATATCTTACCATGACTTGCGTATGCATGCACGTGCACGGTTGTGGCATGACCACCCAAACAGAAAGATATGGACACAAGATGTGTGCAAATGTATTTTGTTTCCTATCCCTGTGGACATGATTTAAGTGGGGGGGACCTAACCTCCTCTAGTGAAGTCCGGGGGCATGCTCCCCCGGGAAGATTTTTTTTTTTAAATGTTGAAGTTAAAAGCATCAATCTGGTGCACTTTGAGAGCAACATTAAGAAATCTATGGATACATCTCTCAACACCCATATGAAACAGAACTGGAAGCAGATTTATTTTTCTTTATGGATATTTTACAAATCACATTCCCTTTCAAACTGTATTCTTGTTTATTAATAACAACTTTTTTTTACTGTCATATAGTATTTTATACCTGTTTACTTTATTCTCTTGTTTTTTATAACTATAATGATCATATAAAGATGTGCCTTTACCTCACTGGTTGGAGAAAAAGCTTCTTATATTCGTTAGCATAGCTAGCTAACCAGATGCTAATAACAACAAAGTTATTGACTGTTACAGATGAACAGATCGCCACTGGGCTTTCAACTAAAGACACAGCCACGCAAAAACTGCGGCATGTGTACGGCTCCTTATGGGTACTTCCATTTTTGGAAGTGCCGGTGTAGGTACCATATCTGCTCGGGGTACCATATCTGCTCGGGTCATGGATGTATAATAAGAACTGGATACAGCGTGGGAGGCGGGGCCTCATTCATTCCTATGAGAGTTGCTCATTAGCGCATGATGATAAAATGGACCAACTTTTGAGAGAGTGAAACGTCACAGATTACCCGGCATGCCTGAGAAGTACCCGTATGTGCGCTCATAGCGCATGCGCAACTTCAACCAAAATGCTCGTTCACATCAAGCACGTCAATTTGCGTACACGTAACAGCACCGCACGATCATGACAGCATGGTAATGATTTGTTATTATGATGGATTTGATATTAACGAGGCGGCAGTTAGCAGCTAGCGGCTAGCTAGTAATTATACTAATGTACACATCAATTGTTATGTACTTATATTACGCTGTAACAGGATCTAGTGATATCCACGCAACAGAGCTTCATTTAGCATGAAAGAATGCCCCTGCCCGATCGGTACTGCGTATGTGCGAGATGGTCCGCCATATTGGACAACTCCGGACGGCAACCCATGATGGACACTTGACACAGTGGCTTTTAGCAAAGCTGAAAAATACAACTCGAGAGAGATGAGTTATTGTTAATTACAACGTGACTTCACTATTATTTAACAACTCTTTGTATTGGGTTATTTTATTTGGGGTTAAGTACATTGTCAGAATAAGTGTGGAATGAATTTAACTTCTGTTAGACAGCCATCATACTGAATAAATATTTACTGTGAATGTGTGCAAAAATGTATGGCATATGGCTGTCTAACAGAAGTTAAATACATTTCTCACTTATTCTGACAATGTACTTAACCCCAAATGGGTTAAATGGGTGTAGGTCTTCCGCAAACAAATGAGAGTCAATGAAACTACGGTTAATACAAGCTGTGATGTCATGCGATCAAAATCACATGACTTCTCAAATGTCCAATCACAGATGAGGGTGGAAAAACCTTTAAACAGGAAGTACCATGTGTGAAGACCACCCAAAGGTCAATGACAGTGTTTTGACAAATGTAATGTTAAGGTTTTAAATTTCGTATAAATAAAACAATCTTGCAAGTTTTTATCAGGATGTGTTTATGATATGTTTGTTCATCAGAACATATTATAATATGGTGTAAATATACTCTATATTTTTTATTTCAATCAAATGTTCCATCGTCCCACTTTAGGAAACATGTTTCGCAAAGTGGGACAGTATGATTTGCCTAATGTGGGACAGGTCTAAAAGGGGCATGGATTGTGCAAGAGCAATGGTTATTTACAGGGTTTTAGTCTTCTAATACATTATTTTAGATATTTAAGGTGAAGGGCAAATCATATTAAATAATTGGGGGTGGCTGCATCTCTGTTAAAATGGTATAACAAAGTCAGGGATAATGTTAGGGATTAATGTCTGAGTTTAAGAGATGGCAATTAATTTAAGCCCAAATATTCATAGTCATTTAATAAATCATTCCAATATGTGCTATAGGTCAGTAAAAAAAAAAAAACACAGTGTAAAAGGGGAGTGATTAGTCGAATATGCATAAATAAAAAAGAAAGAATGCAGACTAGGTAAGATAAAGATAGGAGAGAGGAGTTTATCAAATATGTGTTATTGGTTGTGAGCATATTCTAATGGTTTTTGGATTATTGAAATATATACAGTTCTGTTTCATATGAGTGTTGAGAGCTGTATCCATAAATCTCTTAATTTTGCCCTCAAAGTGCACCAGATTGATGCATTTAACTTCAATTTAAAGAAAAACATCTTCTGTTGTAAAAACAATAACATTATAAATAGTAACATAGCTGAACATGGTATTGCACATTTAGCTTTGAGTGTTACTGACCTGAGATGTTTTTATTACATGAATTAAGGTGACTGAGGCTTTTTAACATATACTTTTCAGTGTCCCACATTTTGCACAGAACTCCCACATTAGGAAATGCAGATTGTCTGAGACAACTTGGCACTAAGAGTACTTATATGTCTACCATTTCTTTTATGAGTGTAATATCTGCATTTTCTCTTTTGGTTTGATTAGGACACATCCTGGGGATTTCAGAATGGTACTTGATGTTGATTTATTGTATCGGCTTCATATCGCAATATATTCCCGAAGTCTGAAATGCAAAACATTTCCCACATTAGGGCAATTCACCCTACCATAGACTGGTTAGTACACATTTACTGACACAAACATTTGTATCATCTGTTGTAGACCCAAATACATTAAATAAAATAAGAACTAATTCTCAAAAAAGATAAACGCCATTCTTAAAATATAAACGAAAAAAGCGATCATGAAAATGTTTCCAATAAATGAAGAAAATGATTTTTGACCACTTTGTTGTTCAGATATATCACATATGTGTAACTAAATGATACATGAATTGAAACAAAACACAGTATAAACTGAGGAGTGACTCCCGTGAGGTTCATGTATTTTCTTCACTCCCCTGGGAAACTGCTCTCATGTCAAGAAGCATCAGATCAGTGCATGCACTGCATCGTCCAATCAGTGAGCGATACACAGTAAGGGGGCGGGGCGAGTGTCTGCGGATTTCATCGAAGGATGGTCTGGTGGTTCCTCGGTTATAGCTCCTCCATTATCGCTCCTCGCTCCTCGGTCCTCCAGTGGCGTTTTCTCCCGGAGGTCAAGGGAAGCCAGGCTTCCCCTGTTTTTTCGGATTGTAGTTATAATTTAAATAAATAAATAAAAACACTGTTTGGTTTCGATAATTCTCCTTTGCTGTGTGTTGCTGCCGGCCCGTCTCTCCCCCATTCTCATTGAGTATTTTACAAAGAGTGAAACAAACAGCGCCCCTCTAGATGTTATGGTGAAACAGTAGATTGCACTCACTGTTGCGAGAGGAGGCCAGCCGAATCTGGCTTCCCTTGGTGAAAAAAAATTGAGGTATTGACCAATCACGTGATGCCCCTGCCAACCTGTGATTGGTCAGGGCCATGCCAAGGGAAGCCAGAGGCGGCTGGCTTCCCTTGCCTCACAATCCAATCAAATCGCATCAACTTAGTGTTGCAGTGACGCGTCCTAAAATCCGGAAGTAAGCTGTGCTCGGTTTCCCTCGACAAAAAAGCAATGAGATTTCTCCATAGGATTTAGGAAAATAGCTCGAAATAAGGTCAGTGGAAAACGAACCTGTTAGATAAATGCAAGTTTTGTTCAGTCGGATAATATCCACATGTCTACCCTACTTTTATAATTTTATAATCATAAATCTAATCGATAGAAGATAGATAGCGTCACTGCATCACTCTCACCGCCGTTAGAAAGTAGAAAGCAACTGAAGCAAGTGCAATTATGGAGGGTGGAGATTTGGAGTATTTCATCAAAAATAATTGTACTAAACTTCCGCTACAGCAGCAACAACAAATACAATCTGATGACAGGCCAATGCCCAAACTGGAGCTGTGTACAGCGAGGAAAAAAGGAGCGAATCGGACGTAAAACGTTAAAGGTCTCCTGATTTAGTTTGTGAATGAATGCTTATTAGAGTTTCGGCTGGAGAGTGCGTGCGGACCTGTCGGTTAGATAACAGGCGTGTGTAAGTCCTGCATCTGATACAAATGTGTGTAAAATGATACCGGGTGCTGTAATCACTCATCTGGTTACGTTATTACATTGACCACTACACCCCCGACCCAAAAGAAAGGACGTATTATTGGCTTCCCCTAATTTTTTCCCCACGCCACGCTACTGCGGTCCTCGGGCAAAAATAAGGCCATTGGGACGCTACTCAAGATGGCGCAGACAAATCAACTTCCGGTGAGACCGAGACCGAGGAGCGAGGAAATGAAAAATAAGAGAAGTGAGAAGGGCCCATGGTACTGACGTTCTGGTGGTCTCCGTCAGAACCATGGTCAGAACTGCACCCTGTCAGACGAGACATACCACGTGATGACACGTTAGGCTTGTGTTGTGTTCAAGGACCCTGACCTTGGCCAGGAAAAACAGGCACTCGCTTGTTTAATTATTTTGCGGTCTAGATTTCTTTAATTTTTTTCTTTTTTGCGTGTGTTTATAAATTACCTTGAGGGCCGTACCAAATGGTCTCGCAGTCCGTATACGGCCCGGGGGCCGGAGGTTCCCCCTGCTTTAAAGCACACAGTATTATTATAGTAACCTATCATGGCGGTAATGATAAGACCAGCTTATTAAAAGTCATAGTTTTAGCTGGCCAGATGTGTTTCTAATAGCTGTGTAAATAACATTAATACAAATAAAAGCATTGTTTTCTTTTCATAGCATCTGCTGCCGTCATTAAGGGCCTGGCTTGTGTGCGCACACACACATACACACACACACACACACACACACACACACACACACACACACACACACACACACACACACACACACACACACACACACATACACACACACACACACACACACACTCAGTGTGTTTCCAGATGAAATAAAAGAAAAGTTGGTTGTCAGAGCAACTTTTCTAACTGAATCATAAGAGAGAAGCGATGGAGGGTACAAAGTGAACGGAGGGAGGGCAGTTAAAGCACCGCCGTTTGCCCGCATCCCCGCCAAAGTAAACAGGAAATATAGCCGTCAGAAAGCCTTGATATGTTCTGTTAAATTGAATAATGCTCAAATGTAAGATTATGCTAATGAGGCATATGACGAAGGAGAGGAAGTGTGTATGCGGCAGTGTGTGTTTACATGGCTTGGTGTTTATGTTAATATATCAAACACAAGTGCAGTAAATGTAATACAAGCAAATAAAAGAAAATAAATCATTTCAAAATGTGTTTTTGTATGGGTGGCGTGTGTGCTTAAAGCAGGTAGAACAATGAATTATTAAATTATGATATAGTGGCAAATAAAATTGATTTGACTGTACTGGTACGTGTTTGTGTGTGCTTCTGTAATCTTTGAATGTTATGTACATCACCAATTAATGCACAGGATTTAGATCAACATTACATGTTATGTTACAATAAGTCTAAATCCAACCATTGAATAATTTAAACAAACAAATATGTGTATGAAAATAGAACAATTTATTTTAGAGGTAAAACGTTTTTATTCGACAGCAGTGATACTATATGTACATAGTGTGTGTTCTTACCCGGCTCCAGTCATCGTCTCTGTGTTGCTGATAGCCAGGCTCACCACCTCCGACACGTCCACCCTGCCGATGGCTGACGGGTTTCGCTCGCTCTCGTAGTAACTCAAGAAACCGCCTTCCAATGTACACCAACGACGCGCCATGTCTAAAAATACACACAAACATGTAATGAGAAAAACTTTCAGATACATGTAAGATAGAGCTTGAGCATTATTGCTTGAACGTTTAACTGCTCACTTAGAGGTATGCTGGAGACCTTCCAGAGATAATCTAAGATGGACTTTTATTGTAAAAGGTAACAAAAATAAGAAATCATCAACACTGTTTGGACATCCAAATAAAAGGTGCCAGATTACATAGAAATCAGAGATAGTTGGAAAAGATACTGTATGTAATATTGGATCACTGATATGATGCATATTTCCTTATGCATTCTACAAGATATGTTGGATTACTAGTGTAGAGCCATCCATTTGCATGCGGATACATTTAGCAAATTGTCTATTGTTTGTAGTCAGAAAAAGATATTAATTATAGCCTGCAATGCAAATGATTGGTGAACAATAAGCACCACTCCAGCCCTATTAAACACAGCTAATGACTCTTAATAAGACAGAACGGCGCTACTGCGAAATTGTTTAAACGCTTAGAGATAAGACACTATGCATTTGGCTTTCACATGGATGAATGTATTGTGATGTGACACTGTCAAAGGCCTCCACTTTTCTTCTTCTAAAGAGTGAGAATAACTCTAAAACACAAATATCCCAAAACCAAACCAAGCAGCTCTAAATAGTAGTTTGAAAAAAAGTCAAAACATAACTGGCAGACTGTGGCCTTCATTTCCAAATCAACAAAAGACGTATGGACATGGAGAGAATAATACAAACATATCATTGTTGAAGAGAGGAGACTTAGTTATGTCTCTTCCATATGCTTTCGATTAGAGGACAACTTAGTCAAGCTGTATACTGTACGTGAGTTAAGACACTCTAAATATCGAGCAGATTTCAATCAGCAGACATGATCCCAGTGGAAAAGGCTGGGAAACACAGAACATTGTCTTTCATGACTGTCTGACTGTGCAATTTACATAGCCAATGAGCATGAAGTTCATGAAAACATACCTAATTTTGGATTTTCAAAGTCAACGTGCCATCTGCTTTTGTGTTCCGCAAACAACACACACACACACACACACACACACACACCCACCCATACACACAAACACACACACACACACACACACACACACACACACACACACACCCACCCATACACACAAACACCACACTTGTACCCCCTGTCGCTTGCAACTCCAAAGTTTCCACTGTATTAATCTCATGAATATGTTAATTTGCATTTCTCTGCCAAATGTGTGTGATGTTTCTGAAGGAACAGATATAGTTCCAATAAAAAAAAAAGGCTGTGATAAGCATAGGAAAGGAAAATGTCAGTTTTGCTCCATTCACCCCTGCACCGTCTCTCTGTATGGTTCTTTCTGACTATCTCTGTCTTGTTCCGTCTCGGATAAACAATCTGGACACAAACAGCTTTAAAACTGACTGAATAACTAATATATTGTTGCTTACTGTGGCATTTAGAGAAATACTGTTGTTCTGACCTTACTTCGTGTCGAAGAAAAATTATTCCACCAGCTGAAGAATTGTCTTTATCTGAAATCACCCGTGAGTGTAACAGTTTTGCATGCGTGTGTCTGTGCGTAATGAAAGAGAAAGAAAAAGAGTCTGGTATTTAACATTATTATCAACCCAATCTATCTGACAGAACCCACAGTTTTTCTTGGTGATGGAAAATAATGTGAATTGCTTCACTTCTGTTCGCAAATGTGTCCCTGGTTTGCATAGATTTCGTAGAAAATGTCACGTCCATCATTTTCCGACGTGTGCTACTCCAGAACATTTCGTACAATAATTGTCTGTAATTCTTGCCTTCGTTCCCTTTGTACCTCTGCTAATGGGGTGATTACTGAGTCATTTTATTTGTACAATCTGAAACCCTCACACAATCGTGTTCTTAAGAGGCAGACTCAATTTCCTAACCGAAGTCAATTGCTTTCATAGGCTGTTAGATGACTGTAATGCCGTTGATTTTCTAGAAGTGTTGTTTGAAAATGGTCCTGTGGCTGTAGAGATTATGCATTGGTTAATTTACTGGTAGGTACAAACCAGGGGTAAGTGAGCCCTAACCTGGACACACAAGATAAATATGAAGGGTCACAATATTATGTAAGGGTATAAGGACAATAAACAGCTTTTTGATGGCATATTGGCATTTGTTCTGACATTCATGTTCTCCAGAGGAAAAACCCTGATGACTGTTATGGTCCCCTGACTCTTCATGGAGCTACACCAGCTCTTTCCATTCTCTAGTGAAATTCCTCTTTTTGTTTCCTTTTTTGAACCCCTGACTTTTCGTCTAGCATGTCCCATTTGTGGTGTTGAGTTAAATGTGTTGACACTTGTTTGATATATATTGCTTTGTAATTAGAAATGTACGTATTGCCCAACTTTTAAGTCTAGCACCATTGAGTCAGAATCCAATATTTGCAATATGATGGTTTATTAAACAGTTTGGTTTTTCTTTACAAAGGGTATTCTGCCCAAGACCAGTAGTTTCTATATGGGCTCAGAACAGTCTCATAATACACACATGCGCACAGAAGGATTCACACTTGTATTTCATGATCCGCAAAAGGATTCAAACTTGTATTTCCGGATCCACACTTGTGTTTTTCAATGCACACACAAATGTATTCCGTTTCATATACATGTAAATAAAATCCAAATACAGAAAAAAGTTTTACATGTGTATTTTTGATCCTCACATATTTGTTTTCCGTTTAAAACCTCTGTACCTGCAAACACAAACAGCTTTCTGTGCACGGATCGCTGTGCATTCGTGTGTGGGTTTTTTGAGACTCCCCTGACGGTCAGCCGATTCGTACTTGTAATTATTTCTATCTATAGCCAATCAGATGTCTCCTCCAATCACACGTAGCGCTTCATGTACGCATTTTGCGCAGTCCGGAGCTGACAGCTCCATGGAGCCTGCCTGCAGGCGCTAATCTCAGGACACCCTCCACTCTCAGTACAGCGCCACTTTCCGAACAGGAAATGCACGCAAATACAAGCCTTTATATTATTAAGGTACAGCGCCACTTTCCAAACCATTGATGAATGCTTGTGTACACAAAAACGGCAGGTAAAACCGTTTTAAATGAGTGTTTCCTGTATGGCGAATACAGCTGCTTTATTTATGTCTGTATGAAGTTGTTGTGAGTGTGGAGGGAGCAGCTACAGGTTAGCTTAGCCTAATCGATCAGTGCACTACGAAGCCAGTGCTAGACAGTGACCTGTTAACGGGGGGAGCCCCGCCGGTCATTATCGGCCGATATTCACTCTTAATAGTTTGATCGGTGCTCTCTATAAAGGCCGATCAGGAGAGCTGGATCTGATCGATATGGACATAAACGCGAGTGAAGTATAACCGGACGCGAGAGAGAGATCAGATCAGCTGCTGAGTCTGACGGAGACACGCAGCTCTGCATAATCACCTGATGCTCCGCCCTCTGTTTAGCGAGCTGACCTTACTGCGCAAAATGCGTATATGAAGTAATCTTACCCTCGTGGGGGCGCGCTCATGTGATTGGCTTAGAATGAAGGAGACATGTGATTGGCTATAGATAGAAAAAATTACAAGTACGAATCGGCTGACCGTCAGGGGAGTCTCAAAAAAACCCACACACGAATGCAAAGCGATCCGTGCACAGAAAGCTGTTTGTGTTTGCAGGTTCAGGGGATTTAAACGGGAAACTAATAAGTGAGGATCAAAAATACATATATAAAACTTTTTTCTGTATTTGGATTTTATTTACATGTATATGAAACGGAATACATTTGTGTGTGCATTGAAAAACACAAGTATGGATCCGGAAATACAAGTTTGAATCCTTGTGTGTGCATGTGTGTATTATGAGACTGTTCTGAGCCCATATTTCTAAACCTGGGTCATAAGGTAACATTTAAATGTATTCATATTTTGCGTTTCCTGTGAATTAGTCAATGACTTTACTTCTTTCTTAAATGATGAATATAAATAATATATATATATATTCAGTCAACTACTTACAAGCGACATCCAGTGAAGAGCAATTATAGAAGACATGGCTTTTTCTCGATTGTCCTAAGAATCAGAAATATTAATAGATCTAATTTAATGTTGGCACATGTGGCATCCGTATCATGTCTCCTTGAACTAAGTCGGACACAATCTGCACACATTTATTTTCTTAATTTTCCCTCAACTCCAAGGAGAGAAATCCCATTGTGAATCCGAAAAGCAAATTGCTACGGGACCCTGGGTCCAGAAAACGTGGACACGTGAATGAGCTCACTACTCGAACAACTAGTTTTTTTAATAGTTATCCTAATAATGGCCAGCACACCCACAAGAACAGATGCCCACATAAGGCCGAGGACACAGAAGGCAGTGAAAAGAGAGGGATTAAAGGGTACAAATGTTTGACAAATGTAATTTCAGATACAGTTATCTCTTGTGTGTTCGGATTGTGATTTAATATGAAGGATTTGGTAGAAGACAGAAGAGGCTATGATGACAGGATTTAGACATTTCCAATGGAGGCTGAAGGTTAACGAATATCTCCATGCAGGCAGGGAGGAGAAACAAGATAGAACATGTACCACTGGGGTCGCTGTCAGTTTCATCACGACTTCTTTGTAAATGTGGAATATCTGCAATGAGTTTCACTCATTTGAATGCAACTACTGTATTATTCAGCTTTGTTGGGATGTGTGGCACAAGTAACTTCTTAACAGAGCATTGAATGCCTTTGAATGCCTTCAGGATATTCCTACAGGAAACTGGCTTTATCAAAGACCTGCACATCACCGAAGCGCACGCATCCTTCTTTGTTTGTGGTGCAGCATTTCCTTAGCGGGTGGGACACCACTAGCTTCTACACAAGCATCCGTGCAATGTGGGGAACAATAGTGCTTGATTTACAATCAAGCAGCTGCGTCCATTGCCAGCTGTTCCACACACACAGCAATGGCCCCGCGGCCCAGCCGTTCTCCGCGGGAGTCCGCAACCAGCCGCCAGAGACAACGCTAGCGGAAGCCAACCGTGGTATATGCCTCCACTAGCTAAATTGGGCCAATTAGCTTCTACGCCAAGAGTGCTCCCTGCATTGCATTTTCCCGTGGAAGTGTGGAACCTTCTTCTCCTTTTTCAGCTTTTTTTTCCTCATCTCTGACTAAGGCAATTTGTAAAATGTGCTAAATGCTCCACGTATGCGAGATGAGCAGGTTGATTAGACTAATCAAGTCATCAATGTGGCAATTACACTGTCTTATTGTTCATTGACTGAATGGCCCGAGTTACAGAATAACATATTTACTCAAAAGTTTTGAGTCTGATTGTGTTCCCAGGTGTATTATTAACTTTACTTCTACAGACTTACCCAATGTGTCCTTAAACTTTTTTATTGACATTGCACAGATACCCGTTTTCAGTATGCATCGAAAAAGCTCCCTTTCCGCAGAATCACCCTCTTCCCTCCCTAGCTCGCTCGCTCTCCCACCTATCCCCCTACCGCCAATCTTCTGCCTATCTCGCCATCAGACTAAAATATCTGCGATGAAGACATCTGCTTGACAGCTTGTCAGGGGAAAATGGAAATTGAGAAACTGAAGGGATCCGAACGATATGTCTGTGCCAGAATTACAGCCCACTTCATTACAGGGAGGAATGGACAGATATGGCATTAGATTAAAAAAAACAAAAAACACTATCTGCCATGTATTTCTGGCCTGAGCAACAGCACTACTAGCTCATTTAGGCAAGCAGAGGCCCATTAAGAAGAGCACTCCAAAAGCATATTGGATTAAGACAAATGGTTTAAACAGGCTTTGTGAGCTCCTCATAAAATATAAAACAAAATAACATAAATGTGACTGCTTTAAAATTCTGATAATTAAATATCCTTTGACAGCACATTTTGGGCTAAATTAATATTTGGTTTACTATCCAAAACTGGACTCCGGCTTTGTAGATGCAAGTAATTGAATGTTCATATGGGCTCAGATTTGTGTCCTTAATAAAACTGTTAACATACTGCTACTTAATTCTCTCCTCTCCACACCACCCCCTCACTGTTCCCTCTCTGGCAGTTGTGAGTTACTGTTGCAGGCAAAAAACAGAGCGCAGCTGATGAGGAGAAGACCAAACTAATCAGAAATCAGGGCTGCCATTTCCCCGCTGCCACTCACCATTTCAGACAGTAACTGCCGACTGGCTCTTTTTTTCCTCCCAAGGCTCTCACGAGCGCACATACACACACGTACGAACACACAAAGCATGTCCACACTCTTTAATGTGAAAGTAGCATGAGTCACTTTCGTACCAGTTAAGGGGGAGACTTCATTTACGCTACAATCAACTGCGTAACCTAATATGGAGCGGAGCTCAAGCGAACAGCAAACAGCTATTAAAGTGGTGCCACGCTGGAGAATAAACCAGTTCAACCTTGATTCCGGCACAAATAACACAACATTGTTTCTCTAATCCTAATCTATATTCCCAGAGGCATCTCAGTGTTTTATTTCATTATGGTGGACTGGCACAATGATCCCATGCCACCTCAGTCAAGGCCATTACCAAATTGTATGCCAAATTAATAAATGTCGTTCTCTCGATTTAGCTCCTATTACTGCAAGCATGAAAGCCAATTGGAGTTGTCTCCAGACAAAAAGTTTAAGATGCTGTGGCAGAGTGCTTTTATTAAGTCTTGAGCACCACCTATGAATTATTAAGAACAGGGGTGTATCTATAGACCAGCTAACCATTAGCCTGGGAGCGAAAGGCATCTTGGAGTAGATTCAAAAATACCTCATCGCTCCGTGCTCACAAAGTCCTGACAAGGCTTCTTCGTGACCGAAGAAGTTTGAACGCATTGAGTTTTAAACCCAACCGCTCTGAATTTTTCAGCAGTTGCAGTTAAAGCGCCATTAAAGCACAAAAGCCAAACTTCGTACGGCTTTTCATAATAGATGATATAACAGGGTGTTTATCGGATGAGATATTACCAGCACTTATCTGGAGGGAGACCACTTTGGATACACTGTGTCTGTAAGTGGTACAAAATGCACAACAGTGGCTAAAATGGACCAGGACAAAATGGCGACCTGTAGCGTTAGTCCATCTCAAGCAGCTTGTCATGTTGTCGGAACAGCAAAACACACTCTGTCCAACCAATGCTGTTTTCATTTTAATACAAAATGCCTGAAGTGTTCTTTTTATATTAATACTTTAAACATAACATGGAAAAGACTAATGCTTGTTTAAAAATATAAAATATGGATACAATAACAACTTGTAATGTAATAATGAAGATAATAATGACCCAACTCTGCACCCCCTCTCAACGCTACATAGAACCTTGGTGGTTTATTTTTGCTCATTGTTTGGGCTTTTCAGCTCACAACGGCAACGCCACCAGAGTTGGGTGTAACGCGTTACAAAGTTACTGTAATAATATTACTTTTGTTTGTAGCCTTTATTTAACCAGGTGAAGCCCCTTGAGATCAAAAGATCTCTTTTTCAAGGGTGACCTGCACTTTTGTCGGTAACGGAGTAGTGTAACGCGTTACTTTTATAATTCAGTAGTCACTAACTAAGTAGTAACTGAGTTACTAACATTGCCCCGACACGCGTTACTTCGTTACTTTTATAAAATCAGTCATAATCACACTGACAGACAAGAGGGGTTTCCGCCGCAGGTTTATATGTAGGCTACGTAATCTGCGCGTCCACATCTCCACGTGCAGTGCTGCATAAACATGGCTGAGTCAGCAATAACTTTCGAGGGGTGGAGGTATGCCCATTATTTTGAGTTCGTCCGAAGAATAGACAGGAATGTGACGGTGAGGTGCAAACTGTGTCCAGGCCAGAAGCTGTTATCCACTGCTGCAGAGACGTGCACAGGTACGGCTAATGTTGCCCGGGCAACGGCCCGTTTGGCCTTTTTGGCTGACCTGCCCTTCTGGAGAGAGCGAGAGTTTCTTTTTCTTTTTTCTGTTGTGGCCGAATCAACATGATAAGCCCACAATTAGTATTGTAGCGTCTCGCTGCGGGAAACACACTTTGTCAGCGCTGTCATCTGCCGGTGCGTTACGACCACCTCAGTTACCTCATTCACACCAACGCAACTCCGGTTCAAGCTCCGTGCTAGAGCTTTTCAGGTTCAGAACCAGTTCTTCGGTTTAGCTCTGGCTCTTTTCACACCGCCCAGAGTCAGACTGGTAATGTGTCGTTGCGTCATCGTTTGCGTCATGACGTAACCGTTTGCGTGCCTGCTTCATAAAGCCAAACTGCGCGGATTAAATCAGTTGCATTCATTTCTTATGGCTCTATCTGCAGCTTTTCCGGAGTCATTTCTGTGGTTTAGTTATATTCTTATAAAAAAGTGTACTCGTGTCAATAAAGGTTTTTTTAAAACACAACTGCTTCCGAGGTCGGTCTTATTTCTTAAGGTGGACTGAACCATGAGTGTGGAGTAACGTTGTATCTTTCATTTAAATGAACTGTAACCTTCACCCAGGTATGTAACAACTGTTCTCAAATGAACACGTGAAGTAAAGTTTAATATTTATAGTTTTATAGATTTACAATGAGAGGTGATCAAAGTGAATGCTCAGGTTCCACCTTAACACGCAGACACATTGCTTCACCATGAGCAGAAACCTTTATATAGGCCTATACAGTCTATGGCAGAAACTGAAACTGAAACTCTTGTTAAATTTCTCCATCGTTGTGTACAAACTGGATAAAACGCGGGCTTTTTGTTGTTGTTCAGGAGTTGATCTCTTTGCCCCCGCCCCCGCCTCGACGTAAGCGTGACGTATGTGGTGCTTTTGCTCTGGCCGGACAATTTTTTGGTGCTTGAAACGAACCGGATTCCGGAGCTAAGAGGCTGCTCCGCTGCGGTGTGAAGAGGAAAACCCGGTGCTTTTCAAGCTCCAGCTCCGAACCGGCCCCGAAACACCGTTGGTGTGAATGAGGTAAGTGTCGGATTTTGGAAACTTGATTTTGAGTTGTCTCATGGCAGTTAGGGTATAAGGGACAAACCAGGGGACTTTACTTCCTTTTGATACCGGCGGTTATTTACAAAAAAACACCTAAATATAGCCTACTTGTTGTTATTGTGCTTCTGTCTTTCTGTGTCTTTTCATCTGTAAACTCCCTCAACGGGGCCGCTCGCTCTCTTTTCTTGATCATGGGTGAACAGTTCAATGTCCCGCTTCATTGTAGGAATTCTGCCATGTCTCTACCACTTTAGTTTGACCATCATGGTTATGGAATAGGCCTACTTAATAAATAAGTAATTAGATAGGCTACCTTACCGTTACTGCGCTCATAAAGAATGATAAGAATAAGAATAATGCGTCTTGAACTGGTTTCATTAATTAGTGTCTTTACGTTTCACAGACTGTTAGCTCGTTGTGGTAGGCTGGTAGCCTATTTTATTAAAGAGCATATAAAATGAAAGACACACAAAAAAAAACCTGATAACGACTCTATTGTCCGCCGTTCAGCACAGAACAGAATGTACAAAAGGCTCTGGCAGGGGGCTAGTTAACAAGCCAATTTATCACCATAGCAACTCCTGCCATGCAGCCGACACTCTACTTAGTCTGGCGCTACACTATGAAAGGACTTTAACAAAGTAAAGCTTACCTGTTGTGTTCGTAAAACTGATACGTTGATCATTATGTGGTTAAGCTAGGATGTTTAGGATGTCCCTTCCTCAATGCCTGTTTGTTTTTACCCACGCTAACATCAGCTATGGCTAAAGATCCTTCAATAATAATTAAGATACACGTACATTGCTGTATGAGATAATTTCACTTCACTGTACATGTTATTGTACCCACTGTTAAATACTGCATTCCCTCAATACAGACTTGGACTTGTATTGCTGGTTTAACCACGTTAGCAAAGAGTATTTCTTTTCATTTTTAGACCACACATACCCACACAAGTGAATTTTGCGTCGAGGCAGAAGGATAAATAAATAAAGAAAATAACTATGTGTATCTGACGCCTGAGGCATTCATTATAGTTCTACAAAACCAAAGCAAGTCTGTGTCCTGATCTGACATCCAAAGGTGAACACTACATAAGCCAGCAACAGCCTTCAGAAAACAAGAAGTTAGTATTTAGCTGGTGGTGCATTTAGAAAAATAACCTGATATGTCCACATCTTGGAGCCAAAATAAAGGTAAAATAACAGTAAATGTATACGTGTCAGTAAAGTTAGAGCTTGCAACCCCTAAGTGACTGTTTTATTATTGTAACTTTAAATTGCAGAATTCGATAATACAACATTTATATCAAAGTCTTTCTAAGATTTAGCAAATGTATTCTGGTAAACAAGTGTTTGGGTAGTCAGTTGAAGGCCAGCGTGTCTGTATCTGCTTTACAATTTATATTTGATCATTATACATTGCCCAACTGTCCATTTTGATTTATAAAAGGTTCAGAAATCTTTAGAAATAGAGGACTGACTTGTGTAAGAGTGTCTCTTTTCAAAAGGTAAGCCAATTTAAACGGGTAGACAGTTTAAAACAGTCTTATTCGTAACCAGTTTTATCATTTGGCCAATAAGACATCACTGGAGCGAGGTAGCCATATTCCCAGATCTCAGCATTTATGAGTACAACATTGTCATAACCAACAGAATTGATGTCCTACAGCTATGACATCAAGAGCCAAATTGCAGTACATTGGAATTATCCTTCAACAAATGTAATGTAAATGAATTCCATCTCTCCAAATAATGAGAATTTCAATAGATATTGGAAGGAATTTCCCCCCCCATCTCCTCTAAGGGGCAATTTCCCAGACCTCAGCCCTGTTCATTAGTAACATGTACATCCACCAATGAGAGTGGAGCATGTGGGGGTGGATGGGAAATGGAGATGGATGTCTTGCCCAGGACGTAGGCGATTGCGCTCATCCACTGACAGCTAGCTGCAATCTGCCACCCCCACCCGGAAACCTTCATTCCCTACATTTGTCCTCCATTCCCCCCCCCCCATCGTCCACCTTCCCAATAACCTCCATCCCCAAGGGGAGCATCCAAAGCCTGCTCCCTCTCCTAATTACCCATGGGCCCTAGCAACGCTCCAGCTGTTTGGAGAAGTGGGACCAAAGCGGAGCAGGAGGTGCAGCAGCAGCAGCTGAGGAGTTTGGGTGTGAAATGGAGCCTGATTAAAAGTTTTAAACTGCCTTGGAAGACAAAATGAAGAGATTCAGAAGTTTGAGAGCTAGTCTCTCTCAGGTGGGTTTGAACAGACTTAATTATTTTATTCATTTTTATCCACATTTTTCAACCTGACCCTAATTTACCTTGAACTTCCGTAGAGTGTTCACTGCAGGGTCGTCTAAGAACATTTTTCTGTCCGACAAGTATTCCCAGAGGACGGATGCGGAACGAATGTGAAAGACACACCCATTGATCGTTTTGACTGGACTGTTTAGTGTTCGGATTAAACGATTGGCAGTTTGACAGCTGACAGACTGACACTGATTGATCGCTCAGCGCTTAACTGGAGTAGACCTCTGACAAACACACAGTTTAAACTGCTTATAAATGGATTGATGGATTGATTGGCCATGCCGAAGGTTCGCAAATAAAAAGTGTTTTCTTTTTAATCGCTCACCATCTCTTCCACGTCGGTCCAACGTTGTCTTGGAAGCGCCTGTGGAGATGTAGAGGAAGCCATCCATGAAGAGGGAAGCTTCGGAAAGGGAGGCGCTCTCGGACCACTGCTCAAGGACGGGGAAATCTACAATGAAGGGCGAAACATAGTAGATGAGAAAGGGAATGGTTTCCCTCATTTGTTGAATGGTGGCGGAGCAACATTCTGACATTCTCACATTGTTGCACATTTCTCTTTCACCTGCAGCTGTAATGCTCCAGTATGAGTTTTAAATATCATTCTGGCCGTACTTGACCCCCAAAATCATAGAATAGCCTCCAATAAAACCGTATATAATTTGACAACTCCAGAGACGGGTTAAGTGGTTCTTAATGGTTCAAGGAATTCTTCAAACATCTGAATTTAAATTCATTATTCAAAAAACTCATTGGGTGATTTGAAAAAAAAAATGCATCATCACAAAGCTGAAACCAGGGTTGTTGTTATTCATTTATTATGATAAAAGACTCAAGTAAAGGGGAATACATCTATAAAAACACAAAAACAGGGAGGCTATATTAGGTCTGGTTGGTTGGTAGGACATATTATCGCAATGTTAAAATGAGCTTCCTTCTAATATGGATATATATAAACACATATCTCACATTGAAAAACTAATTTGTAACATGACATTTCTCAGAATCATTCATTAGGGAAGCACAATATTGTCTTTATATCATAGCATGATCAAACTCCACTGGGAATATTAAGCTATGGTAGGAAATCTAGCAATCCCACATGGCACTTTGCGGGATCAAATCAAGTTTTATTTATATAGCACATTTTTAAAACGATTTTTGGTCGAGCCAAAGTGCTGTACATATAATTACCTTACAGTAAGGACACTATACAGTAAATACAACAGCACAGTTTGTGCAGAATATCAGTATGAGAAAAACGACACCGTCTGACCTTAGACCCTCACATCGTACAAGGAAAAACTTCCTAGGGATAGAGCATGTATGCCTTTATTGCTGCATCAACAGAACGTAGCATGTTGCTATTAGCTGTCAGGATAGCCCACATTGTTTTAAAAAAAAATCAGAATACCTTTATTAGTCCCATAGAAGGTAAATGTACGTTGTTACAGCTTAATTTTACGTAGAAAACGTTAGAGTTGTTGGAATAAAAATGTATTGGAATATGTTCACGTTTTCATCAAGATTCTGCTCATCCCACATGTGACTGCATCTTTAAATCCCACTCTTATTTATGTAAAATCGCGAATAAATATCTTACTATACTAAAATAAATGATGGCTATAAGATGGCAGCATTGTTGAAGTGTCGTTAAGCAACACACTGGTAAGTATTTACTTTCCTGACATAAAAGTGCATAAAACATGATTATACTGTGTATTCAGTCATGACCTGTCACTTGGTCATCTAAATGCAAAGGTAAGATGTTCTTAAGCCTTCATGTACTGTATCTTTAGAAAAATAGTTTTATGTTCCATCTTCTTTTATTCTTTGTACAATTAAATTAGATGCCTTCCTGCCTCATTTTCTTCTCAACTCCCTCTTCATCCTTTTCTTGCTAGCTTTAACACTCCCCACATTCGACCTTATCGTTCTCAAATTCAATTAGCTTTATTTCTGAGGTTGAATTTTCTGCCCGAGCCTTGGCAATATCTTACAGATTTGATCTTCCCTACCTCCAGCTCTCTCATCAAGGAAGGTAAAATAACTTTAATTGAAACTATTTTTAATTGAAGCAACATTTCCACCATTTAGCTGATGCCTGATCAGACAGCCATCTGTATAAATTATATATGTGGATTGTGTCAAACTAATGTCAAAATGCACATTAATAGTCTTTGAATTGCAGTAAAATAAAGAACAATATAGCATTGAATGTTTTTTACAGCCTAATATCACTTAAAGATAATGTCATAACAGTCAAATTCCTGAATTATTCAAGGCAAGGCAAGTTTATTTATACAGCACATTTCAACACAAGGCAATTCAAAGTGCTTTACAAAAATGAAAGACATTAAGAAAATAGCATTCAAAAGCAAAGATAATAAAAGTTACAGAGCAGTCTAAGATATGAATAGTTCAATTAAAAGCAGCGGCAAAAAGATAAGTCTTCAGCCTGGATTTAAAGGTAGTCAGAGTTGCAGCGGACCTGCAGGTTTCTGGGAGTTTGTTCCAGATATTTGGAGCATAATAACTGAATGCTGCTTTACCATGTTTAGTTCTGACTCTGGGGACAGAAAGCTGACCAGTCCCTGAAGACCTGAGAGATCTGGATGGTTCATCATTTAGCAGGAGGTCAGAAATGTATTTTGGGCCTAAACCATTCAGTGCTTTATAAACCAGCAGCAGTATTTTGAAATCTATTCTTTGACACACAGGAAGCCAGTGTAAAGACTTCAGAACAGGAGTGATGTGATCCACTTTCTTAGTGTTAGTGAGGACTCGAGCAGCAGCGTTCTGAATCAGCTGCAGCTTCCTAGTAGATTTTTTAGTGAGAGCTGTGAGGACACCATTACAGTAGTCAAGTCTACTGAAGATAAAAGCATGGACAAGTTTTTCCATTCAGATCTTTAATGCAATGGAGAAGCCATAAAAAGCTATATTTGTTTACATAAAATGTGTTACACTTAGTCATTTTTAGCGATTCCCTGATATATAATTGCATATTCTATAAATCCACTACCATTTGACAGAAAAAGAAAAACATATTCTGGCATTAATCCTTATTATGTATTGATCTTGTTACATGCTAAAGATGTGTGTAAAGAAAATCATTGAGTGTAACCATAAGCCTTTTGCTAAGGTTTGTAAGTCAGTAGTAGTGATTGGTTTCAATTCAGACCAGATTTATTTTTAGTAAGGAAGGTATGATTTAAATTATTTTTTGCTATTTATTTTCTTTAACCAAGATATTTCTCATTCTTATTTCAAGTGTTAATTCTAAGAATAATTGTTATTCGAAGTGTGCATGCATTGTAGCTACTTGTAGCAAGTGAAACAATTATTGTTATTTGAATGCCAATGCTACAGCGCCAATCAGAAACAGGGCGACATAAAGCATGGGTGACTTTAAGTAGCGACCTCTAATCTAGCTTTGAATCTAACACGGACAATGTGTGTGCCAATAGCAGCGTCGTAAATACATGGACTCTGACAGAATTTAATCAGCAAACTGCAGGGAAAAGAGTCTAACACGCATACACACACACACAGTTTCCAAGCTCTCAGGTTGAGAGAATGTAAATAAGCCAGTGGCTTGATGCTGTATCAGTGGTAACAAGGCTCTGTCTGTGAGCCTTTAAACAGTCCCTCTGGGGCCCTAAAGCTGGACTCCGTTAAGATGGGACTGTGATGTCTGTGGGGGCGGCAGTTGAGAAGTCTGGCCTGAGCTGATTGGCTCAGTCCCCAGTGAAGGGATGTGACATGACAGAGTGCTCAATTAGCCATCTGGTCGCCCACGGCAACGGTCACAAAGTGGTCTCCGACAAGCAGTGGACAGTGGGGTAATCAGAGACACACGCATATACACACACAGGCAGCGAAGCCGTATATAATAAACGATAACACCAATGTCGAACATATGCAATGCAAGCAGAGATAACACTTGGAGTCAGCAAAATAGAAAAGAGGCTAGAGGACGAGAGTGAGAAAACATGTAAGGCAAGGCAAGGCAAGTTTATTTATATAGTACCTTTCAACACAAGGCAATTCAAAGTGCTTTACAAAAAATGAAAGATATTAAGAAAATGGCATTTAAAATCAGTCATTAAAAAGAAAAGCTAATAAAATAAACATTAAAAGAAAAAATACATGGCTAAAAGTTACAGTGCAGTCTAAGATATGAATTGTTCAACTAAACATTAAAAGAAAAAGTACATGGATAAAAGTTACAGAGCAGTCTAAGATATGAATAGTTCAATTAAAAGCAGCGACAAAAAGAAAAGTCTTCAGCCTGGATTTAAAAGTAGTCAGAGTTGCAGCGGACCTGCAGGTTTCTGGGAGTTTGTTCCAGATATTTGGAGCATAATAACTGAACGCTGCTTTACCATGTTTAGTTCTGACTCTGGGGACAGAAAGCTGACCAGTCCCTGAAGACCTGAGAGATCTGGATGGTTCATAATTTAGCAGGAGGTCAGAAATGTATTTTGGGCCTAAACCATTCAGTGCTTTATAAACCAGCAGCAGTATTTTGAAATCTATTCTTTGACAAACAGGAAGCCAGTGTAAAGACTTCAGAACAGGAGTGATGTGATCCACTTTCTTAGTGTAACCCCCAAAACACACCAGGCGCGTCTGCGCCGCGTTACGTTGCGGCTGCGCCACGCTGCGACCTCCTCCTGCGACAACACACACCAGACGCGTTTCAAAACATTGCGGAAGTGGAGCGTCGTGTGTGCAGCCTCGCAGTTGTTGTTGATTTTGGAATATTTCCTGGACATTTGTACTTCTACAAGTAAGTAGGCTATACGTAGTTAAATGGTTTATGTTTGTGTCTGTTTAAATCGTGTTTATTCTTGTTATTTCCTATTTTGTTGTGTTGTAGACTACAGACACAGTTAATAATATTTGTAATATTCCAGTTATAAACGACATGAATCAAAGATGTGTTGCTGTATTTTAGTGGTAAAAAAATATGCATTCATCATCATAATTATTCTATATATATATATCATTTACAGTGCCTGTAAACCGGAGGAGAACGCTGGCATGTATTCTCCTACTTGAAAGACTACGGGGGGTTAACCTTGTGGGGTCTGCTAAATTAGTATATGTGGGGGATGGGCCTGGCCTGGATGCTCACCTTTCCACTTCCTGCGAGGGGGGGGCTGCCTGCCCGACTTTACCTTACGGCTGCGCCGCGGCAAAAATAGGATTCATCCTAATTTTAGAGAAGCGCTGCGCCGAGCCGCTTCTGGGACGCGTCTGAGCCGTAACACGGCGCGTGTGGTGTAATAGCACCCATTGACTAGAGTGGCCGCGATCCTTACGACCGCCGCGGCGCGGCCGTAACGCGACGCAGACGCTCCTGGTGTGTTTTGGGGGTTAGTGAGGACTCGAGCAGCGGCGTTCTGAATCAGCTGCAGCTTCCTAATAGATTTTTTAGTGAGACCTGTGAAGACACCATTGCAGTAGTCAAGTCTACTGAAGATAAAAGCATGGACAAGTTTTTCCAAATCCTGCTGTGACATTAGTCTTTTAATCCTAGATATATTCTTTAGGTGATAGTAGGCTGATTTAGTAACTGTTTTAATGTGACTGTTGAAACTCAGGTCAGAGTCCATGACTACACCTAGATTTCTGGCTTTATCTGTTGTTTTGAACATTGCAGACTGAAGCTCAGCGCTAACTTTTATACGTTCTGACTTGGCTCCAAAAACCATTACCTCAGTTTTATCTTTGTTTAATTGGAGAAAGTTCTGACACATCCAGTCATTGATTTGTTCAATGCACTTACTCAGTGTTTGAATTGGAGCATAGTCTCCTGGTGAAATTGTTAAGTAAATGTGTGTGTCATCTGCATAGCTATGGCAACTTATTTTGTTGTTTTTCATTATCTGAGCCAGTGGTAGCATGTAGATGTTAAAGAGAAGAGGCCCCAAGATGGAGCCTTGAGGAACCCCACATGTCATATTTGTCAACTCAGATGTGTATTTACCTATAGAAACAAAGTTGTTTCTGTCCTTTAAGTAGGATTCAAACCAATTCAGAACTGTTTCCGAAAGTCCCACCCAGTTTCTCCAGTCGGTCTAGTAATATGTTGTGGTCAACAGTGTCAAACGCAGCACTGAGATCTAATAATACTAACACTGAAGTTCAGCCACTGTCTGTTTTTAAGTGGATGTCATTAAAGACCTTTACAAGAGCAGTCTCAGTGCTGTGGTTTGGACGAAAGCCTGACTGGAACACATCGAAACAGTTATTTAAATGCAAGAAATTACTCAACTGTTGAAAAACAACTTTTTCAATGATTTTACCTAGAAATGGGAGGTTTGATATGGGCCTGTAATTGTTCATTACTGAAGCATCTAGATTATTATTTTTTAAGAGCGGTTTAATGACTACAGTTTTCAGGGCCTGTGGAAAAATACCTGAGTGAAGAGATTTGTTTACTGTATGAAGTAGATCTGAGGCCATGCAAGGCTAAACATCTTTGAAAAATCCTGTTGGAATAATATCAAGGCAGCAAGAGGAGGATTTCAGAAGTTGATTAATGTCCTCTAGGTTTTTATCATTAATCTGATGGAATTGTGTCATGGTGTTTGATTTGATTTTAAGTGGACACAGAGACAACACATTTGCTGTTCCTGATGCAGAGGCACTGACTGCTTGTCTGATTTTCTGAATTTTGTCAGTGAAAAAGGAGGCAAAATCATTGCACGCCCTGGTGGATAGAAATTCAGAGGCTACTGACACTGGGGGGTTAGTTAGTCTGTCGACGGTAGCAAACAAGGCACGTGCGTTGTTTTTGTTTTTGGTAATGATGTCAGAGAAGAACGATTGTCGTTCGTTTTTCAATTCCAAATTATAAAGGCCAAGTCTCTCTTTATAGATTTCAAAGTGAACCTGGAGATTTGTTTTTCGCCACCTGCGTTCAGCTTTTCGACATTCTCTTTTTTTCTGTTGTCACGCTCATGGCCTTTCTCCATGGAGATATTTTCTTGCCAGACACTTCCTTTACCTTAGTGGGAGCAATGGCATCTATAACATTTTTAATTTTTGAATTAAAATGATCTACTAGCTCATTTACTGAGATGTTAGCAGGGGCAAGTGTGGAAGAGAAATTCTGAGTAAACATTTCCCTAGTATTTTCAGTTAAATATCGCTTTGTGGTTACCTCTTTTTGAACATCTTTGTGAACAGAAATAGAGCTCTCAAAGAAAACACAGGAATGGTCAGAGAGTGCAACATCAGTCACCACAACCTTAGAGATATTCAGACCCTTTGAGATAATTAAGTCCAGAGTGTGCCCCTTATTGTGTGTGGGCTCCGTCACATGCTGAGTCAGTCCATAGCTATCAAGAACACAAAACAGTTCTTTTGCCCCTCTGTCCTGGGGGTTGTCAACATGGATGTTAAAATCACCAACAATGACTAGACGGTCAAAGTCAATAAACACTATAGACAGCAGTTCAGTAAAGTAATCAAAAAATCTTGCACAGTATTTGGGTGGTCTATAGATATTTAGGAACAGAGCTCGAGAGGAGCATTTCAGCTGAAGGGTCAAAGTTTCCATACGATGTCTTCCTGCATTGAAGGGAATCATTGAACAGAATAGCAACTCCACCCCCTTTCTTATGCATTCTTTCCTGACTCATAAAACTAAAGTTGGGAGGGGTTGATTCGATAAGAACAGCTGCACTGTTATTTTGTTCAATCCAAGTTTCTGTTAAAAACATAAAATCGAGATTGTGCTCAGTGATAAAATCATTGATTAAAAATGTTTTTCCTGCTAAAGACCTGACATTTAATAAAGCTAGTTTAAGTTTGTTAAACACACTATCAGTCATGTTTTTTGTAACAAGCTGTGGCTGACATGGAATCACTGCTAAATTAGATAAACTCACACAAACGTTTGAGCGCTTCCTGTTTCTAAGATGATTCACCGCTCTTAATCTATTACCTATCAACACAGATATCGGCAAAGCTATATGCAGGCAGGGCCCCGGCATGTCCTGGAAAGAGTTGAGAGTGCCATACGCCCTTGAGCCTGGACCCAGCAAATATCAGTTTGCAGCGCTTAGTACACACACATCCTTATCAGGCTTCGGAGACTGCAGATGCCCTCTCGAAGGGAGGGGAGGCGGCCGACGCAGGCACGGTGATGGAGACGTGGGAGATGGTGCGGGGGTAGAGGACATGCTGCTAGGGGGGGAGGTGGTTGACGTAGGCACAGTGATGAAGACGGGGGAGATGGTGCGCGTCTCTGCGGTGATTTTGGTGGGCGTCGTTGAGGAGCGGGGGTAAAGGACATGGTGCCAGCCCTGCGTATCGCCTTAGTTTGGTCTTTGAACTCCAGGAAGGAATTGGTGCCAACCCTCTGTATCTCCTTCGTGTGTTCAGCGATCTCCAGGAGGGTGGGCGAGGGTGAAAGGGTGAACGGAGTATCCTCCAAGGCGTTGACAGGGGGGGGGTGACGGGCAGTGGAGACTCCTCCATGTGTCTCCCATAATCAGAACATTCCTCAGGCGGGTGCAGTGATAATTCTTCAGGGTTTTCTGCGCGATGTGTTGTGTCTTTCTCCTGTTTTGATTCCTCTTGCCGCTTGTCCTTGGCAGAGGGAACAGATTGATAATGCAGGCAGTTGAATATGTTAGAGATAAACAATTTCACTCCTGACTTGTTCAGGCAAACTCCATTTGCCTTGAAAAGATGTCGATCCCAGAAAAAGTTAAAATTGTCAATAAAATGGACAGAATGGTCAGTACAGGCAGTTGAAAGCCAGGTGTTCAGTGCAAACAATCTGCTGAATCTCTCCACTCCTCTTCTGACTGGTGGTAGAGGGCCACTGATGAACACCTCTGCATTTAGAGAGCTGGCAGTTTCCAACAAACATTTAAAGTCTTCTTTCAGCACTTCTGACTGTTGTTTCACAACATCATTTGTTCCAATATGCAGTACCACATTCTTCACAGTCGGATGTTCAGCCCCAATATGCAGGATCTTCTCAGCCAAGTCAGAGACCACATCCTTGGGAAAACAGAGTACTTTGGTGTTGTTCTTATTACACAGACCTTTTACATCTCTTACAGCAGAGTCACCCACAATCAGAGTTTCAGGCCCAGTCGTTAGCTTTCCCTCTAGCCTTTTACTATTGGAGTAGCTATTGGTCCTTACCCTGCTGTGTGAAGAGGACAGGTTATCCAGGTCATCAGATCTCCGGTTCTCAGTCAGCGGAGCGTATCCGTTCTGGATTGGCACACTTGGTGGTTTACTGTAGGAGGATTGTTTGTAATTCTCCCTTTAGTAGCTGTCCACTGCTGTTTCCTAGTATGAATAGGGGTTGAAGAGGCGCTCTTCCTGGGTGATAACAATGCAGGCCAGCCGGTCGCATCACAGATTTCAGAGCGCTGGGCTCTGCATGTTATCCGTCCTCCCAAATCCCATGGAAATGATTTACTCTTAGGCTTTGCACCCAGAGAGTTCCAGGGAGGACTACCACTTGTAGATTTATTACCCGGTACACAGCCCTCCTGTTCCTTGGAATCCTTGTAGCTGCTAACTAGCTGTGAGTTAGCATACCCTTCTCCATTATTTTGCAACACTGGTAAAGTGGTGTCATTCCCATGACATAGTCCATTCACTTCCACGTTAACTTCCAACCGTTGCATTTTCATTTCCAACACAGCTATCTTCTGTATAAGTTTGTGGAAGTCATCTGTAGAGAACGGAGGCATTTTGCTACCAACTAGCTTAAGCTAAATAGCATGCAGTAGCCTACCAGGCTTTAGCTGTTGCTAGGCCACGCTACTGTAAGACTGAGGTCGTCGTACATTTTTTGAAATATGGCTGAAACCCTCCGTCTATTTACGAAGATGAACTGTCCCAGTGATAAGTTAATGTCCAGGAGCCGCTGCTCGAAGTTTTCAGAGAATAAGAATAGGAAAATCAGCATAAAAAGTAAGCAGAGGCAGGAGCAAGCAGAAAAGCGTCTGCACTGTAAGAAAGAAAGATAACTCATGAACATGATGTTAGTATAGAATAATCAGAATACTTTATCCATCTTAAAAGAAAGAGTCAAAAAATGATATATAAACATAAGAGCAATTTAAATATATGTATATAGGCATAAGTTAAAGAGCAAAACGTCCAATACAAAATCAAATATAATTAACATTAGATGTTCAATTCAAAGTTCTAGAAAATGTAAATAAATAGTCAAACATAAGAAGTTAAAAAGAAGGAATGTGCAATAAAATGTATATTAAAAAAACTAAGAAAGTAAGAATATTAATATAATATAAGAGTATTAATAGGAAATGTATGTTGGAGTGCAGATGAACCTCATTTATTAATTGGGGTGTTTAACACACACACACACACACACACACACACACACACACACACACACACACACACACACACACACACACACACACACACACACACACACACACACACACACACACACACACACACACACACACACACACACACACACACACACACACACACACACACACACACACACACACAAAGCCTCCTTCATTAGAAACACTTCACAAACACTGAGTACTGCTTGTGACCCTTTGACTCTCCAACAGCCCATGTTATGCTTCGTATAAAAACAATAAAGTCACCAATCACTGAAGAAACAGGCACAGCCGTAGCTATGTTGCTAACAGCGGGGTGGAATGGAGACCCAGGATGAAACGGGGCCTGTGATTTAGTGTTCGTCTTTGAACGTGTGTTGTTGTTCCTGTTTTTATTATCCACACAGAAAGCCTGCTGGATACATTTTTAATGTGCCGCGAGATTCGAGGCATCAGGGATGCTAGGGTGGCAACAATAAAACTTATTTGCCTCCAAATCCACCGTGTGTCATTTAAGGAGAAGCGGAATGATGTCGTCACAGTGAGAGGCACTGCTGCTTAGCTTGGGGTTTTGCAGTACAGAGGCCTCCTGGGTGGAGTGGAGAGCCGCCATAAAACACAATGTACATGTTTGCATTGATTGGTATACAGTTTAGGCATTAGCTGATGCTTTACCCGGAGATTTACAGTCAAATAGCTGGCAGGGGTTCACTGTCTGGCTGCAAAACACACAAGTTGTTTGGAGCAGACACCAAATTGAAGCCAAATTGAATTTAAAGCCACTATTTATAGTATGTTTATGAGTTTAGCATAGTACACATTATGGAATACGCTTTTGTTTGAAGCAAGTACTGCAATGGGAAGCGCAAAAGCATGATATTCTATATATATACAGTACTGCAGTATTTCATGTTAATATGAAAAATGGGGCAAATGACAGTATAAAGTGAAATGGGTCACTAAGTGGCAAACATTTATGACCACCCCTGCAGTTCGCTTACAGTATATGAGCGTTTCAGCCCGATTTAGTTTCATTTTGGGGCTCGCAAATGTTATGTTTTGGTTCCGTCTTAGCGCTCTCATCAGCCTGGTATTTTCCAACGACAGTGAGGGCTGCTGTTAGCTTAAATTGCAGACCCCACATTAATTTATTCACCTTAGTATGGATGTGTCTAATAAACATCTGTGCTTATGTGAATACAAAACTATAAACCTAATATGTTTAGTCATTAACTAACATGTTGTCAAGTTTACCAGTGTATGACGATTTATCAAAAAAGGACTTGGAAGGATATTTTGTATAAACTGATCCAGCATGGCAGAGCATTGGTAGCAGAGCCAAGTAGCAGATGGAGTTCAGTTGTTAATGTTACCCACCTGCAGCATTTAAGAATCCATTACCAACTTGTCTTTCCGGTCAGACAGGGACCAGTGGCACCAACACAGAGTGACACATCCAAGGGCCGAGACTTCTTTTGTTGGTTAATAAACTGCTCGTTTGCCAAAATGGTCTCCTGAGTAATCCATTTAAGCTACAGACCTGGATGGACAGCAATGCTGGCGAAACCATCAGTTTATAGCTAATAAATTAGCCAGCAAGATGTTGGGAATTGACACATTTTGGAATTTATGAAGCCCACTTTGGTATTTAACATATAAGACGGTCAAAACCCCTTTTATCCTTCCAACAGGCCCTTAAATACAACCTTTTCAAGTGTATTGTTATGATTATTATTAAGATCAATTATATTAACATTCTTAGACCATCAGCTGATGCTAACGTCCAATATTACCTCCAATTTAGTGCAAAGACACTGATTAATTAGCGGACTTTCAAACCTAATAGTCTCCATTTATGGATTTGTTTGCCTAGAAACTAGAAATTAGCATTCAAGAAGTGGCATCAGCGCAGATCAAAGAACATTATCCACAGAATTGGGTGTCTGTTTTCATATCCATCTCTACGTTCAAACTGCAAAGTGACAAGTTAGCAACTGGTGACAGCTCAGTTAGACATGAGTTGTGCCAAAATAAATTATTGTAAAAATATTCGATTGTTGGCAGTGTGTTTTCAACTTTCATTTTCAGTGTTTAAAATGGTTTTAATCAAACTTGATGCTACAACTATTTCAATCTTTATCTATGTGGCTTATGTAGCCTCTTGGGAGTAGCATATGGGAGCTCAGTTGACATGAAAAATGATAAAGGAACCTGAAGATACACAAGAAACCACCTGAGTGGAAGCCTTTGGCTATAAGAGATACATCCATCCATTGAAACTGCCCTTAGGGGTTTCCAAAAGGCGAAGGCACTTTGCCTTGGGGAGCTGCTGTTGGCTTTTTTGTGAAATCTGGGATGGGGATATGTAAATGAACATGCTTCTGTGGTATCCCTGGGTATTTTTTGGCGAGCAGGTGTAGGCGGGAGAATGAGGGCCGCCGAGACCAACATGGATGCACTCACATGTAGGCCGTGGAGAAGGAGCTAATGAAGTGGCAATGCCGTCAGAAAATGACCTGATCCCGAAGATACAAAAGCTGTGGAGGGAAGGGGACACACTATATCCAGGGGAAATGCAGGGTTTTCCCATTTTAAATTCTCTACAAAATTGGAGCACCGTTCACACTGTGAAGGGGACGCAGCTGCAAGGTTTTCTGCACACTAAGAGATGTTCCAATTTAGACTTCTGTTGTTAAGAGTGGGAATTGTTCAGCGTGTCTGACGATTGTTTATTGCCGGCTTATCCCTGTCTCACAGCGGGGGTTTAGTGAATTTGGTGAAGAAGCATGTTTGCCATCATTTCTTTCTGGTTTAGAGCACCATGCGGGGGTTAGATGAAGGCCTGAAGTGCATGCTTGTTGTGGATGTCTGCTTGATAAGGTAAAAACTAAAGAAAATCTAAGCAAACAGTCACAACAGGTGCGCATAATGCCATGGCAGCAGACAAATGAAATACTTCTTTGTCCTCGTGTCCTCCTGTGTGTGTGGAAATGTAACCCAAGGCTGAGGTCTCTTAAACTCCATAAACAAACTCTGCACTCAGTTTTGTCCTCGATATTGGCTCCTATGTGGCTCCTTTTATTCTTATCTCTATCTTCCCTCTGTCAACAGCACGCTACACAGAAGGGATGGTGTCATATGGGTATTGAATTGTTCCCACGTTCTGCAAGATAAAACAACGGGAAAAAGTTCAATTTTTTGTTTAATCAAAATGTGACGCAAGTCTTTTTTTTACTGCAACTCTAGAGGCTGCAGGCACAAAGACAATGGAACACTTAGCTTTGTGTGATGCGACAATGTGAAAAAGTCAAATGGGGAATTCGGACAGTGTTTTGTGTGGAGCCTTAATCTTTCAGCACACCATTATAATCTATTTATTCACAAAGAAATGCGTAATAGAAAATAAAAATGTCTTTCTTTACAATCATCTTTTCAAGCCTGCTAATGAATAATGGATGTTCACAACTGTAGTGTATTATTGAAAGAAGAAACATAATACTTCATCATGTCACACACGAAAGTAGGTCATGTGAAGTGAAACAAAGCTGCAGATTTCTCAGGGAATTGCAAAATATGTGCCACTGAGGAAAATGATAATGATTGAACCAAGTTATGGGCATTTAGCTTTATTTTGATTTCAGCTACACGGATAAAGTACATGTGTCAAATGTAAAAGTGAATGCTAGGAATACTCCAACAAAGATCTAAAATCTGGCGACAGTGGCTGTATGTTTTCTGTGTTGCACATGTTAGGAGGTGGGATCTTTAAGGTAAACAAGATACAAGATTTAATGGTGGGTCTGACCCTGGGTGAATATCATGTGTCACTTGTAGGAATATCTTCCTTGTGGTCACTCGGCCATACAGTCCCAACTTGACTGACTGTTGACCCTGAGGCAAGATCTCCATCTCAGCCAAGCAGTGTAAATCTGTCAGAGTGGTATTTGAGTTATGGCTAACCTCCCTGACCTGTGTCCTTACGCCTGCAGTAGTTGGTGAATTTAGTTGGGCATCCATCTCTATAGGAAGAGCTCCATATTTGAAATTATAAACCCCCACAACTTTTTTCCATATAACGAGCATATAGAAACATCCTTTACTGTATGCTTCACAATACCACACGAGGGAATGTGTGTATGTATCTGCATGTGTGTCTCCAAGTAATGGCCATCACCAAAGGCAACCAGGTGACCCATGCTAGCAATTAGGAGTCTCTAACAGGCTCGGTGGCTGGCGAGTGTGCACAGACGTGGCGCATACATTATGTAAAATACAGTCCCTAAGAAATCTCCCCCTCGGCCCCAGCCCCAGCCCCAGCCACCGCCCCCCTCCCCCCTCCCCCTCGCTCCTTTAATCTAACACATTCCTATCATCAGCCCGGTGAGCAACAGCACAAACAAAACACACCCGTCTCCACATCTGTGCTGAGCCTCCGATGGTGGGAACCCGAGGTGGGTAACACAAAGGGGGAAAGTAGCAAGGGGAAAAGGAAGGGAGCGAGTACTTTTTTCCCTTAAAACTCACCAGCTTTACATTTGTGTGCCTTCATTTCCTATTCATGGGAGAGAGAAGATCTCCCACTGTGCTTTTATAAATGTGGCGGCACAGTGGTGGGCTTGAGCTTTGAACATGATTGGCTTGTTAAAGTATAAAGACAATAGGCTGAGTGTATGTGGCGCCGAGGGTTGTAAAAGTCCAACTCGCACACCCGGTTTAAAGCAGGTTTATGCGTCAGCACCTTTTTCAGGTCTGTCTGGGAGAATATAGGAGTTATTTTGTTTAATCGCTACTTGGTGTATTCTAGCATCTGGAACTGGGTTGAATCAGTCGTCGAGCATGGCCTGAGGAGGATAACTACAATGTGATGTCATTGTTCCCTCACTAGAGCACTATGACATACAGTGGACCGGAAAGGTATTTCTGACCACCTTTTATAAAACAAATGTGCTGAAGAGCTTACCGCAGCTAGGTGTACACACTGTCAGCTCTCTGGACTCACATACTGTCCCTGCACTACAGGAAAAGCTGATTCCAGTCCTAAGGAAGTCTTGCCCAGTTGGGAACATTTATTACAGGCCAGAATCACCTAAAATTGTACCCAGATCTACACAAATGTGTGACTTAGATTGGTTTCAAAACCTTGAAAAAATTGACAGGTGTCCCACCCTGCATTTCTGAAGCCATGAAGTATAGTATTCTCTACAGAAAGCACATTTAAAGTCAGCTGGAACTGCGGTAAAGCCAGCGAGATGCTGAAAGATGGCGCCGTGGAGGACTGCTGTGTCTCGAGCACTGACAACTACCGTGTAGCTCTTTTGAATCAGAAAATAAAGCCTTTGAATCTTGGAGGTTTTCAACCAACTTACTGTGTCATCATATATTAGCTAGCCAACTACGGTTGATCTGGCAACAGTTTTCATAAAGCAGGTGTTTTAAGCTACACATAAAAAGGGACCCACTGTTATACTGATATAAAGTGGTAAATCAATGAAGTAAAGTGCAATAGTGGCCCAAACCGTACCTACAGTTTCTTACCAGAGTGTTTGTTTTGGTGCAGGAACTCCATGTGTAGCTTCAGTCCAGTGCGTTGGGCCAGGAGATATGGGGTGGAGCAGGTCAGATCCCCCGTGGCACACAGGACATCCGCCCCACTGAACACCAGCTCCATGGTCTGCAGCACATCAGGCATCACCACCGCTGCACACAGCGCCTGCACATACATTAAAACAGGAGAGAAGAGAGCATAAACACTTTTCAATTTCAAAAGCTGATATGAAATGGTCACAAACCTTATTCATGCAAGTCACTCAAGGTCAGAGGTGGAGGAAATACTCAAACTTACTTTTTTTACTTATTTAAAAAGCTGGAATTAGTGCAGTCATGTCTCATTGCATTTCTACTGTAAGTAACTTTCTTTGAATTCATTAATACTTTTAAAAAGTCACATCCTAGACAAAGAAGCAGAGAACATCCCTAGAGAAGCGAGCTTGGTCTTACTTCCTGCTGTAGGAGCTGTGAGTGTGCTGTGTGTGCACGCCAGGCTGATAGAGGACAAAGAGTCTATAAAACGGCGTCAGAAAACCATATCAAAGTTTGGAATTGAGTTCTTCCCGCTGATCTCAAAAGAGAAGTTAAAATATGATCAGACTTTAATACTCCTTGCGGGAATCATTAAATCACTAATCCCCTTGAAAAAAAGGAATAAAGCAAATAAGAACGGGAAGGATGGGCTCTATGAATATAATAAAACCAACAGTTTTGAAGAAGAGAAAAGTGACCTGAAATACAAGGAACTGAGCAAAACACAACAGCGGAGCGTACTGAGGCAAATGGGAACACATTGAGAGAATATTTGGTTTGAAACCATTAGTATACAAAATACGAACCATTTAAAATTGGCAAATAATGCAATAAGAAATATAAAAATGTATAAGAATTAAAAGTAAAGAGGAGAATGTCAATAACTCAGTGTTTCAATCTGTAATAAAAAGAAAGGCATTTCAGTTAAATATGCTTTTAAGAAAACAAACTGATTTGTGTATTTTGCCTACATGTTTTTCTTTGAACATAGCAACTATTAATTATTATTAGGGTTAACCCTAACCCTGCAAAGTAAAAAATATATTATAATTATATCTATGTTAAAATGGCCGTAATCATAGTACGTTTGCAAATAAATGACATGTTCATATAGAAACAAAGTAAGTGCATTTGTAATTGTTTCTAAATAACAATCCACACTCAGTTTTAGACATATTTAAAAAGAACATTAATTTAGTGTAATTGCAAGTAACTCTTTTTCAAACTACAATTGGGTTTTGTCCTTTTATTCTCCAGTTTAAAAGAAAGTTTCTTACCAACATCTTCAAACTAAAGAAGCTTACTCGAAGATTATTGGCAACAAATAAACCTGCAGCACCTTTGAGTGTTAAAAAGGTGGAGTGGCCCTTTAAAGATAAAACCTTGGAGCATAACCAGATTCTGGCCATTTAACCCCAAATCCACAAATATCTAAATTAGAAGTAAGATAACAAAGATTGTGTTGAAGATGCAAGCAGCAACCACCACATCAGGCTGTGATAGGCTGAGACACCTGTCAATCAAAGACTTCTGAAATACCTTGTTAAATCTTGAAATATCCCTGTATTGGAGGAGTACTTTTTAAAACTGTCACCAACAGACAGATTCAATTACATTAGATCAACTTTATTGATCCCAAATTGGGAAATTGTTAGTTTAGAATATCATGAAGAAATATGAAACACAAACAGTAAATATATACAAATCAAATTGTAAAGATATATGTTTTAAAAAGAGTTATACTCAATCATATCTAAATCTTTTTGTCTTTATATTCTTCTAATATTCTCATGTTATCTTTCTCCTGTTCACTTCAGTGCTGAAATTCAGACTGAATAACATATGGTGGTCATTAGTAAAAGTGCTGCTGAAGGCGACTTTGCACTGGCTTCAGCGTTCACCTATTGTGGTTGACACTTGGTCTCCATGGGCCTGTTAAACAAACTTGTGCTCCTATAAATACATGACATGAAATTCCTCTCTATTAGGAGTTGAAAATCGCACTAGTTTCTAGCCATGTTTTTTTTTTAAACTATTCACCTGTGAGCCAGCTAAGTGCAGCGAGATTAAAAGAGTCAGAAGAATACAGTCTGATAGAGGATTTGTCTTTGTCTGTCTCTTTCTATCAGTGCTGTCAATTGATGTGACATTGTGCACGATGACCCGCGACAAAGTGGATCAACAGAGGAGTCGAGAGGCAAATGGCGGATTTCTTTCCGACGAGCAACCTCTCCTTTCATCGGACTCGGAGTGAGTCGGTAAGCTGCATCGATCTGCCACAAACAAACAAGGCTCGTCTGAAAGTGAGGCACGGTGAGGCGTAGACACACACACAAACAAAGCACCTGTCAATTTAACTTAGCCCACCAACGCAACATGACCTGCACTCAGACAAGATGCACAAGGAAAGATTCATTTATTTCTATGTGCACAGCAAAAACTGTATTTTTAAAAGGCATAAGGCATTATATATTTCCATTTGAGAAGTTTAGTTGTTTTCCACTACCAATAAGCATCAATTGAACTGAATATCAGTAGACGTTAACGTTGTAATGTTTTTATAAAAAAATGTAAGCCTTGTGAGGGTTCAACTAATCTAATATGGCGCATCCATGACAAAAAAACATACAAATATGGATACTATTTTGTCGGTTTCTCTGTTCAGTATAACCAAAGTGGGTGGCCTTGATGTGTACGAAGCCTCAGGGACGCTTTTGGTATGTAGACTTTTCACTTGTTTAATATATTTATTTACCTCAGTTGCAGCAGTGATGCCAGAGATAAAATATTTTAAATAATTATGGTGGTACTTTTATTTTTGTAGCCTTCAATATTTGTCAACATGGCCCGCTTGTTGGCACACAGTGTTTAACATTTATATTTGGGTCTTGCGAGCTGTCAGTATGCTATTTAAAGTAATACATTTAATAATTAACATGAAAAAAAGGTGTATACTTTTTTAAAGAAAGAAGCTGTCTAAGGACTTCAGTGAATAGTAAGGAAGGAGTTAGGTTGTCCAATACATCCTTTGTTGTCTTCTAGTCTTTGAGAAAGAGACTGACGGTATTCTTTAATCAACAGATCACATGTAAAAGTAATTTATACAAACGGATGATTAGTTTATTCACCAACTGTCTTTGTCTCACACACGGTACGGGTCAGATTAGGGCGAAATAGTCCCAAGCAAGCTAGCCTTATTCCGTATCATCTCTGGAAATGACCTTCCGTGTCATAGCAATTACTGCTGCCACTAGAGGGTTTATGTGTGTGTGTGTGTGTGAGTGTGTAATGATATAAGAAGGTCCTTTGACACCCCCTTCTCTAGGTCATGTGGCCTGCGGAGACTCTGTGGAGGTCACTGGGATACTGGTTTGTAATAGGGAACACAGGACTAAGAGAATGGATGCTGAGAACAGAACAAGCACGCCATGTGAGATTATTTTAGAGACATTGATGCAATCAGGTGTATATCACTTCACTGCCTTTTTATTACTTGAAACGACACTTTAAACGGTAATTTCCGGTGAGTTTCATGACCCCTGTGCTCATAAAAACTGTTAGAATGTTTCAAAAATTGCGTGAATGTCAGAGAGGAAATTGCTAGTATCATTGTCTTTGTTCTGGAGCAGACTCCCAAAGGAATAGCTTTTATATAGCTTTTATTTTTTTCCATATTCATACTTGTGTAATGGTAAGTAAGTGTGACACAGAAGTGGAACAACGAGTCCAATGAGATTAGACGCAGTGTCCTTGTTTATGTTAAAAATACTGTATTTTTTTTAGGTTGCTTGTGATTTATGACATTCTCGAGATAAAGGGAACTGTTTTTAGAGTGTGTTTATTATTTAAGCGTGCGCATATGTTGAGTGATGGTGTGTGTAATGGCTCTGTGACACATTGATCTCTATCAAATCTGTTAAAGCCATTTATAAAAGGAAGACTCGATGTAGAAAAAGCAAACACAGCCCCCCCTTCCCCACCTTTTTCCTACACACACACACACACACACACACACACACACACACACACACACACACACACACACACACACACACACACACACACACACACACACACACACACACACACACACACACACACACACACACACACACACACACACACACACACACACACACACACACACACACACACACACACACACACACACACACACACACACACACACACACACACACACACACACACACACACACACACACACACACACACACACACCACACACACACACACACACACACACACACACACACACACACACACACACACACACACACACACACACACACACACACACACACACACACACACACACACACACACACACACCACTCCAATGGCCGAACGCTTTTAGACAGCCACCCTCTCTCTCTCTCTCTCCCTGTCAGTCACACGTTCTCTCCTGCAAAAAACTCCCCCTATAACAGCAACTTCACACATCCTTAGTGGTGCAGCTCACATGTTCACACCCGTGTACGCTACACACACTCCCACACACGCAAAGGCCAGCAAAGCCGCAATAAAACCAACCCAAGCGTTTCTGTTGTGGATCCTAATCCACTTTTCCACTTAGCTAGCGAGTATATTTCATTCCCTTTTTCTCTCTACATCTCCATCCCTCTCTTTCTACCCGAGAAAACAATACAAAGGGGGCTGATCTGCGTAAATGCTGACGCTGGTGGAAACTTAGCTCAGTCGTGCTTTTAAGAGCCTCTCTTTTAAACGATGCCAAAGAACAGCAATAAAAACACAACCCCAAACTGGAGGAGAAGGCCTTAGCAACATCGTTCAGACGGTGCTTTTGGCATTTTCAGACATGTATCTCTGTTTTACTGATGGTCAAAAGGTCATGAAAATATGTCCTTTTTCAGGTTAGCTGGATTTTGCTAATGGAGTTTACCCTGTACTATGCTTCCTAGAAGTACAGATGGAGATATTGTGGATGGCCAGTTAGCACTGAAAGGTTTTGAACTTTGGGTGCACTTTGACTGGTTGCAAATGGAAAAAATTATTAGGTAACAAGAGATGGAAAAAGTACATTCAAAGTCTTAAATGGAAATATTACACTATGAAGCTATCACATCTGCTAACTGTGGTAACAAAAACATCCTTTCCAGATTCAAAAGTATATTCTAAACTAAAAGTACAATGTGTAAAAAGCGATTAGCTCCAACTAACTCAAACAAAAAGGAACAATGAATACAAACCTTAAAATCCTTATCCTTTTCCCATTGGAAACAAACATCGAATGGATCCAATGTCTTCTTATAATACAGTGCAACTTCCAGGTAGAGAGTGCAGCACTAAAAAAGTCTTTCTGGCACAGTGATGAAGTCAGTGTGTCTGAGGCAACACTTAAAAGCACAGTCAATGCAACACTAACCCCCACTTCAATGTTAAGTATCACTTGTCACGGCAGTCATGGGAGTTGGGAAGTTGTGGATCTACTGTACTTGCTCTGCGTGTTCACAGAGAAAGACAGAAAAGACACGCACAGGTGCAACACTGTGCTGGTGTAGTGGAGGAGAAAAAAAAGCTTAGCATATGGTATGAAGAGCTCAAAGGCAAAGTAGTTTTCCTGCTCCCTAGTCAACTTCTGGTAAAAACTAAATGCTAATAGACAGTAAAACAAAACAAAAAAAACAGGATTATCTACTAGGTGTATATACCTCGTATTATCAGAAAAATGGCTAGTTTCAATTTTCATTTGAAGTGTGTTTTTGAAGTGTGTACCTGGGTGAGCTGCTCCAGATCATTAAAGCCCTCCAGGACCCTCCGGTACTTCCTCTCCCTGTACTTCCTGCGGATGAACGTGGCGCGCTGCTCGGCCGAAGCCCCGCTGTAGAGTTCCTCCTCCAGGGGAAGATTAGCAGCCCAGAAACTGTTAGCATTCTTGTTCCCCACCTCAAGGAAGAGCTAAAGAAAAAGGGTGAGAGGACAAATGAAGGTGAGAATAAGGGTTTAAAATAAACATTTGCCAAGCCCTAACGAGACAAGTTTGTCTTGGCAACAAAATGTGTTAATTTGTATTTAACTTTAACTTATGTGCCCTTTGAAGGTTTGAAAAAGTAGGTTATTTTGAAACACCATTCTAATTGAAAGGCAATTGGATACTGTTGTTAAAAGGGTTGAGAGGAGGAATATTGCTTTTGCTGATAAGTACCTCCACCAGCTCATTGCTCCAGATGCTGCTGTCCAACTTCAAGCTTCGAACTTTGGATATACTTGGTCCAAGGGAGCGGTGCTGCCCTGATACACAGGAAGAAACACCCTTTGTGAGTTCACAGACAACTAAATAACATAAACTCAGAAAAGCAAATAACCTTTGGGTGTATAAAAACTAAATTACATATATTCCAAAATGCATGGCTGTGAGGCTACGCTTTTAGTTCCTGAAAAGTGCACACGGAAAAATAAAAAAATCAACATGTACAAGTATGCAGAGAAATCTCCATAGTGTTCGTACAAACATAGACCACATGTCAGTGGTGGAATAAACAATAAACAGGCAGTTACAGGACGGGGAAACCGAGCATGACTGGAAGCTCATTCGCTCACTCACAACAGACATATTTAGTCCCCTCAGCACTCCTAATTGGAAATGAAAGCACAGAACGAAGGCCATTAATTGCTAATGAATCATGAGTAATTAATTGTGTTTGTGGGTCGGCCTGTTTATTTGGGTGAACGAGAGGCTTCTAGCGTTGCTTATAGCCAAAGACAGAGTAGACATGCATAATACATTAAGCAGAAATACGCTGTACAGTATGTGTGAATGTGAATTATTGTCCTGTGTGTAAAGGCATATAATTTTAGATTTAGTTTTGGCATGATCTCATTACAGTCTTCTATGCTCAAGTAGAGCAGTTGTGAATGGAAATGTAGGGCCTTGAGCTGTCGGAGGCCATCTTGACACAGATGCTGAACATTTTGGTATTATTTGTCATCCGAGTTATTAAAAGAGAGTCTTGGAAATCTTCTTTGATAACTAGTGATTATGATTGAGTCCGAAATACTGATACTTCATCATGTCTATGCTCAGCAGAACAAATCATAAAATTAATGGACTGGTCTAATTTCTCCCAGATCGGATTTGTTATCCAATATGCCAAACCAAATCCCATTGTGGTCAGACTTGATGTGATTAAATAGTGAATAGGACAAAAAGACAGTAGAAGATTTCCTGCAGAAATATGAAAATGAACAGTTGTGTGGATATATAATTTAGCTCAGTGTAAGCATGTATCTAGAAAAGAAACATGAGCGGACCAAGTATTACACCCTGTGGAACGCCACATGAGATGTTATGGTAATCAGAAAAATGCTTACCAATATTTACAAAAGAACAGTCATTAGGTATGGGAGTGCTTTTCTAAAAATACCAACCACATGTTTGAATGTGTAATGTATAAGCCCTGTTCTTTCAATTGTATAACATATTATACTTAAATTGAGCAGTTATCCCTTACATCAGCATTTTCTGGGGTAGTTACTGTATACACTTGAACAATCACAGTCTAACACAAGTAATGTTGGACTTGCAACCTGTTTGTTTAAAAGGGAATTATCTGGTTTGAAAAAAAGTCTGCCAAGAGAGAAACACTATAATCCTGGATGTTTTGCCAAAATAAATATTTTCACTTTCTAATAAAAGTAGCAATTGAATCGTCCCTATGAATATAAATAGAAGACATTTTCTTCCATTATGGTTATTATAAAATATCTTGTTGGAAAAGTTAATGATAAAGTCAAGTGGGGATGCATAAGTGTGTTCAGAATTGAGTTTAAAATAGTTTGTCAATCCCAAAAGTCACATTGAAAGGAGAGGAATGATAACAGTCTTTGAAACCACATGAGTCCGGCTTGATAAAAAAAGGCCAAAAACAACAAGATTCTGTCACTTTTGTCTGAAAATGTGTCACTCTGGGCACCTGCTGCATTTCCACAGCCACGCTCTATCCCAGGGGGTAAACGTATAATAAACGTATTATATTCTTTGCAAGCTCTTGCAGGGCCACATAAAATGAATTTGCGGGACGGCTTTGGCCCCCGGGCCTTGAGTTTGACACCCCTGCTCTATCCGCTGAGCCTTACAGCTCCACAGGACCATTTTCACTTGTGTAAGGGTAATGAAGCTGAAAAAAAGCGTGTTCATGCACACGTTGCACTGGGCACATGGTGAGATCTTTACATATAAATAGCCTGTTGTAAATGTATTCATCATTCTGATTGAACCAAAAAAAACAAGACAAAGAAAAGGGCATTCCCATCACAGCAGCTATCACTAAAGAAACACACTCAGGATGCCAATTAAAAACATTCCCCACGACAGTTCGTGGAGTGCTTTTCTAACCCTGTGTACTTGTGTGGCATTTTCCCCTCACTCAATGACGAGTCAAAGGAAACAAGGCGAAGCTATGAGCACTGCATTTGTCTGTTACCATGGCAACTGTTGCCAGCAGATGTGTCTACAAGTTGCATCCTGAGTTTGTTGCAATTACATGTGTGGAGAAAGGCCTCAGAGTCTGTGGTTTAAAGCACTATCCGCTGGTTTGTATGATTGGATTGTGTGAAAAGGTGGAAAAGAGAGGAAACACAAGCTACATGTCGATCATAGGGTAGCCAAGTGCTAAAGTATATCCTGCTTTATCATCTATTTTAATGTAAATGGCATCATAATGTACTAAATGTGCATTATGCTTTATTTAAGAATATTATAGTCAATTAACACGTAGCGGAAAATGTTAACTTAGATGATTAATCAAGTGAGAAGTAGGGTCCTTTTTTCATAGAAAATAGACTTGTTTTTTTACCAGTAAACATTCAAACAAATGCAGGTTGAAAGCATTTTTATTTCTAATAGAAGCGAATAAGAAAACTGGATAAAACCCAAATCAGCAGCGGATTAGAAATGTGTTTATCTTCTGATGTAATTTTTTTTTTTTTTTAAAAGACACAAGTTAGCCTTGGCTACAAATAATGTTTTGAAACAACACTTTCAGCCAGGATTTAGTGTGGTTGTGTTGTTGTTGAGATTCTTTTTTAAATATTCACAAATTATCGTTTTTCATGCAATTGAAAAAAGCTAACAGTCTTTCAAGTCCAAGCATACAAAGAAAAATGAATGAAATCTCTCTAAATCAGAGGGTGAAGCTAGAAACTATTAAAATTAATTCCATCTTGGCATAAAAAGATGAAAGCCAATCTAGGATCATTTTTACCATTAGCCCTCTCATTATTTCTCCCCTCTTTCAGATTTTCTCTTTATTGTCAATGACATGGGAGCGCTAATTAAAAGCATGAGCAGTCATTGGTATTCCAAATGGGCCGCCACCTAATTTCAGGAGAGCAGAGTCTGAGGACAGCTTCCTTGTTGCAGATATTCCCCCTCTCTCACCCAGCATGTCGACAAAATGTAATATTAAACAGTCCAGCAAATGAAATCATTTAAGAACGTTTGAAAAGGGATGTTGGATATCTAATGCGTACCAATTACATGGGCTTTGCGGAGGTGAGGAATTGCATTTAAACTTATGAAACTGGGAGGAATCTGTGGCCCAGGGTAGATATGGAAGGGGAGGGAGGAGTGGATAGAAGAGTGACATCAGGCATGGCTGCTCCTTCTCTAATCATGTTTAGCGGGTCAAGAGGCAGTTTGGGATCCCTCAGGGTCTTGCCTGTGTCTAAATCTTTGTTGTCATTTCATCTGAGCCATCCAGGATTGGCAAATAGATTAGAGAGTCTAGAGGCCAGGCGCCAACTCCCATAAGTGGCTTATCACCTGAGAACTTCTTCCAAAAGAGCCTCTGGGTCAGAGCACACTTTCACGCAGACACAAACAAACACCAGACCATTTGTAACAATTAAGATTGAGTGCTAAACATGCTTTTTCTACTCCAAGGTTTTTGAAACATGTTAGAACATTTTCAAATACGATGTTGTTCCTCTGTTTACCTTTACTCACTATATTTAATAGATTTATTTTGAAAATAATAACTGAATAAAAAACTTTCACTATTAATTAAATTCTAACCTAAATATTTGAAGGAAAGAAGGTCTTTTATATTCCATGTCTTGTGTTGGATCAACAAAATGCCAATAAATATATATATATATATATTCAAAAAAAGTTTTCACCAGTCTCAGAACTTTGTCTCTGTTTTTCAAATATTTGTATTAAATAACATATTTCTCCAGGAAAACTTTCTAAATAATGAAAGGGAAACTATTGACCCAAAAAAGTTAAGAGTTACATTACAAACCCTATATAGTGGTCTTGCTGGTTATTTAAGAATGATCAAGTAAAGTTGTTTTTACAGCCTGTTGGCTTACATTCAAAGTGCTTCATGTTTACTTATGGGGGGGTTGTAAGTACAGCATGTTCTTTTGCCTGCTTCTAGCATGGGACTCTGCATCAGAGAGTTGAAGGAAGGCAATAGTAGATTAGCATACATATACCTGCACACTTCTTGCAGATGACCACGCCCAGGTTGACCGAGGCCCACTCCGGCTGCGGGGTGCGGCAGTCGGCGCAGCTCTTGTTGGCCTCGTTGAACCAGATCTTCTCCGCCACTTCATAGTCGGAGAGTGTCTCGGCGATCGATTCCTGGACCGCTTCAATCCACTCCTCCTTCTCCTGTTCTGACTCGGCCGTGAAGCTGCAACGATTGATTTTTTAGCCCCACCACCCCAACACATGCCTCAGTGTTATTGATTTGATTTGAGAGAGCAATTAAACAGCAAAGTATCGCTTGGCAGTGTTAGGGGGTGTGTAGTATTTGGAGTTGTTTTTGGGAGTCTGCTGAGTGTGTATGCCGATGTGTGATTGCAATAGATTTGGTGAAATTGATAGGGGAGTGGGCAGGGCAGGTAAATCTATTTGTCTCACCTTGCCCCAAAAATCTATAAAATGTTAATGCTCGATGCGTTTTCAGGAAATTATTTCTATATTAAAAAAGTTAAGAAATGGTGATGGAAAAAGACATTTACAGCGTCGATATACAGAGTTTACCACTGTTCTTCCATTAGGCAATGCATTGAGAACTTTCCACATAATTACATGGGAGCCGGTGGAATAACATGAGAGCTCTAAGATTGTAGTGTTTGACAGTGAAGCGGATGATGGACGCATGAAGCCTGTGGTTTTGAGAATGATTGACATTTTTATACAATACGTGCGATTGATAAAAAAATTAGATTTTTGTTTTTAAAAATGTGATTGAAGTTGCAAACGGCTTAGACAAGACAATCATCTCATTATAGTTTAATGATATATTTTCAACACCCGTTTTTTTAAGCGGTATATCCTTAACGGAGCCAGCCTTAAAGGTGGGGTAGGTAAGTTTCAGAAACCGGCTCGAGTGCACTAACATTTGAAAGTACACAGACTTCCTTACAGAGCACCTCCTCCAACACACATGAACGCGCAATGCACGCCCAATGACGGCACGCCCAATGAGGGCACGAGATACATTTGTGCGTGCACGAGATGGAAGGCTGACAATCCGGATTGGTTGTACTTTTTACAGTACCACGGCTTCCACAGATGACATTTTTTTATGTATTTGTTGTCAAAGCACTTCAGATATTCATTGCTATCGGGATGTTAAGAGCATTCCATGGAATATAACAAAAAGTGTATCTCGAGCCGGTTTCTCAAACTTACCTACCCCACCTTTAACTGATATATACTAATATCAAAACTTTCCAGGTTACGAAATCATTGTAAATGTATGTTACAGGTTTTCTTTCTACCAGCTTTTGTGCTGTCATAAGTATAGTGTGTTGAGTAAGGGATAATGTGCAGCGACTTGGTCATTATGGGGAAAAGAACACCCGACTTTTCCCCATAATGACCAAGTCGCTGCACATTATCCCGCTTATTACACGGCCATATACTAAACAAACTAAGGAATCGATTCCCAATATTAATTGAAATGATTTTATTGACTTAAAAATGATTGTATTTCTTCCTCTAAGAAAAAAAGTCCTTAAACACTGCAGAGCCCATACCGTGTCCCTGTTAGTGTTTACTTCCTCTCTGCCTTATTCTGGTGGTTTATCTGACGTCCAGCGCTCCGTCTTTTACTTTCTCTTTCTTGATCCTCCTTAGCAACGGTCAATAAGTCCTCGACAGCGGTCTGTACTACTGTATTAACAACGTGTCATGTGTCAAGTCTTTGTAATGCATACGTTTTCATATAAAATGAGAAATACTTACACTATGCATATTTAAGAAATGTATTTTATCTGGGACAAACTTTGACTGGAAAACCAGGATTTTCTAATTCTTTACCTCGATTAAAAAAAAAAAAACTCCAATGCGTGTACACAAACTTTAGGATAATCTGGACCTCAGCCCTGATCTAAACCCCATTCAACACTTTTAGGAATGAAGAAGAACTTTGACAGCGAGCCGGGTCTTATATTGCCCAACATCATTTCCTAACTGCACTAATGTGGCTGAATTGGAGAAAAATCAGTCCTGTCAAGTATTCAATAAGCCTTCCAAGGAAAGTAGAGGCAGTCTGGTTTCCAAATACTTTTTGCCATAAAGTGTCTTTTACAAGAGCAAGTTTAAGTTAAATTGGCTCAATCTTATCTTTTCATTAAACTGATGCAACCAGGAGGGTCAAACCATCCATATTTCATTTGATATGATGTGTAATAAATATGCACACAACCCACATAGTTAATGGCTTAACTGTCATAGCTCCCAAATTGGCCGTCTTTCAGAACACTCACTTGTCTCTCAATCTATCCACACACACACACACACACACACACACACACACACACACACACATACACAACTTAATGATGTAATATTCTGTCTAACAAGCACTTATAAAGATAGCTGGCAGGGACAGAAAGAACGTGTTTCTGATGGAGAAAGTGATGAGTAGAAGTTGGAAAAGTTGCAGCGAGTAACTCAGAATTAGATAAGGGTACGATAAGCGTATGTAACAAGCGATCTGTGCGTATGTGTGGGGATAAGAGACGAAGACAGACAGCAAGATGGACAGGCATATAAAACTGAGAGGAAATAGGAGAGAGAGAGTTTTAGCTTGACCGAAAGAAGCACTTAGGAAGGAGAAATGGGACCACTGGTCTCCATGGCAACCGGGCGACTGGTTTAAAGTAAGACTGAGGATAAGGAAGGGAAAGGAGACGATGGGGAGGGGGAAGCTTATGCCCGAAGCAGAGGATGTGCACCGCCTCGCCCAAGTACCCCGACAAAGATCGATAGGTTGATTGGGTTCAGACGTTGGGAGCCCATCGCTCTCTGCCCCAGGCCCGTCTAAAGAGAGGACTGCTCACGTCCACAGATGAACTACAGCACGGCCTCCAAAACCACAGAGGAGCAAAGGGAGGAGAGAGTATGTGGAGGTTCCCCGAGCCGCAGTTTTAGATATGAAGTGAACGCTGGTCTCAGGTGACGGGGCAAACTAAACTACAGTTTACAAGGTCAACAGGTGGTGAGGAGGAATACAGAGTGAAGAATTATTTGGGAATTGTAGTGGTGGAGTAAAGTAACAACTGACATTGTTGCCTTTTCTCCGGCTACAAGTGTAGTTAATGTTTAAAGCTTAGACACACTGAACGGACAGCAAAGGACCAGTGGTGACAGGGATGTTGCGTGGCCCTACGTTGCCTGCGTCTTGCATTTGAACACACTGCAAAGACTACAGCGCTCATGTGAGAGGCTATTTAAAAAACTAAAATATAATATTTCAAGCATTCATGTATTGTTGTAATATGTCTATCACGGTCACAACAACAGGCTACATACCACCATTATACTCTGCCCTGTCATAGAGCTCTCATGTTAAAACACGCTGCTCCCTTGTAATGATCTGGTTATTAAAGCTATAGGCTCAGAGTGCTCCACACATATGAAGAATACTTCAATATAAGCCAGGAGATGGTTATATCAGTTTAGTATCGCATAAAGACTAAAAACGAGCAGCTTGGCTCCAAGACAAGAATCAGGCCGACAACCAAAACCTTGTATTTTTTAAATACAAGTGAAATAAAATAAAAACAAAGAGGTGACACTAAGTGGATTTTTTGATGTTCTTGCTGAGACAATTCTAACCTAGCTGCAGCTTTTCCTACATTATGGAAAAACAGAATAAATAATAATAATAATCCTTATATTTATTATAGCGCTTTATCAAAGACTCTCAAAGCGCTTTATAAATACACATTACACATACAGATCATACATGTAATGGTCATCTACTGTGGACAATACCCACAGGAGCAAATTCGGGTGAAGTGTCTTGCCCAAGGACACAACGGCCTGACGCAGTGTGGCGGGAGCGGGTTTCGAACTGGAGTTCCCCAACGCCCCCTTGATCTGATGATCAAACGCACAGACCACTGCGCCACCCGTCCCTGAATGATAAATATCCCCGCAATAATCATATTTAAAAGAATGTAAAACCATTACATTCAAACTAAATCTAACGTGACCTTCATTGAAAACACTGCTCTGCTCAGTCGACTTCAGGGTTCACTTTTCACCAAAGGACCTGGTATTGGTCCCAACTCATGAAAATGTATTTTATATAAAAAGTTATTTTCAAAATTACATTTGAAAATCTAATTTTGGTGTGCTGTCGCTTGACATTATTCCACCAATGTCCTCTTATCTTTTTGCTGTTGAAAGCATTTATGCTCCCTATTCAACATACTGTACATGTAAGTGAGAAAATCTAATTCTTCCTGAATGATGAACCGGCATACGGCTCCTTTAGCGTGCTGCATTATGCACATAATGTTAGGAGAGTTGAATATAAAGTGGTTCATATTATCAAATAGAAGGTTATGTTCCGTGTAATGCTTTGAAAATGCATGTGTCTAACCCTAAAAAGTATTTATTCACAATGATGTGCTTTGATATGTGGATTTGATTACATCTCTATGGTCTTGTTGTAAAAGCAAGTGATCCGACTCTTTTCAAAAATATAACTATGTACAGTTTGTTTGCCGGGTCAAATATAGCTGAAAATTGGACTACAAATTGAAATACCATTTACTACTCTAAATATATTTTGGCTTCACAGAGCTACACAAAAAATAAGAGTTCTTCCAATACAATGTCAAACGTGAGTTACATCTATCATTATGTTTCCAAGATTTAGAAAAAAGTGGCTGATTTGGTAGACTTTACATCAATCAAGCATGCAACCTTTTTGTATACATATTTAATATATTATATTGTATTCTTGTATTCGGGATTGTTGGAAACGTTATTTCGATCTCTCTACATACAAACTGAAAGATTGATATTAAAGTTGACTTTGACTTATTGACCTAAAGTAGGAATAAAGTGGTATTTGGGAAGACGGTAACAAAGAATTGAAAAATAATTAAGTGTATTCTGTGACTATGGCCCCACCATTTCTAAACATAATGGTCAGCCTGTGTAAACATTTATATAATGTCACTTGTGGCACTGAAGGAACTTTTTAAAGTTTGAGAAATGACTGAAGATGTCCCCTCCCTGCAGGCAGATCACGCAGACTGCTAAAGTTTCAAATGTTCTCTTTAGTTCAGTTTCCATTGTCGCATAAGACTGATCCAGATCGCTCCTGAATGTTTTCCTATCTGACCGTGGCTGTCCTCTGTCTCCTGCTATCTGTATTTTGCTCAGTATATCTCTGCTCACGCTGTTGCGTCGGCGTGTTCTCCTGCGTGTTGGCCATGTGTCGCACTGGAACACACCGCCAAGACTTCAGCCGAGCACGTACGAACTGCGCATGCGTGAGTGGCAACAACTCTCCTTACCAGCAGGCGGCGGTAGTGTGTATTCGTCATTCAAAACAGGCAACAACCGGAAAACAGAGCAGAAGAACAGACTACGTGTGTGATATAAACAAACAACAAACAGCTGTGCGTTAGCTTCACCTTAGCATGTGTTCTTTGCAGGTGTTTGTTGAGGTTTGATTATGACTGATTTTAGTAAGTAACGAAGTAACGCGTGTCGGGGCAATGTTAGTAACTGTAGTGTGATTACTGAATTAGAAAAGTAGCGCGTTACACTACTCCGTTACCGACAAAAGTAATATTATTACAGTAACGCGTTACACCCAACTCTGGATCTGCAGTACTTCCTCCTTCTTTTTCCCCTGTCTGTGTTTGTTTTGTCTGTTTGTCTATAGCCTCATCCCCCCTCCTCGACTCCTCCTTTCCCTCATCCGCTTCCCTTCCTTGCGTCTTAGCTCCGCCTCCGTAAGATGCGAGCGAGAGACACGAGGAGGTGACGCAAGGACAGAGGAGTCCTCAAGTATTAATTAGGATGTCCTCGTTCACTCAAACGTCACTTTTAAACGACGTCTGTTAATGATGACATGTGCACAGATGTATCCCCTCTCATCGGGCTTAAAGGTGACATGTCATGCTTTTCCGGTTATTACCCGTCCCCTTGTGTGTTATGAAGGTTTGTATGCATGTAAATGGTCTGCAGAGTCAAAACCCTCAAAGTACACCATGTAGGGAGTAAAACTCTAACACAGAAAATACCTCCCCAAAACGCCTCGTTGGGGATACGTCACTGTCCATTTGATTCTTCCGGGTACATCATGATGTCATGTCGTCCCCGGAAACAAAATGGACCAATCCGTGGAGCCGTTACGTTACGTCCGCGGAGCCGTTACGTTAAGCCCCCGCTGATTGGTCCAAATTGACCAATCCACGGACTTCCTCACACACTCAGTGCATGCAGCTCTGCTGATCTCTCCTCCCTGGCTGCAGGCTGATAACAGTTGGGATCGCGGCGAAATTCTCTCTGCAGACCCATTCTCACAGCGTTTATCAACCTTGAGAGTTTGGCTGTCTTTCGCTGTGTATCGCTAAACAAGGAAATTACACCTCTACGGAGCTCAGCGCGATTCACAACGTCCCGACTGGTCCCGACCAATCGGAGCACACTGGGCTCACAGGGAGGGGGGGGGGCAAGAGCTGCAACGAGCCGTTTAGTGGAGAGAGTGAATACTGCTGAATACACATACTATACAGAGATGCTGTATGCGAAACCAATGTGAGTTTGGAAAATTGCACAGTATAAATCTATTCTAGTAGACCTCAACAATGGAATTATGATCAGTGGAAATGGCCATGACATGGGACCTTTAACTGAATAACCCTTTACGGCCCGTCCACACAGCGGCGTGCGTTGAAGCTTCCAACGCTTCTGCCCATTCACTTTGAATGGGGTGACGTCACTTTTAGCCGAACTGCATTTTGGGAAGCGACGTGGAGCGTTGCTGGCTTCAAAAGTTGAGCAATGTTCAAATTTTGACGCCTCGACGGAGGCGTCAGCCAATGAAATCCTGTTTATGCAAATCTGCCAGTACAAGCGCTAGCCAATCAAACCGCGTGTATGCTGGGAGAGACTACGCAGGTCATTTCCTCATATTCCAAAAAATGGAGGGAAAATTCATTATAGCGGTAGTGAATCACCCGGTGCTGTATGATCAGTCTCTGTTCATCTACCGGGATACAAACCGGAGGAGCGAGGCATGGAGGGAGGAGGCAGAGACAGTGGGTGAAACTGGTAGGTTTTCGCCTGTTTGGTGATTTTATATCCAGTTTACTTCGTTTTAACTTTGCTATTGCTTTGTATGTCGGGGGCGGGAGATTCATGTGATTGGTTGTTGGTCGCAAAAAATCCCCAAGCTTCAGATACGCCCACCTCCAAGCGTCAACACACGCTGCTGTGTGGACGCTCTGTTAGAACCGGCCCATTTCTGGTTAAATATTTATTTAAATGAATGAATCTTTCTCTTCCGTTTTGGTGTAAAATGTAGCCTTCATTTAAATAAAAATATAATTATAGTAATGTGAAAGCCTTTTAGAAATGAATTGCACATAGTAATTCCCACGGAGCTGTGAGCACTTATACATGTATGTGACGCTTTTCCACTCATCTTCCAGTTGTCGGTTTTCCTCTGTTGAAATCGACCAGCTGTGAAGGTGGGGGCGGGGCTTTTAGTGAAAACACTTCCGCGTAGTCTGCTTGCATGTATCCTCCCGCACCCCTCCTCCCGCACCCCTCCTCCCTCACCCCTCCGTGTGCATTTCAGCTATTGGGACGTCCTTCAAAATGGCGTGTCTTGATCGATTTCCGGGTCAAGTCCCGGAGGAGGGGAAGAGAGGAGTCGAGGAGGGGTATTGGGATGAGGCTTGTGTGTCTGTCTCCCTGGCTGGGCGTGGCTACCTACATTCCGATTCCCGCCAACTCACCTCCTCAGCTGCTGCTCATCTCACTGATTGCCACTACTCATCTGCACCTGCTTAAAACCCTGGTTCCCATCTTCAGACTTCGCCAGTTCTTCGTTTATTCTTCAGTGGTAAACTATCGTCCAGGCCTACTAGTGGTTTTTCCTAGTGACTTTTTGATGCTCCTAGTGAAGGGAGATCATTTCCTAATCCTGCTTGTTTTTCCTGTTCCAGATCCACATACTCCAGCCGCTCTGCCTGCCACGTCCAGCCTCCCCTCCTGATCAGCCCAGCTCCACGTTTTCTCTCTACGTGTGCTTCGTCAACTCCTTGTCAGTGTCGTGGACAAAATAAAGCCTTTTTGACACTTCACCACAGTCTCAGTTGTAGTACTTGCATAGCGGGTTCTCATCTCCAGTCACTTTTCGGGAAACCTAACGGTACGTCCACACAGCAGCTTTTCAAAAATGTTGAAAATCTTGGAGCTGGGCGTGTCTGAAAGCTTGGGGATTTTTTGCGAGCAACGCGACCAACAACCAATCACATGAATCTCCCGCCCCCGACATACAAAGCAAAAAACCCCGGGGATTTTATGCGAGCAATATATATATATATATATATATATAAACTCCCCAAACAGGCGAAAACCTACCAGTTTCACCCACTGTCTCTGCCACCTCCCTCCATGCCTGGTTCCTCCGGTTTGTATCCCGTTAATAGTTCTGGTCGTAAAGAACCGGGTGATTTGCTACCGTAATTTCTCGTTTGGAATATGAGGAAATGAACTGCGGTCTGGTTCTCCCTGCTTACACGCGGTTTGATTGGCTAGCGCTTCTACTGTCAGATTTGCATAAACGGGATTTGATTGGCTGACGCTTCCAGCTCAGCTTCAAAAGTTGAACATTGCTCAATTTTTGAATCCTGGAAATCCTGGAAATCTTCGCTTCGCTCCCCCACAATGCAGTTCGGCGAAAAGCGAGGCAAAGTGACGTCATCCCCATTCAAAGTCAATGGGCAGAGAAGCGATGGAAGATTCGTCTAAAGCTGCTGTGTGGACGTACCGTAACGGTGTGTCCACACAGCAGCTTTGACCAAATCTTGAAAATCCTGGAGCTGGGCGTGTCTGACAGCTTGGGGATTTCGCGACCAACAACCAATCACATGAATATCACATGAATATCCCGCCCCCGACATACAAAGCAAAAAAACCCGGTTCTTCTACACTATTGTCAAATAGGAAGGGCTATGATGAACATTTATTTTTTTAACATTTTGAACATTTATGAGATTAATGTTTATGGTGCTATTTTATGCTACATTCCATGCTGGCTAATGATACTGTCTATGCTTGCTAGCAACGAAGTAAACTAGCAACGAAGTAAACTGGATATAAAATCCCCAAACAAGCGAAAACCTACCAGTTTCACCCACTGTCTCTGCCACCTCCCTCCATGCCTGGTTCCTCCGGTTTGTATCCCGGTAAGTAAATAGGGACTGGTCATAAAGAACCGGGTGATTTGCTACCGCAATAACTAACTTCTCCTCCATTTTTGTGGAATATAGAAATGAAATGCGGGTCTCGTTCTCCCAGCTTGCACGCGGTTTGATTGGCTAGCGCTTGAACTGTCAGATTTGCATAAACGGATCTGATTGGCTGTCGCTTCCAGCTCAGCCTCAAAAGTTGAACATTGTTCAACTTTGAAATCCTGAACATCCTGGAAATCTTCACCTCGCCCCCCCACAATGCAATTCGGCGACAAGCGAGGGAAAGTGACGTCATCCCCATTCAAAGTCAATGGGCGGAGACGCGCTGGAAGCGGTGGACAAATCGCCAAAAGCTGCTGTGTGGACGGGCCGTAACAGATATCCCGATGCATCACGATTCATACCAATGCGTTGCATCCTCAATTTTCTATATTACTGCACATGGCTTATTTTTCATCAATGAATACATGCAGTAAATACATATGAACTCCATTTTTAGTATTTAGAAAGTGCTTCAGAAATCAATAACATAAATGTCTTGACATTAATTTAATTTATGTGGGTGCACACTTACATTCTCTGTGTTACTGCTACATAAATCCCATGATTGTAGGAGATTAAGTTAGCTTCATCATATCTCAATCAGTGATTAAGTGAATAATAAAGTTTCTATCGGGTCACTATCAGCCTGTCACTCATTATTTTCAGGGAGGGGGCGGGGCTTGGAGGAACAGAGAGGAGACGGTGATCGCGGAAGCTTTTTCCTCCTGCCTTCACAAACTTTACACACGTATCGTCTGAAAATAGCAAGAGGACATTCATACTCTGCAATCCAAGTCTTAACTAAATCCACCAAAAACCTGACATGATTGTTACGCGAGTATTTCTTTAAAACATAAATCTCTGTGTGTCTGAGCCGCAGCGACACGGAGTGATTCAGAGCGGGTCCTTCTGCTGTTGGTTCTGGACTGGTGTTCTTGTGTTGGTGGATAAAGCAGACTGCTCCGTGTTTGGTGTTGCTGTGCCGCTGTCATGTCTGTTCCCTGATCTCTCACCGACCGATTTGATATTAAAGTGACAGAAAAAAAAACGTTATTGTAAAGCCACGGCCGTAAAATCAGGAAGCAACGTTACTACGCAATAATCGATTATGTTCCGTCACTGAATCGATGCAGAATCGTCCACGTCCGCATCGCGATGCATCGTAGAAACAATTTCAACACCCCTAATATCTATGCTGACTAAACAAACTGTCCTTACTGACCAAGTGGCATTTTATTTTGTGTCCATTATACAACAAGAATTACTGCTCAAACTATGAAAGACATTTAATAGTCTGTGCATCTCGGCCTCTGATGCTTGGCCATTTATTTTCATTACCTGCCTCTTCATACTGTTCCACCTAGATTAAAGTACAATACTTAACTGCTGAAGTGCATCCTTCAGGATCAGGATGTTCTTTTACCAATTTGATGTTGTATAGAGAAAATGAATACACAAGATTCACATGATGCTAATGTTTGCAGGAAATATAATGTTTGATTCAATACTGACATCTAAGGCTGATACAGAGACCAAGTTGTACGCCAACAGATGGTCTTCAACACAACCCTATTGCTCAAGGGGCCATTTAATCAAAACGACAAAATAATTGCCGTTTTGATGTCTGCAAATGCAATAAAGACAATTGGGGGATTTTCTGAGTTAAAGAAAAGAAAAATGTCTGTGCTGCTCAAAGCTTTGGAAAATGTCATTTAAAAAAACTCAACAACAAGTCCTTCAAAAAACAATGCCCTGCACGCTCAGGATAATCCAAAGACCCTGCTGTTGAAAGTTTTCATCAGGAAACATTTTCTGTCTAAGGAAAGAAAATAATTGTGTGAGCTTTCAATACATAACCCAAAAACAAACCAGACAAACATGGATGTTTTTCCAATATGCCCTTGAGCTAGGCAATTGTCTGCAGATTTACCTTAGTAGAGGTGCTTTCTGATCAAGAAAAAAAGTTTTCATTGTCTTCAAAGTTGAGTGTCTTTGTCTGTGCACTGCCTCATTGTCATTCTCTCTACTCATAAAAGTCTGCCTTTCTACCACAATGGGCTGAAGACTGTCCATTTAACGGTGGCAAAACAATGTGAAAGCCAAAGTGAGTCTCCACAGCTTAAAGTGATTAGATGAGTTTCTCACTAATCCCCACCTTGAGCAGGTAGGAGAACGCTCCCAGGGCAACCAATCGATTTGATACACACACATACACACACTATAAAAGCCTTTCACAATCACCTCATCAAAACATTTCAGGGGACCTGGGCTCATTTTAATTCCACCTTCTTTTTTTTTGTTCCACACAAATGGCAATTACATCCAGCGTATTAACGAAGCCGCCCAACGATGGAACCATTAAGAGATCCGAGACAAACAGATCGATCGGACATACAACGTATACGTGGAGGAATGAGGGGGGGGGAAATCTTTAAAGAAGGCATTGGGCAAAAGTGTATACAAAAATAATAGTGCACACAAACAAACATGCTTTGTCCAGGCAGCTGTGACGGTTGTGTTCTAAATGGACCATTATAGCACAAACAGGCAGTAGACGTATTGATTGTTGGCCCTCAGTGACTGGAGTCACCTGAAAGGCTTTGGTCCATACAGTGGTGGAGATTCCTGCTTTAAGATCCCTGGGGAGATTTGTTTTTGAATCCTGATCCAGAATTAGTGATTTCTGTACAGGTCCCTGTTTTCATGTAGTGTGTTTACAGCTATGACCGATGAGTCTGCGATGTGTGCGATGACCCGCAAGATGGTTTGTGACGGGAGCGTTTTCAAATCCAATCATTACAAACAAATAAAACAAATGAGAGAAGATCATTTTCCTATCATTAGAGATGAGTTCTAACTCCTGTGACATTCATACTCGTTACTTTTAACAGGAAAACAAACACAGGGTAAAAGTGTGTGAATTGGTTTATAGGTGATGGACAATCAAAGTGAATCTCATGGAGTATTAATTCGTGACGGAGATGACTTGTAGTTCTTATTTACTTATGTGCACGCCTTCTCTGCAGCATTTTAACAACAAATCCAGAGCTGTTAACATGAAGTCACGTGGACTGCTATTTTTTTTAACTCACTGATGGAACAGTTTTGCAAATGCAAACGTATGTAAATCTTATTATCTGAAAATGATGCTGCACTTAACTGCATTGTTGTTACCGTATCTGGGGTTATACTTAAGAAAGAAATAGAGGAGGATGGCTTTTTTTAAATGGCGTTTTCAAACCTGCGTCCTTTAGTCCTTTTAAATGTAACCCTGTTTGGTTTTCCTCCTTGGTACAATTTGTTTGGGCAGCTCTGAAGGCAGCAATCATAGCATGGATCAAAAAGCTATTGAGACCAGTGTTTACTTTTCAGCCTGAGGCACTAACCGATGAGCAGAGCAAACTGGCTTTTAGTGATGCATTTGGATTCTGGTGGGAAAATGCAACAAATTTGCCAACTCTTCCACGCAGTAAACTAGAGGTTTGGAAACGTCCTTCAAGACTGCAACCTAATATGCCACAAATAGGGAAACATAACAGCTCGGTCTGGCTGTTAACAGGAAGCTTTTTCACCCTTTTTGTTGTTATTGCAAATCCAAAAAAAGCAGGTTAGGTGTGAAGTTACTGTTAGGGTGCTGCATGAAAACAATTCCCTGGTAAAGTTGTGTGAAATCAAAGTGGACCAACCACAAGATTTCTACTGTGAGAAGCTACTTTTAAAATCCATCTGTATATCATGAATCAATGTAATTCCCTGATCAATCAGAAATTAAAATGAGTTGAAGGTGTTGTGCCTGCGGCGTACTCTGTGTACTTTAGCAGTTTCCCTTTATAAGGTCAGTGAGACCTCGCGACCACACCGTGATGTCTGTCATCATAACATAAGTAATGAGTATTTATGTTGTTGGTCAGGATGGCAGTGTATAACTTCATGCCTACAGCTCTTGGGTCATGTTTTCAAAGTGTGAACTGGAAACAGGACTGTATCTTCTTCCAATATTATCACTGGGTTCACAAGCAGAAACACTTGGACTTATTATAAATAGTCATTTAGTTGATTTTAACTTTAAAAACACATTATTTTATATTTGGCCTGTGAGGAAGGATAAAGAGAGGGTTAGGGTTAGGTTAGGCATACAAGTTGAAGTTCTTATGAAGCCTTGAAGGATTCTAGTTTGAATTAATCCTCCAACTCTGTAGGTAAGAAAACAAAGCTCATCTAATAACAATGTATATTTTAAAGGCCAATGTATGCAAGCATCCTTCACCACAAGTCCTCTTAACATATCGCATTATGAAACTCTTAATACCTTACATGTGTAAGAGAAGATTAACCAAAAGAAGATTGCCCTTTTATCTGTGAATACGGATGATTTATGAGATATGATTATTGAGATTAAAATACAGTAAAGCAAGAGGCTTAGCGTATGTGAAGGGCATTTCCTATACTATATGAGATATTAGAGGGAGATTTGTTAAAGGAAGTACTATAAAAGAAAATGTTATACAAATGGAGATTTAGTAGTGTCAACCTGTTGAGTACATCACTGATGGGGGTACATTTCAGGAGATATTCCTTCACATAACATTCCCTTTAGGATGATGAAATAAGCAATATGAAAGGGTGTGTTCAGGAAAGATCAAGCTTAGGGAAGAAACGTCTCTCCCTAGCCTACACACACACCTAAAAAGACACAGCACACACATTTTAGACGTACCAGAAGTTCTTGAAGGGCGTGTTGATTTCAAAGCCCCTGCGGTCGACGTCTCTAATGTTGGCAGCAGCCAGTTCCACTTCAGCTATAGCCAAGCCCGATTTATAGTCCTGGATTAACAAAAAAGGAGAGATGGGGATCTGTAGATTTAATAGAGAGGCGAAGTCCCTCCCTTTCCGGTGGAGCTCCACGGGACCTTATTTCGGAAAAATGATGTATTGAAGTCAATGGGGAGAGAAAGATTATCTTTCGATCCCGTTTGAATTGTGCCACGAATTACACATATGATGTTTGTCAATTTAAAAGATCATTTTGCAAGTCAAATTTTTTTAAATGTGTCGTAAAACTGTGAAGTAATACTTTTTTGTGTGTGAAACCGCTCAATGAACTACATCTCCCGTCTCGCACCACACAGCAAGATGGCCGACATGTTGGCACATTTCAATTCTTTCTTTCAGAATGAGGCGAAAAGTATTAAAAGAGGTGAAAATCACTACAAGTCTGGGCATGTTGAGAGCTGTACATGCACACAAGGGGAGTTAGTCAGTTCCGTAAGAGCCAGCATGCGGGACCGGGATTCTGGGATTTGTAGTCTTTCTAGTTGCGTATTTTTCATAGTCTTATATTTCAACAGTTTTAAGACAAACTGTGACTTTTTTGACATGGAAATGATTTTTTAAGATTGACAAACATCATATGTGTAATTTGTAGCACAATTCAAACGGGATCGACTTCAATACATAATTGTCCCATGGACCGGAAGTAGTTGGGCGGGACTTTGCCTCTCTATAGGAATATTTTGTCAAGTCGTTACATTACAGTGCATCCTCAACATGTATTGGTCCCACAGGAAAAAACTGTTGTTCAAGCACTGGTCAACATTGAGATTTTGGGCTTGTTTGCTTCCATAACGATTCTTCTTTCAGACGAATGGAAAGAAAACAATAATACACTTAAGAGTGTTTTCTTTTACTAGCTTCTGTTCAGTTTGTGTCTGTACATTTCTGCTGAATTCACCAATAGTTAGCATCATGAAATGCCTTATTTAAACATTATATTTAAGAGAAAACTTAAAAAAAAGGATAATTGTCTAAATGTTAGTTTTAGCAATTTGAGAAGTGATTTCTAATACTTTTTTAGTTTATCCTTCTTTCTTGAAGCTCCTTGAAAAAATCTTTGTTTTATTTTCTCTTTGTTTATACTTAAAGGCCGATGAGTTTTCTCATATTCTGTGCCAGAGAACTCGACTTCAGCAGCACGACATCTTTCAAGTTTCATCCCCATCTATATTCCGAAGGTTCTTACAGGAGTTTATTTCATACAACATTCATAGCCTGATTTATATAACATTTGAGTCCTAAAAACTTGGAGAAGACAGATTTATTTTATGGCTGCTGACAGGATTTTCCTTATTTATGAAGTGATAAAATAGAGATATCAACAAATCTACATGAAAACCCATTGAATTTAATATGCCAACAAAATGGAATAAACATGTTGAACCTTGCTTTGTCTGACGTTCAGTGTTCTGTCCTTGAAATATGTGCAATGGAACACATAGTGAGCTAATGTCTTTTTGCGTTATAGAACATACCAGTTTAGAAAATGTTAAATACAAAATATATGTAAATAATCAATTGGGAAAAGTTAGCTGAGATTTAGATTAGAAGATCAATACCGCTGACTTCTCTTTATTATAAATATGAAGCTGCCGCTTACAACTATGTAGCTTCGCTTAGCATTTTATGGTGGGGGGATGTCCAAGTGTCACTCATCAGAAAAGTGAATTGTTTTTACAGACTAAAACCAATATTTTTTGAGTATGTTAGGTATTTGTTGATAGATGTTTGGCCGAGGTAGCTATTTTCTTGTCTTTATGCTAAGCTAACCTAAATGATGCTTCCTATATTCTATACTGAAAGCATATAGGGAGAATACTTTCCCTGCTACCACTGTGACCGCAAAATGTAGAAAAAGGAATATTCTTTGTCTTTGATGACTTTCCCATTTGAATGAAGCTAAAAGGTACACATGCAAATGTTCAAAATAAATCCAGAAACGTTTTAAGACACCCACATGAGAGAAAATGTATTCCCAAAGGGACCTGGAAATATAAGGGTCCTTCCCTAGACACCACCCAGGGGCCATTTTTGGCCAAATTAGACATCCTTTCTAATAAGGTGGCATCCACAAGGTGGCCTCATTAAAGTGTTTCTCGCATAGGACTTGAATGTCACTTGGTCTAATGAAAAGTAGCAAACACAAAAGAAGACATACACTCAAAGTAAATACATCCTCAGTCTCGGCTACTATTTTTCCCGCAGTAACGTATTTATTTTGGTAAATGGCACTGGACGCACTTCAAGTGTGAGAGAAAACAGTCTGTGACAGACCAATAACAGTCATCTGCTTTTTCTCCTTCGCACCAATGACGCACAAGCCAAGTCTGTGCGTGGCGTTTGGATGCGTGTGTGACAGACAGAAAGAGAGGCTGGTGAGTGCGTATATCTGGAAAAAATGGCGTAGCTATAGAAAGGTAAAAGGTGTCTCAGGGGAATCCAACGCAACCCAAGCTCTCAGCCTCTTAAGACCCATTTCAGAAATAGGGGTTATAGGCAGAAGGAGAGTTTTCCTAAGCTCCGCTGTAACTCTGCTACACAGCGCACACCGCCCCTCTCCGCTTCACCCTCAACACTCACTGCAGTTTAGACCATTTTCCATAGCCTAGAGCTCAGAGCAGAGACAGAAAAACAGACAGGAAGAAGTACAACTACACCCACACAAGTATAGGCACAACATCAAAATAGAGGGAAAAAAACACAGGCATCCAAGATTTCAATAGAGAAAGAATGCACGGGCGAAGCCAAAAACGTGAGTCAACAGACGAGGGAGAGAACGACAGCGAGAACACAATGGGATGGGAAGTATAAGAGAAAGAAGGCCTTGGTAATCCCTGCTGAGAGTGGGTGAGATGAGTGAGGGGTCAGCTGAGCGATTGACAGAATGAAAGCTTGTGTGTGTGTGCGCGTGTGTGTGTGGAAAGCCAGAATAAATCAGGAGCTGTGCCAACACTCCTCTACAGCGACTTACAGAACACCGCCTAAGCGAGGAGAGCTAAATGCTGCCATGCTGTGCCAGCCATAAAAGCATGTGTGTTTTCTCTGCTAACTGTTCCCCACCAAGAAAACAATTTGCACTAATTATACTAAACAAAGAGAAGAAAATGAATGACACCATCTTTGTTGATTAGGGTGGTTTTTGAAAAGACATGGTCTAACAGAAGAGAGACAAATGTGTGCGCGTTGCCAAATTCTACATCTAATTAGTGACAAACTTCTCAGCACGGCTACATTTTACAAAACACATGGAGGAAGTCACTTGAATACTTGCGTGCTGCAGGTTTTCCAACCAATTGTGTGGGTCGGTTCAATTGGGGCTAATGTTGTAATGTGTTCATCATTAGCCCCAATTAGACGACTTGAACACATTTAGATGACTGTGTAAAAAAAGCAATTATTCTACTTTCCTAACACTTCTGGACAATGATATTGAGACCGAATGAGAGGAATGGAAATGTGGTGACATGCTAGCATGAAGATCCGTGAAGCATTATGGGTAATAAAGGCACTGTGAGCTCAGAAGACGGCAAAAAAGATAAAGGGACAAAGGCAAGGGAGCGAGACAAGTGAATTCACTCGATGGCAAAGTCCTAATTGAGCTCAAAGTTGAGATTTTCCTCAGAAATAGAAGAATCTTGCCTTTTTTTATTCCATCAATTACAGCTAGTCATTGCTCTTTAAGATCCGGTATGTTCCGTAGGTTGAAGACGCATGACGGGATAATGACGGTTGCTCCATTCAAAGCGCATTATCGCTTCTCAGTTAAGGGGAGTATCTTAAATGCAACACAAGGCTATGATTTAAAACACAGAAGGACGAATGGTTCCCATGTATCATTGTATAATTGTTCTGCGTCACACTGGAAGGCGCCTACACTGTATGTACTGAATGTATGTGCATGAGAGTGTGAGGCTGTGCTGAGAGGGCAAAGCAGTCACCTATACCTAATGACCCTCATCCCTCTCAGGCAGCCAATTAGAGCGCTGGGTGTTAGCGGCCGTCCAGCCCTCGCCACTCGTTACCTACCCAATATGTGCCGTGGCCTCCTGCCCTCTCCAATTAATTCACCGAGGGTGGAGGGAAGGAGGGATGAGGAGAGGAAGGAAAGGCATTAGAGGTAAGAATAACTCTGCCAATTACAACAGCCAAGAGGTAGGTGGCTATAGGGCGCTTTAGGGAGGGGAAGGCCCCTAAGGGGAAATGTTCGTACGCGTGCAGGTTTTTAGGGACTTTTTGTCCACGTGTCATAATACTTTAAGCTTTTTAAAAGACTTTAACAAGAAGAAAGAAAGAATCCATTGACTCAAAAGGAAAATAAATCAATTATAATCAGGAAAGGCACCAAATCCGTCCTCAAATAATTAAGTAGCCTTAACCTGATATGTGCTGAGCAAAGGTCACCTCTGAATATTCCCGTCATACATGCAATTTGAATTTCTTTCAAAGCATTTTAACCTCTTATTGTGCGAGTTGGTCACTCTTCAGTGTCGAGGTATTCTAAAAAATGTTAGACAAGAAAAGGCGGCCTTGACTTCTAGCCAACCCCATTCAACCACTCTAAAAGAATGTAGGCGAAGAGTGTCTCAGAGCGGAAGGTGAAATTAAAAGAGAAAACTCTCAATGGAGACAAAACACGTGATTATTTTGAATATCTGTCTGTGAGGCAGCGGCAAAGGAAACTGAAATCAATGGGCCAGGATAGAGGAAGTTATTCGGTGGATTATATAGAAACCGCTAGAGGCAAGCTATGAATGCACTCATAGTAAACCTAAAAAGGTTAACATTACAACAGGAGGGCCTTGGTAAAACGATACTCACTTGTGTTACAATTCTTAGCAAAACGGCCTTGCAGTCTTGGGAAGAGAAAGAGATCTAATTAAAGTAGAGATTAATTAAAAATCCTCAGTCATCGCTGTTATTGTATACTCGGAATACCTTTCCCACCGGAGAAGGCTCTTCTGTATGTGGAGCCTTTGCAAAGTAGGTATGAAAGCGAGAGAAAAAACGACTGAGAAACTAGGTTCACCTAAGATAGTAGGCAGCTCAATGACATACTAGATGACGGTAAGAAATATGAACCAACTATCAATCAATCCTTTAACTACCAGGTGTGATGTATGACTTGGTAATACATGACAGCGATCTGCCTATGCAGCCCATGGCAGGGAAATCACTCTCGGAGGTAACGCGTGTGTCACACTTTGCGCACCGTCTGACTTTCTTTACCTTGGTGGTTAAATGACCTTAAACACAGCTTCATCACAGGGCTTACGGCCCGTGAGGAGTGGAGAAGGGGCGGTGAAGGAGGAGCTGGGAGGATGATGTATCCAATAGCTCGTTCATCATGTTAGATTAAATACTCCACTTCGCTGAACTTGAACAGGGCGACTGTCTACGTCCCTCCTTTCTCTTACAAACCACCAACGCTCATATGACCTCTGCACCCCCACCCTTTCCACTTCTGCGTTCTACTTCCAACTCTTTGTTTCAGTCTCTTATTCTCTTGCCTTTTATTCGCCGCCTCCCTTCCCGTCTCTGCAAATATAAAAAACGCCGCTGCTGCAGCTGCATTTATGCCGGGGATTTAGCTCGTAAGCTGAAATAATACAATTAATTTGTCCTCTCTCCGATTCTCTCTTTCCCTCCGATCCTCCTGCTGTCTCAGATCAAGGATGTGGAAATGTGCTGACGTGGAGCGATACCCAAAAGACAATTCTAACAAAGATGTTTGTTCACGCTAATGAAGGAAATAATGAAAGGCAAACAACAAAAGTAAAAGATAGGGCGAAATGAAATGAGAGCCAAAGAGAAATTGAGACGTGTCGAACGAGTGTGGCATTATCAAATATGCACACAAAGACGTGCGAGGCACTTTAAGTAATAGTATCACTGCGTTTGAGATATCTGTCCATCTCAGATAGGATATCTTGCTGCCGGGACAGGAGTAGGAGGAGAACACAGTCTCAGTACGTGAGCAGGGGGACTATCCGGGATAATTGGACTTACTTCAAATAGGGAAGACTCAAGAGAAAAGTATGAGTAAGTGAAAACTTATCTCGTCTTTAAATTCTGCAGTTAAGAGGATATGAGTTTAAAAAAAAGAGTGAATAATTCAGAAAATACTCCAATACTGACTACGAAAGCCTTGGGAGTCTTCAAAACTATCTCTGAAACAGATGCAAAGCCCTTTAAATAAGCACGATGATACTGAAGCAGCGTGTCAAAGGGGAACCCCACAGATTTGAGTTATGATGAGGATTCAGGGCTTTTGAAGATGACCCATACTACGAACTAATAAGTCATAGTTTCTCAAGCCGTTCTGTTTTTATTGACTGTTCAAAAACTAAAAGCTGTGCAAAATTGTGGCCTTACTGACAAGTGTTTTTATAGTTAGATCATAGCAGGGGCCATTATGCTCATTTTCAGGGTGATATTTGTAATTTGTGGATCTACTGTGACATGTTTACAAGCTCATGTTCATAGAATTGCGTGGCATTAGCCAGACTCTCAGAAATTAAACTCTTGAGCTACTGTTAGGGTTTATGCCTAAAAAAAACAGGTTTCAAGATGAGTCATATATTTGATAATTCACATGATACATACATTACTTTGTGGTGGCCATTGGCGTCTAATGGCTAATTTTCCAAAATTCCAAATCGGCCAATGGAAAAAAGCCAATTTGTTTTATACGGATGAACCCCCATTGTTTGTTTGTTTGTTTGTAGCCTTTATTTAACCAGGTGAAGCCCCTTGAGATCAAAAGATCTCTTTTTCAAGGGTGACCTGCAGGACATTAGTTACACATGTAACATAAAAACAACAGAACAACAATAAGGACGACATACAACATAATTACAGGGTACAGTTTACAAACTCTATTTACAGAGACAGGTACCATGAGTATCAAACAGCATGTCACCCAGCTGAGTTTTTAAATGATGCAGGGGAACCCCCAATCTGCCAATAATGTCTAGTTTCCAATACATATATACACTTAACATCCTTTTCCCACATCTTTTAAATGTAGCTGGTAAAAGTTGTTGCTTGTAAGTTGGCTACCCCGTTTTTTACCCACAAAATAGAGCACAGTGTATCTCAGGGCCCTAAAGCCTTTTACACATATATATATTTACTTTTCTCATTAGATATTCATGAACAGCTCCAAATCTTTCATGAATATCTCCATCTCTACCTCATCTGCTTCAAATAAGCTGTGATTATTATCATCCCTTTTCAAACAGGAAGCTGTCATCCTGTGGAGAGGAAGTCCTGGCGGTGTTGGAAGTACCTGTTCTGTTTTGCAGAGCCTGACTTTACTCCCCGCCAGGGACACCAGCACTCTGCCTTTGTAACCGCGGAGATCCAGCAAGCCTTGCTTGTTTGTGGAGGGCGGGTGGGGGAGGCTGTCTGAGCGCTTCTGGGAGCCGCAGGCGGGGGGGCGCGTGGCCGTCTGAAGAGTTTCCATCCACTCCTGGCGCTCCCCTGTGCACACGTGCATGAGTGAGAGACGGAGACAATGAGAGGTGCGTGTGGATACATGTGAGAGGAAGAGATGAGAGGGAGAAATCAAGAAAGAGAACTAGACAAAGACAGATAAGGGGCATCTTCAAGTCTTTGAATCATAGTGTGAATTCATCATTTTTACATCCCTTCAGTGACTTGTTGGCTGCTAAAAGTCCCGTTGTATACTGATACAGAAAATTCCAGTCTGAAGGAAAAGTAATTGAAACAGAGGATGAGCTGCCATTGGTGGAAGTGAACTCAGCCCCCAGAAAAAGAATATCATGCAAAGCTGAAAAGTGTAAAGTCTAGCACTTGAGATAAAGATAGCTGCTACTCTGAGATTTACAAGCCTTAGGCAAGATGTGGCCGGGGTAATTTAAGACAAATGTGTGTCAAACATACCACCTAATTAAAATATATAGTTAAACTAGATTACTGCCTCGAGGTTGTATGCCTCTGCCAACCAAGTCAAGATTCAGTTTTCACCCATGGCTGTAAAGTCATCCCTTCATTATCTTAACCTGTTCAACATTTGTTTGAAATTGGCATGTAGTTCTGTCTGAAACCAGAGCCCAGTCTGCTCTGATTGGTTAGCTGGCCAGCTCTGTTGTGATTGGACAACCACTTAGAGATGTGTCAGAAATGTCCCGCTCCTCAGCATATCAATGTGTTGGAGTGCTAGCCAATAGAAGCACAAGTTATGTTATATAGTGATGTCAGTTTTTAAGGAAGTAAACAAAGGAGTCCAATCGATGCGTTTTAGTCTAATGTCGATACCACGAAAAATGTGTATATACTGAGTGTTGATTCTACAGCCCCATTACATGCCAAAATCCAAAGCTTTTAAGACCTGAGGTGCCTTGTAAGAGCTGACTGAATACAAATCTCTGTTGCTTTCCGCCCTATAACAGCCACTTCTTATACTCTGTGACTTCAAAAACGATTTGTCCTTGAACACGACACTTGAATCTCTCACTTGTATAAATCACCCAGGATTACCTCACAACTAAATGGCTCAAGTGTAACGCAATGCGTGGTGTTTTATCCAGGGTGTACACTCTAAAGGCCTCTCAGATGTCTTCCTCTGCAACTTTACAAACGGACATAAAAGAAGACATGAAACCGGCGCTGTAAAGCTCATTCCCCTACCGCCCAAGACATTGTGCTATCAAAGCCAGCAGAGTGGAAACACAAGAGATACCAAAGGATTGTAAACACACAACCCCCCATGTTCACACATCACAGCTCCTAAGCAGCACCCACTATGGTGACTGTTCAAAACAAGACAGAAGAAAAGGAAATCTGAAGAACCGATATGAGACCAAGCTGTTGGGATGGACCTTAACATTTGAGAAAAAGGCAACAAGACAGCCTTTTTCCTAAAGTTTTTTAGAAAGTAAATGCAGTACAATTCAAACGTATGTGGCTCTCAACTCGCTATCCAAAAACAACACTGACAGATTGACACTTTCCTAAAATACACAAAGAGACAAAGTTAGCACTTGTGTGGTCGTACACCCCTTTTTCACAAAATGTATTTTTGGATACCCATGATTTTTTGCAAATAACAGGATGGGGGATCACATGATTTTTTTCAAACAGACAACTTGAGGTCTGTATTTCTAAATGGTTCTCTTGTTCAAGGGAAAATAAAGAGACAAGAGCCCTTATTAGGAGTAATCACTTCTCCTCTTCATTCTATCATCCATTATTATGATTATGGGCCGGTTCTTTGCCAAAAGACATAAAACCATTGACACATAAATCATGTTGCCAAAATCAATTGTTTTATTAGCTATATAGGTAATGAGTAAGCATGAGCAAACGTTTGTCCAATGTTATACTGTTAAAGTGTGCACATTTAAGAACAGCTGGGTGGGAGCTCAAATCACATCAAAGTTAGAGATTCTACTAAAATGCCACGTCCTGAATCTTTGAAGAAGAAAAAATCCATTGGACATTTCAATAAAGAAATGAAGATAAATCCACACTTACTTAACTTAAATCTGTTAGCAGTTAGTATAAGTCATACTTTGCACCCTATCTTCAGTGATATCTGATGGCCTGTGTAAATCTTGGTCTGCGGATGTAACTGGTAGTATACGCAACATCTTTCCCCTGCTTCCTTGTAGCCTTTTAAGTCAGCATCAATCATATCTGCCACCACAGCAGGATCCTGATTGAGTTAATGTGTATGCAACCTGTTGGAAGTCAGCTTCATAACAAGGAACAAATCATCTATGTCTGCGGGAAACTCAAAGACCAAATCGCAGCGTTGGCCTTGGCCATGCTTTTCAGATATAAAAAAAAATGAAAACGAAAAAAGGGGAAGTATAGCCGTTTGCGCCGATTACTGGTTTGGTCAATGAGTATAATTTAGTCTTAAAATATCAGTAGCAGATTATTGTGGTACTCCTAATGCATATCCTGCAACCACGGAAATATATCAAGGAAAATAATGTGACCCGACAGCAATTTAGAGCCACGGACGTGTTGTTTATTTGTTAATAGTTAGTGGTGAACAGAGTTTACCAGGGTTCAAATCATAGAAAGTTAAAAACAGAATGGTAATAGATTTTGTTTCTTCTAGCGTTGCTTACTGTTCTGTATCCATTTAGGTATTTTTTGGTTGACTGCATAATGGATATGGTATTTGTATCCACAGGTCGAACTTTACACAGGTATGATTATTTCAATATGAATTGATGCTGCAGTGGTTGGCCAGGTTTTAAACAGGTAATTTAGGGTGAGCGTTTGCGTGACCTTCTGACCTCTGCGCGCTCTCACATGTGGACATTTCCACCAACATCTGAGGAAAAGTTTCTCCCACTCCCACACACTCACCTCCCGAGCTCCCAAATACTGTATCCGCTGCCTGGCCCTGAACTCAGCTCGGGTCTGGCTACCCCCCGGATTCTTATGAATTTACAAAGAGCCGCTATCAATAATGAATGGCCTACTCAATTATTGACCGACCTTTACATCACTGGGCTTTACTGTTCCGTTCCCACCCTTGCTTTCGGAGTTCCATTACCTGTCCTGCGCTCACTTATTTGCCTGTTCATTTATTCAGGCACTTCCTCCTTCTCTCCTCTTCGCGCATGCTGTCAATCTAAGAGTGGGAGGGAAGGCAAGGAAAGGAAGTGGGCGGATTGAGGAAGAAACTTGAGCAAAACTGAGGAGATGGTTAGCAAGTGGGCTTCTGGCTCGTCTTGCATATGATGGAGTATATGTTTTTGTTTGTTTGCGCAAACTCGCGTGATTGCCAAAGTTGTTTTCACTCTCTGTGCAAACATGCCCTTATCTCTATAAAAAAAGTGCACAGCTGGCCCAACAGAAGCCACATCCAGCTTGTTAAGGGATGTATGTATAGCCATGTATTGAAACACTCGTCCACTCTACATGGCGAGAGACGAGCAGAGAGGCAGATAATCCTCATTGAAAGTGGATGAGATGAGAACCAGGTGCACTTAGCGCTCAGCAGAGATCTTAGAAGCCGGCATGTTGCAGTATGTACTTCAAAATCCAGTATTTTAAGTCAGGATCTAATTTAAAATATATACCTGTATTTTTGTTGCCTCATGTCAAGGAGAACTTTTCTTACTTGGCATAGTTGTTCTAATGCTTGTTAATACCACTAAACATTAGCTTCAAAGCTACCTTTTAATGCATTTGTTTAATTGTTGTTTGATGTTGAAACCAGGCACTGAGTGTTAAAATAAGAAAGTGAAATATTTACTACAGTTAATACAAATGTACTCCCACTCGTCCTCCAGAGTTTATATTGCTACCGCCTTCCTCTCCCTGGCCCGTTTGTTGTTATCCCAACTTATTGTCTACATCTCTCTCTTATCTGCCTCCCTGTCATCTCAGACAACACCAACATGTGTTCGGAGCAGGCTTTGTGGAAAGGCAATTGCCAAAGCATCAGAATACAAATCGTCAACATTTCGTTACCACATAAATCCCATCTTCCCTCTTGTAGCGCATTTGTCTGCATCCCCTTCTCCAACACTCGCTTGTTGTCCCGACCGTTTTCCATCACTCTCCGCTCGCGTATCTTCTTGCCAAACTCTCCCTTCCCTCTTGTTTTCTTCTCCCCCACCCTTTCCTCTTCCCTCCTTCCTTCCTCCTTCCATCTCTCCTCTCTCAAGCTGACAGTACCTGAGGGAAGAGGCCACCTGCGGACCAAGTGGAGAGTCAGCCGACAGCTGTGTGCCCACTCTCTCCGGTGGCCTTCAATTATTCACTCGCTTCTCCCTCCTCCTCTCCCCCCTCTCTATCTTCACTCTGCCCTTTTCATCTCCCCCTGCCGTCCCTGCCTTTACCTCTCTGTTGCTTCCTCGCGCCGAGATTGCGTGTCTACCTCTCTCGCTCCATCCATCCCTGTTATTCCCTCATTTAATCGCTTCCTTCCTTGTTTCCACTATCCCCCCTTCTCCTAATGTCCCTTGTGGATGCCTTTTCCATTTCCTACACACTCCTCTGACCATCACACCATCATTTTCTCCCCCCTCTTACTCCTACTGCATCAGCCCACTTCACTAACCTACTCCTTCTCTCTCCCTCTGTCTCCTCATGTCTTCCTCTTTCTCATGTGCTTCCCCAAAGATTGATGACTCTCCGCCACAAGGCGAGTGGGCCTGTTTAAAGATGCATGAGGTGATGAGGCCAAGTTTTCTCCTCCTTCTCTCTCTCTCTCTCCCCCTCTCTTCCCAACTCTTTCTTCTGACGGCAGCAGCCACCTCTGCGAGGGGGGCTTCTCGCTGATCCCGCTTGTCAGCACGGCTGAGTGTGACGTATGACGATCAGCTCGCAGACAGTGTGATGAATGATGCCGCTGTAGAACCCGCGACTCTTAAACAGACACAAAGGTCTGGCAGATGTCGATATGATGATGCACTGAATGGAAAGAGTGAGGGCGAAGAACCACTGGGGCTCAGTTTGGTGAGAATTCAGTTTAGGAAGTTTAAGAAGGTTTAGAAAGGGCAAGATGTTGACTACATCTATATGTGAGGGGATGCACAACTGTCTGGAAGGAGATCCAATCGTAAAAAAGCAAATCCATTCTTCCATCAAGAAAACTAGGTCTTAAGAAGTACCATAACAAAAGGTGGTTGAAGAAGAAAACACAAACATAAAATCAGGCCTTGATTCAGTGTATGGGTGAGATGATCAATGATTATGAAGATGCGTTTATAAGAGAGTATAGGGGCCTCCATTTAGTGTTCTAGTTAGTTGGCAAGGATATTTTACTATTGCATATCCCTTTATCAGCTCCGTAAATAAATCAATCTTAATTCTGTGTGCAATGTTTCACTGGAGTTCATGTTTTTGAGATCTCAGCTTGTATCAAATATATCCACTTCTGCGTGAAATGGCTTTGACTGAAGTCGAACAGACTTTCAAAACTTTGAAACAAAATGTGTTTCATTGTAAAGTCAGAAGTTCAGAACTGATTTTTGGTAGACTTGATGCAGCGATAAAGGTTATAAAAACAAAACATTGTATTCTATGGCTTCTTTGTTACCAAGCCCATTCACAAATCCGACACTAGCAGTCATTCTTTCACTTTCAACTACATTTTGGTCTCTCAAATACTGAGAGAAAAGTTCATGGGTATTTCATGACGTTCCCCAGCTCGCAAGAAAAAGATAAAAGATTAATAAAAACAAGAGTTTTAGCTGTTGATTAGTTGCTTTCCAAGAACAATTATGTGCAACTTGCCTCAGTTTAACACACAGGATTTTGAGAAACTCATATTATATGAGTTCTGCTTAACAATGAGCAATAAACCACCAGTTGAACTTATCCAGAGCAATAAGCAGATGCTCATTATCTATGATGTGTATCAAGTATTGATAATTATATTCGTAGACGTCAATAACTTGCAAAAAGGCCTTAATGATCTCAAAGATCCTTCTATGCCCTCACATCTTTCAAACTGTACCGCAGAATGAGTCAAAGGTCCATAATCATGCAAAACTCTCCGATGTGACTCATCCGCGGGAAACCAAAGGGCGGCCAGCATCTGATCCCAGAGATGGACCGTCGATTAGTGCATGAGCAATTTGACCTGAGCTGCGTAATAGACTGCCATCAAACATTAACGCCGACACAAAGAATCCAGCTAAAAGACGAGGAGCAGAGACTACTCTTTCTTCGTTTTGTCTGACAGAAGGATGAAGAGAGGAAGGAGGAGTGGGACTATTAAAAGGACAGGTCCTGGGAGATTTGTGAATTAGTTCATTTACATAGAATTATATTCACGGAACTATTTATTCTGAAAAAAAACATTGAGGCCTTTTGAGAAATATGCCGATTTGTTTACTTTTCATTAAGATGAATGTGTATTTGAGGTAGGGTCAATACCTGTTTAGCCTAGCTTAGCATAGAAACTGGAAGCAGGGGGAAACCAAGCCCCCAGGAAGTGCGCCGGACTCTGAGGAAAATATTCGTTGTGGCCAAACGGCGGTACTACACTTCCGTACACCACCTCTGCATTATGAACGCGGATCTAACCCACGGGACAGCGCCGCCCGGCACGTTCATGTGACGTGTTCAGTACTACATGAGTTGTACCTTTACCCATGGATGCACAATAAGAACGGATTATATGAATACTTTTGTGACGTTTCACTCTCTCAAAAGTTGGGCCATTTTGTCTTCATGCGCCAATGAGCAACTCTCATAGGAATGAACGAGGCGTATCCAGTTCTTATTATACATCCACGGGGAAAACAGACCTACTAACTTAGACATACACAAAGTCATACAGACTGTGTGTTGAGTAGTTGCAACAGAAAGGACAGGGTAAGTTGTGTGTTGCCATTTTTACTTTCTGAACAATGGCTACTGTTATTACTTAGCTAATATGTTAGCGAGCAACTTTCCCTGAAAGCACAAACTTTCAAAACAACATATTAGGGATCTTGCAAGTTCTTGGAAGACAATATATTTGTGTTATTCTTACAAATCCAGGCAAGCTGTTTTAGCTCAACTGCAATTGTTATGCTTTGCTAGGCTACAAACAACAACAGACATGAAATTGTCTTCTATCACGCTCTAAAAGAAGACACATTTCCTAGAATGAGTAAACAATTTCTTAATATATGGGTACCTTGCTAAATGAATTTTGAGTCATGTAAAATATATAATAACATTGAAAATATCCTTTGAAAGAGGAGTACAGAATGAGCGGCAGAAAGAGGACTGCGAAAAGCAGAAAAATAATATGAAGCATTTGTCCTACCTTCTCTTTCAGCCCGGAAAACGAAAGTCCGAAGCGAGGTAAGCACTTCGAACTTGTTGTCGCCGAGTCCTCGCACCTGTTTGATAGCACTGGCCAGGATCGTACCTTTAGAGTACATCTCCTATACAAAAAGACGCATAAACAGACAGATAAGAGCGCTGATAAAAACCCAAGCAGACACACACAGCTTCACGCATCAGTTCTTATTCCCATTATCTAGGTCTCAAGACCCACAATTACCGCATTGTTTGTCAGCTGATGTGTAATTCTGAGTTGTACACCACTGTCAAGCATCCTCATCCACCTAGAACCCAGCTTCAAATGTATTTACAGAAATGGCTTCCCTGTTCCTTTTCAAGCAATAATGTTGACGGAAAAAAAAGCTGCTGCAGGAATGCAAGCAGGAACCATATAGAAACTGCGTTCATATGAGCAAGGAAAAATATGTTTTGATGTGGTCTTTGACATTAACACAAATCATTTTAATTATAGACTTGAAATGTGTGGGATTTGAAATGGAGCAGGAGGAAACAGCCCAAAAAGTGAATTACAATGCACCGAAGAAGCCAAGAATAACAGGTCGTTTGGGTGTTAGGAGACATCATCATAAAACAAATCCACAAGCCGAAAACAAACTTCGCAAATATTTAAAAAGAGACGGGTACGCTGGTGTGGGGATTTGGGTGCAGCACAGGAAGCGCTTGTTGGGTAAACTGGGATTGGATCTGTGTGTGAGCGTGTGTATATATTGTTTCATTACCCACATGTTATCCCTGAGCAGCTCTAGAGGCATCTAAACAAGGAGGATGTTGCACTGGAGGCTTCATGACCCTTTTTACAACCTCCCTTGACAAAGCAATTAAAGTACGAGGTCATTGTCAATATAAAGAGGAGACGGAAGGGGCGTATAAACAAGGAATCAAACGTCAGTATTATCACTTCTAAGGAAGCAAGGACAGAAGAGTACTGCCATGGAATCGGTATTCAAACCGTAATGTGGTTAGAGTAACAGAGAAATGCCCTTAAAGTAGTTGGAAATGAGCTGAGAAAATGTCAGATTGTAATGTTCCTGCAATCGAGTCAACTGGGGGAGAGTACATTACGCTTCTGTAGCGGCGGGAAAATCACCGGGTTGTAAAAAAGAAAAGGGTTGTCGCAGACATTGCCGATAATGTCATTATTATTGTCATTTTCTCGCTGACGCTTTTCAACAAGCTTGACCTGAATTTTTGATTGTTGTAATGGATTGTGGGGATTGCCATGCACAGTACTGTATATTTACTCTACTGTAGAGTACGAAAGGAAGGGAAGACAAAAGGATGAATCTTGGAAAGAAAAGGAAGTGAACTTCTGACTCCCTCTTGCCATTCTTAATCAAGCCGGTGACCTTGACAGCCACAAAAGCCTATTTCTAGAGACAGTAGAGCCAAAAATATACACCAGCAAGTGCAGTCAGTTAGGGAGAGCGGGGGCGGAGGCAGGGATGGATGGAGGGAGGGAGGGGGGCGTGAAATTTGAAAAAGAAGAGAATTAGGTTTGTGTGAAAGGCCAAGGAGAGGACTGAGGAAAAGAAACACAATACAGAAAAGATCAAAAGTATTACATCATCCGAAAAAGAAAGGGTTACGGATAGAAGAGAAACATCATGTCGGAATAAGGAGGCCAAAAAGGGGTCAGTGTGGGGCCCTTCTCATAATAAGACAGGATGTTAACAATGGCAAGAAGTGGCTCAACCTAATTACCGACATTCAGCATCGTGCGTTTATCTCCTCAGGAGTTTCACACTAATGTCTCCCCGCCTCTTTCGCTCTCTAATTTTAGATAGAAGTTAAAGGAAGGTGAGGAAAAGAGGAAGCACGCGGCTGATAATTATACCTCGGTACGGGTTAACGATAATTCATTGTTTTAATTCTACTGTTGAGGGTCATGGAGGAGAGAGCTGTTTAATTGCGAGTTGTGCATCTGTAAATACCTCGATAGGCAACGAGAGACGGGGAAAAGAGGAGCGGTCAGACAACTCGGCCGACCCCCCCCCCCCCAACACACAGTGTTTAGAGATTATTCTCTTGAGAACGGACTGCCAAAGAAGCAATGAGGCCTAACTATCTCTCTTTCTCCAACAGACTCACCTGCCTCGCCTCCCTCTGCCAAACATCTCCTTTCCCCCTCACTCTGACCTCCCTCCCACTCCTCTCATTCTAGCCGTTCCCTATCAAAACCGTATGTCATGTCACTTCTTCGTCGAAGAGACTATTTCACATGGATAACTATGTCTCTTTTCTTCTCAAAAAAACAACCTGGTAAACTTCAGGAAACAATTAAAGCAGAGCAATTGAGCTAAGACCTTTAATAATGAAGGCAGTGTGTGGAGAAACTAGGGAGGAGGCTGAAGAGGCTGGAAAGAGTTTTCACCACCAGCACGGAGTTCAGGTTCTGGCATCTCAAAGCAGAGAGTTTTCAATGGAGGCATGAGGACACCAACTGGTTGGAGCGGAGCACTGCACCTTAGAGATATTGCCTGTTGAAAGCAATGCGTCCTTACTCAGTGTTTCACCAAGTAGGGTGCCTCGAGGACTTTAAAGAGGCTGCTTCCAGGCAGAGCTGTGTTCCTAGTGAATTAGTCTACATTAAGTCTTCATAGTGCGATTGAGAGGACTTGTGAGTCCCTGAATGCTGCAATGGGTCAAAAGGGTTTTTGAACATACAGTGTAACCAAATAATTCAGATTAAATATTTAAATAGTAAAGCATGTGGGCATCTTTCTTTCTTTTTTTAACATTTCACGAGTTTATATGGGCAAAAACAAAGATTTAGGGTTATGCTTAAACATGCATTTGATTGTTAGCCACCGGTGGGCATTGTTGCAAACATTTACATGTCACCTTATACTGTAATGTTGATATTGTTAGCATCATAGCAAAAAATGGCTTATATATGCAAAGAATGTAATAGTTTGAAGTCCTGTTTTTGTTCAACTGATGAGTCCAAGTCCAAAATGCACTCTCTTTGAGTTCAGTTTGGCCAACTTATGAGAATTAAGTCTGCCTCTTTCGCAGGTAAATGCTTTGTGAGCTTGTGGCTAACTGTGTCAGCTAATAAGCCCCTGGCAATAACAACGGTACGTTTTCAAAGCTCTTTCACAACTCAATGCTGTAAAATCTACATCAAGAGTAGCACTAATATGGATTCAAATGGTAAGAACATTGACATCATTTAAGATTCTTTACAACAGCTAGATGTGTTGCATACTTTCACACAGAAATAATACAAAGTAAACATTTGGAGTGTTACACTAAGTGTCAGCAAGGGCAACTTGGGAAGACACAGGAGGGAGTAAGCAGAGGAGCTTTCAGGCTTGGAAAGAGAGAGCTTTGCAGACAGACAATCATGGAGACTGATACACTCAAAGACTGATCCCCGATCCTAAAACCTCAGCTCCCCTATGGCCTGCTATTCAGCTTCCACCTCCCTCCCCCATCTTCTCATCCCTTCATCCCTCCCAGCCACCCTCCTCACTTCCTCCCTTTGCTACCCTGAAGCCAGGCTTTGGACTGTTTCTTCACAAACACACACACACGACACCATGTCGGTACCCTAAAGACTGCCTCTCAGGCCCCAAGCGTTCTCCCAAGTCAATCCGGGTGTTGACGAAATCAGGCGAAAGGAGTGATTGATGTGGCGGATTGGATACAGCGCTGCAGAGAGGGAGAAGTGAGACCGAGGATCTCGCTACTCTCCCACGCCACCTCAGCTACCCCCGATGATAACATCATGGCGGCCAGAGACCTTCAAGCTGGGACTGCGATTAAGTGCGATTACTTCTGTCTGGGGTTGACAGATCCCAGAGAAAGAGTTTTCTGGGGTAGTTTAAAGTTTGAGAAAGAGAACAAGAATGGGAATATTAAAAGAGTGGAGGTGTGTGGTTTTTTTGGTGCATACAGTAGTAAAGATTGAAAACATAAAAAACAATATCTTTGCTGGTTTTTCATATAAGAGATAAAAAGTCTGGATCCTATCTATACAAGTTAGCTAACATTAGATGCAACATGCTACTAGCCATAACAGACCTAGTGGGGTTATAGCAGCAACATTGGATGTGTTTTATTGCTAATGTATTCAAATTTGTAGTTTTTGGAGAAATGTTTTGTTGTTACATCATTTCTGAGATATCTGAAAAGGCTAAATTAATATTATCCTCGACTGTACTTAAGTGTTATTATTGCTAACATGCTAAACTTAAATGAGAGCAGCATGTCATCCTTGCCACTGTGGACATTGTGGACATTGGGACGAGCATGTAGCTGAGATTATAACATATTGGGTAATAATAGATATAATAGATGCAGACAAAGTGAGTCAGAATTACTCAGGTTTACTTTGCCTCATTACACCTTGACATATGTTAACCCAAAATACCATGACATGTGTTATATATATATACTGTATATATATATATATATATATATATATATACACACACACACAAGTATTATATGATTACTGTATGTATTATTACACTATATAGTAATAGTTCTACTTTACATTATTTCATTTAAATTTTTAATTATTTATTGTTCTTTCTCCTAGAACTCACTTGCAATATTGCTCAGTTTTAAGTCTTGTTTTTGAGAAGTATACTGTCTGATGCTTTGTTGGCAGAGACCTAAGAGTTTCATTGCCAAAACTCTGCCATAGTTATCGAGCATATGACAAATAAACCCTTTGGAATATTTAAAAACGGGCATTACACTTCAAATTAGCTGGCAAACCTGCTTCTAGTTGAAGCACTTCAATATGAAAAATGCATAGGAGCTCACCCACTTGGAAATGTAATGATCCGATAATCAATACGCCTGATGTGAGATCAATTGTGAAGGTTTTGTAACCCTTCAACATAATGACAACAACACGGGATGAAAAATGACTTGTGAACTGAGCAGTGGAGCTTGTGGTCTGCACTCTGTGTAGCAGCACATGCATGTCTCTGCACTGGGAGGCAAAGAAAGCCAGCAACTCATATTTCAATTCCTGACATAAAGCGGTGCTGAGAGACTCCCTGTCTGTCCATGCAATTTCCTTGTACCCCCACGCTGGCTCTGGAGGTGGCACGCGGGGCCTCAGCTGGCTGCATAACGCGAGGATGACAGAGAGATTGTACTCGACCTCTCCGCTCACCCGAAACATGATGAAGCCTCCTCAGAGGAGAGTCACATTGCAGGGTGACTTTAAAAAGTCTAACAACAATCTCTCACACACACAAAGGCAAACTTTCATCTTTCTAAAAAAAGTGCAGTGCCTTCGCCGACAGTGACACGGAGTATGAAGTGCTGACTCGCCGGCCTCCCTGCTGATTCCCGCCGCGCTGGCGATGGAGTGTGTCCTGACAAATAAAGCAACAAATTCAAAGGATAGAGAAACCAAAGGAAAAGAGATAGAGGCCTGGGAGCGAGAGAGCGTGGAGGGCTATAATTAGTAGGTGATTAACGAGCGGGCATCAGACAGGTCCCACATCATTGATTGTGATGTTGTGCGTCGCTGCTGCAGCGAAAACGAGCTGGCCCTGAAAAGGGGCGCTGAGGTCACCGCTCACACACACACAGAAATGTGTTTGTTCTTGGTGCAAAATACATCCAATGGTCATTAGCAAGGACATGAAGGTAAAGCACATTATGTCAGCGAGGTTATGGCCGCTTGAGATTCACTGGAGAACACAGAATTCATGCATTCAAGGTATTTTTTGCAAAGGATAAAGCCAGGGTTTATGAAAGCTTCTGGATACAAATAATGAATACTCAACAGTTTGACAAAGCTTCCTGTTCATTATCAATTCTATAAGCGTAGTTTGAAAAGTAGTTTAATGTGCTTTCTATGTTGAATTAATGCCATTAAACATATACAATATGTACACACTTATACAATCTTATCTACATTCATTGTTGTCAGATGTTGTCTCATTGTTACGTGATAATGCAGTTTGAGGGCAGATTGATTTACAAAGGCATTACGCTCAATATGTAATTAGTACTGACTGAAACATGTCTGTACATATTTAAGAATCTAAATGTGGTATCCAGAGCTCGGTTGTGATTGTTGCCGAAATGCTCTTTGATCAGATGTTTCCTAAACCCTTTTTCAATCTAAGAGTATAATATGCGAAGAAGACATTTAAAGAAGAAATCATCTCCTGATTACCATTTTAAAATACATCATTCTAAATCATTAATGAAGGTAATGGAGGCTGCTAAATAACAAATAATTACAATGGATATCTGTGATATAAAGTATTTTGACTGTCTGTTTTTCTATTGTGTGCTGAAGAATGCTAAAGGGTTCAGTAGCTCATCGTCATGAGAAAGGTTATCTTGAGTGACAGATAGTATAAACACCTGGAATATCCTCCAAGTATTCAGACACATACTTTGGGCTGACATGACAAATATGATGTCTCTTGTAGTTTCTTTACCTTCATTAGGGTTAGGTTTCGATTGTGTTATATTCTAAGGATTTAAAGCAATTGATCCACAGCAGTCATTTCTTATACTGTACTATGTTGTCTTGATTCAAATTGGCAGCCAAAATAGTTAGTTGGCTAAAAACAAGAACTTTCCAGGCTAAACATGTGGAGTTAGAACTGCCATCCTCCCTGCATCTTCCACCCCCTCCTCCCTAGTTTCTGCTTGTTCAACTCCCATACCCTCACCTAACCCCGACTCTTTCTCCCTCCCTGTGATGATAAGGCAGGCAGTGCTCGAACTCAACTGTCAGACAGGAGGAGAATAGAGAGAGGTACAGAGGGAGAAATAAATGCTGAGGGAGGCAAAAAGTGAGGAGAGTCTTCCCTCTCTCTCTCTCCTTTTTTCTTTCTGGGGGAACTGGTCAGGTGCCAACATCAATGTACTTTACTGTACGGCTGGGCGGGCACAGAGAGTTGCTGGCCCGCCGTGCGTGGCTTAATGTTGCTCTGTCCTTGCCCTCATTCTTTAACCTGCCAAGCTAATGATGATGATGAGGATGAAAACGAGGAGGAGGAGAACACTTAGAAGTTGGCTAAGCGGCTCATGGTATAGATTTAGGATGTGGGTGTGTCAGCAGAGGAAGTGTGAACATGCACGTGTGTTTTTCTCTCGCTTACCTTGTCGTTGTTGTAGTAGGCCAGGCTCTCGCCGTTGAATCTCACCCACCGCCTCTGGAAAACACAATTGCTGCAAAGAGAAGGTAGAGGCAAATTCAATTCAGGTGGCGCCTTCGACCCAACTAAACCAGTTCCATGAGAAATAAGTGAAACAATTCTAAAACCGCCAGGACAGTAAGCAGGTTACAAAATCTGCCCTGAACGGTAACTCATATTTCATCAGGAGTGCCATTGATTCATTAATGTCAGGAGTTGTATCAACAGCTGTCAATTAGCATAATCAAAACAAATGGGCACTTCCATTTGAATATTCAACAGCCCGGGGCAGTTTGCCAAACCGATGCAAATCAGGTGGTGAAGGAGAATATGAAATGGGAGTAAATGATTGATAGCTCCGGTTTTGAGTGAGCCTGTGGTACTGAAAGACTTGCAAAGAGCTAGTGCGGCCAGAAAAAGACAAACTAAATGAGAGCTGACATGAATTTCAATCCTACAAGGTTATTTCCTGTCTTCTTTTTTCTGTCCTTTCAATGTTGCCATGTATTATGGATACATCGGCTTCAGGCTTCCGTATCTAATGCAATTCATTAGTTTTAAATGGTCATCAATGATAGAAGACACAGGGGAAGCAGGAAAATATGCAGAATACAAAAAAAAAGGGTCTGCAAAAGATAACAGGAAGCAGTGGTTGACTTCCTGGGGCGGTGACTTCACGCTCGAGTTGTTTGGGAGAAAGATTGATAAATAGGGTGAGAACATTCAAGAAGGAGCTGCAGTAAAAGGTTTAATGTGCATCACTAATATTACATGGATACTAGGGATGGGAACGATTAATCGAATATTCAAAATTATTCAGGTATTCAAATATGAGTTTTCTTTTTTTTTGGGAGGGGTGCCTAAGTTGATGACCGTTAGCCTAACCCGTTATGTTGTTCGTGTATGATCCCTCTTTAATTTAAAAACCAAGTTATGTTTTAAGCATGAAAGCTGTAGGCCTATAGCTGTCAACTGTTCAAACTGTGATCACCAGTTAATACATTTGAGAAATTCGACTTGGTTTCTATACTTATTTGAACATGTATTTATTTGTTATGTCAACATTAATCGGTTAACCGTTTTTTTGGGGGTGGAATATTCGAATATACATTTGCTTTCAAATTCCCATCCCTAATGGATACAAATGAATTTCTCTAACCACAGTCACCTTTTTTAGGAGTGCTGTTACCTACCCTTGAGGCGACAGCTTGTCCAGCCATCCCACTTTGAGCACCTGGTGTTTGGGGGCTCCATAGAAGCATGCGTACGGAGAAATATCAGGAAGTGCATTTCCCACAGCCTCTGCAGGATCGGCGTAGAGGTCACACTCCACCATGATTAAAGATCCATCCTCAGGGCCAGAGGCTGCTGATCCCACAGCAGGAGCGTCAGGGGTGACAGGGAAACTTTGGTCCAAACTGACCATGCTAGCACACTCATCCACAGTGGAGTATTCCTCTTGGTAAGGGTCTGGGATAGTTGGAGCAGGGGGAATGTGCTGGTCCTTGGATTTCTTCCTTTTGGGTGGCTTTTTTCTGTTGGAGCATAGGTGTTGTTAGAGGAGCTGTTGGACATTTTAGGGATTACTTATCAGTCAGTTGAGAACACTGCCCTATTAGCTTAGTCTATGCTAAAGTAGGTCTTACAACACTTTGTTGCTTAAGTTTCAAAAGGAGATGGGTGCTGGGACTATTTTTGCTGAACAACAGGAAGTCATTGCACCCGGCCAAGATATTTTCGAGTTTTACCACCCTGTAAAAACACAGTTTATTTTTAGATCTCTGGTTAGCTACACAGCCACAAAGTGTTAACTTACTGTAATACAAAATAAAAAAAGGGCTAGAAAATCTCATTTAACTCTCAGCATTAGAGCGAATAAGCGTGTTTCCTAAAATGTCATAATATCCCTTTAAAAATGATTAGTTTCAATTGAAATGTATAATTATTGACCAAAAATGAATTACGATGCAACTTTATCATGTTTTCTAAGTAACATGGTTGTTTTCTAAATGTAGCCCATCATATATGACCGCGATACATGATCAAATCGAATGAATGTTTGCTATGTGTACACCGTTATTATTTATACATCTACAGTGTGGGCCAGCGGTGTTACATCAGCATACCGTACCTGTGTTTCTTCTGTTTTATCTTGTCTTTAAAACCCTTCTGTAAGCCTTCTTTAGGGCTGAGGTCCTGCAGAGCACAGAGGAGATTAACATCAGATGAGAACAAAGTGTCCGTCTTACACCGTTATCATGCTGCTGCGCTAAGCTATGTTAACTTTAGTGGCTAGGTGACATTTCCATTAACCTCAGGGGGACAAACTGAAACAAGCACATTCCCACTCGGCTGTGTGTCCACGGTGACAACATTAACACAGAGTGAGGAAGTTTGCTCTGCGGTTGAAACGGCACTGATAGATCTGAGAAATGTCTGTTCCTCTTTGGCGAGCTGCTACTCACTGTCAGCTAGCGGGGAGGGGGGGGGGGTGCGTTGTCTTACCGCAGTGCTTTCGGGGTTGTTGTACAGGAACATTTCTCCATAGGGAGCGATGGGCGTCAAGGTTCTTTGAAGTGGAGCTAAAAAGGACACGGGAATAAAATAGTAGTTTTGTCATAGCATTGGAACTTGCAGTACGACGGCCTAAACATGAAAGTAAGTAATAGGATTGTTCCAGTTCAATTTAAAATCACTCAAATGTTATAGTGGCTTTTGATTAAACCAACGCATTGATCTGAATAAAATCGTGCCAACCCCTTGATCCATGTAAACCAATTAAATGTTGTTTTTCCCCATCTGCTTCGGCCTTTTGCTTTTCCCCCAACTGGGAGTAGGATCCTCCTCAGTCTGCCTCAAACAGACGGAGGCTCTGCCAAGGCCATTTCTCTGTCTCGCTTCCTGCAGGGACCGTGTGCGGTGGTCGTTGGAAGAGAAGGAGAAGAAGAAAAGCGGAGAGACTGTGGCCAGACACCATTAGTCTGGAGACCCCAGGCCACCCTTGCCAATGCCTGTCACTGTGAAAAATGACACCGCCCTCTCCTGAGGATTGCGAGGAGGCCAAACAGACACCGCCACGGGGCTAGACACACATAGACACTGGCGGAGAGGCAGATAGCTGCGCGGGCGGATATCGAAAGACACATAAAATGCCTCTAGACAAACGCAGACATAAAAAGGATGGACAGTCAAATAAGTAGTGGCAAATACTCCAGTACTGATGTGAATGTGCTGCTTTTTGAGACAATGCAGGCCATTACAGAAGGGCACAAACGGCATGCTGTGGTGTAAGATAGCCAACACGTTAGCGTAATAAGTTTGCTTGTTTATTGCTTTATAAATGACATCATCTGTCTGCGAACCAGCATGACCAGGTTTACTTTCAGTTTGTTTGTGAACATGAAGAGAACAGTGTTTTTCTCTTAACCGTTCATCTCAATTATCTCTGTTGGCTGTGCGTAAATGCATAAGGACCACAGCCTAACTAAATCACCATAGCTGTATAAGTATTGTCTTTAAATTGGGACACATTCATATCGTGAGCCAACTTGGAGACCCCATCTCCTTTATAACTGGGCTTGGTAAATGCTTTGATGGGGTCAGTTAACTTGATGATAGACTACACTCCAGCGCCGCCGCCCTCTCTGCGGACAGGCTTGTTGGGCAGATAGCAAGCCATCAGTCATCATCTATCAGCCGACCTTCAGGCCACTCGCAATTGTCTCCGACAGCCTGCCGGACACTACTGTACTCAATTCCTGTCGGATTCCCTCTATTCTTTAGTCTTCAGTTGCTGCCTTGGTTTCTTTATCTGCTCCTGACCAGACCCTCTCTCAAGTCGCCATCTTGGAAGGTGCCGCCATGAGTTTGTGACTGGATTGATTTGATTGTGAATGAAGCCTCCGTTTATTTAATGTGCGGGAGGGAAAGGTCGGTTTGTTATTGTCACTCCTGTGTCACACTCACAGTCTGCATTGAGGAAATACCACAACCTGAATTTAAATTAATCAAATGAGTGTTTATTGTTTCAGGAAAAGCTTGCCTAGCTTCACGGCTGAGTAATGAGAAAAGCTTTAATCTAGCTTTTAGATCTGGGAAGGTGACATTTCTCAACACAACAAATGATACTGTAATAAACAAAAACTGTCGCTTTTCAGCATGAGTCATATTGTCTTTGTTCGTTCTGAGGTGTGACTTAGCACTAAAAGTGAAGTTGTGCTGTCAGTGTGATATTTGTGCACCAAGGTGATATCTGTCAACACCCCACAATGTCACACAAACCAGCTTACACACAGGTTAAATAGGGAAGTGCAATGAACTTTGTGTAAATGCCATTGTATGATCAAATGCCATTGACTGGTAAAGCTAGTGATATACTTAGAGTGCTATGTAGCAGCTGAAAAGAACTAGACAGATATGCTCTTAATTACAATTCTGTGAGCATTTGACGTTAAGTTCTCATTGAATACTGTGAGACTACACTGCTCTATTTTTCTCAAGTTTTGGATGAACTTCAAATATGCTCGGTTAAAATGATATGTCAAATATTGCCTTGCTAGACGTCGCTGTGAAGGGAGCTTTAGCTTGCTAGTGGAGCTCCCATCTCCCTGCTCGGGGACCGTCTTGGCTCCCTCTCTTCCTCCAGTCTCGCAGACTGTTCTGCATCCGTCTCCTCTTCCTTCCTCCGAACACACTTCACTGTCTTGATGCTTTCTCAAGTCTCACTCCCTGTCTTGTTCCATACAGAGATTAAGTTGGAAAAAACAAGGCCTGCCAAGAGACTGCTGCGGTAAAGGTACAGCGGAACGAGCAGCGAAGGGGAAGCGGGGAAAAACGTGAGGGGAGTTTAAGTGAAGAAAACGGACGTTGATATGTCGCAGGAGAAGATGTCACAATGCGGACAAATATTCCACCAATAAGACTGACATGTTCTCATGTTTTACACACAGTCATACAGACTGTTAAAAAACACAGAACCAATATTTTATTTTAAACACAAATGAATGATATGTTTTAAATTATGTTTAATGAGGGTTAGGGTTCGGGTTATGTCAAAAGTGTGTGAGATACTTAAAAAGCCCTTATTATTATTTATTTTTAAAGTATTTTTATGTGTATCTATTTGTGTAATATGTATTTTAATGTTATAATCCCGGGTGAAACATTTTACCTAAGCACAAAATCAGCTCACGTATTATCTCGTCAGACGAGGGTCGAGGAAGCCCAGAAAATACAACGAGAAGAGAACAAAATTCAAAACATATTTGTTTACAAGCCTGTGTGTTGTTAGCAAAGTTAAACAACTTCTACAAAACTTTGGAGAGCCGGGCGACAGGAATACACATTGGGGTCTCGCTGAGGGACGAGATGTAAGAGAGTATATTCCCTGTGAGATGTGCGCTTGAAATTAGGGAGGGGCCCTTTCCCATAACACAGCCAACTCACACACACAAACTTGTCTCCTCTACCTTCTTTCATCCGGGCAAACAAGAGCACCGCTGACTCTACGGTGGAATGAAATATTCATGGCGGAGATGAAGCAGCGGAGAGACGCCGTACCTTTCTGTATGCCGTTTGCACCGGTGGGACCCTCGGAGCCGGTGAGGTGTTCGAGGCTGGTTGTTTGCGCCGGCGCTGCGCTCCTGAGGAGGAAGAGAAATCAGCGGATTACAACCACCGACCTCGACGTGGGAGAAGCAGGTTTACTCGTAAAGGCCTTCGGAAGAGAGAACTCTGGAAGTTAGTTTCCCAGCTCAAAAGTTGAAGAATGTATATAGCACGAGAAAGGGTAATGTACGTGGAAGGCAGAGTTGAATATGAAAGGCCTTAAGGTTCTCCATTAGTGTAAATCTGAATGCAGAGGGAAACTCCTGTTTTCATATTCATTCATGCGATGGAAGCGAGCAAATGTATGTCTCCAGGTGCTTCCCGCTGTGCTCGTCTGACTTGTTTGATTAGTTCTCAACTGCTCATAAACTTCCATCAAGTCAAACTTTATGCTCAAAGGAATAGTTTGGAAATACTTCTTGAATGTTGAGAGTTAAGTCGGAGAAATTGATACAACTCGCACTCTATGTATCCGACTTGCAATTATATTTACATTTATATATACAGCCATTTAAAAAAAATCTTTTCTTGGACATTTTTTGTTTAAATTCTAACCTTCATATAACTTTGTTTTTATATAAATGTTATATTTTTATTGCACATTCTTACATCCTAAATATTTATTTATACAACTCTCATAAGACACACATTTTCCCCCGGGAAAAATGAAGTATTTGTGATTTTGATTCTAATGTTGAGAGCATGTAATTGATCTCTCTGCATCAAAGTAAATGCCCACAGTCCCAGGAGTGGAGATAACTTAGTATATTTACAGTACAAATCTGTGTAACTTCTACTTCAATTGAGTGTTTTACAGCATACTTCCTTAGGTCTAGGTTAAGTTACTGCAGTAGTATATAATACATTCAAATGAACCCCCATATTTAACAGATAAAGACATTCATTCAATATACGATGATGAAATGTACTACTTTACTTTTGGTCCCGTCTTTTATGCTATAAACTTATTGTACTTTCCCTTGACTATGATTTAAATCAGGGGTGTCAAACTTAAGGCCCGGGGGCCAAATCAGTCCCGCGACTTCATTTCATGCGGCCCCGCAAGAGCTTGCATAGAATATAACATGTTTATTACGGTTACATGCCGATTTACAGAAGCACGTTGCCCATAAACTACATGTCCCACAATGCATCTCAAATTTGACTTTTTTCTCTGAACTTGACTTTTCTTTTTAAATCATTTTGTGACATTCTCACTGAAGAGACTTGCAATTATTTTCCCTAGACTTCTGCTTTCAGACGTAGTTAATTATGAAGTTATTACCCTATCCGATAATAATAAAATGCAGAGGCAATAATGTAATATATAATACATTATTTTATATATATTAAATATTTTTATATAGTCTTTAAGTTACAACCGGCCCTTTGAGTGCAACCATAATGCTGATGTGGCCCGCGATGAAATTGAGTTTGACACCCCTGATTTAAATGCAGGACTTTATCTTGTAACAGAATATTTGTACACTGTGGTACTGCTATTTTCTTAGAGCAAAAGATTTGAGTAATTATTCTAACTATTTCCTAGAGTGTTGGACTGTTACTTTAAGATAACACTTACCTGTCCTGAGGTGGCAGTGTGGGCTGATTGGGGATCTGAGGGACGGGACGGTGCCTCAGCCGGTAGGAGCGAGTGAGCCGTGGACCAACAGGAACCTTAAAACTGGGCTGAGCCTCGTAGATGGAGTTTTCCACCATATTCCCTTGAAAAACCCAATTGTCTTCAGTGAGCGATGGGTGGGGGCCGTCAGCCAGACAGGGGAAGGAGTCGGTGCTGGATAGAGACGGGTTCTCTGAGGAAATGTCCCAGTCTGAGGGCATCTCAGATATGGATAGGAACTCACTGCTGCTACTGCTGCTTCTGGAAAACACGGAGGTGGGGACACAGGGAGGTTCAGAAGGGGATGTTTGAATATTTTGGGGATCTCGAGGAGCCGGTACAGGCGGACGAACACATCTTCTCTCCGTGACGTCCTCAAATTCTGTTCTCAGTCCGGCTCCAGGAGGCAAAGTCTGACTCCCCTCAAACTCCATCCTCTCCTTTGGCTGTTGGTTGTGACATGAAGACCCCCTCGTTTTATCCTTCAGGAATATACGTCTCGGGTGTGGCACAGGCCTCCTTCCACGCCTCCCGTTCTCTTCATCTTCCTCTCCACCGCTCGGCTGCTTCACGCCTAGTGCTTCCAAACTGCGAAGGATGCGCCTCCGATGGCCTGTTGGAAGCACGTTCAGCTCCTGGAGACACTCATCTGTGAGGTCACTGCAGTCTTCAAGAGATTGATAGCCTCCTTGATGGAAATATGAGGTGTACTGGGACAGGCGGAGGGTGGACAGCCACTCCACAATCTCCTGGCTGGAATCCGGAGGCTCCAGCATGATGCTCTGGTCTCACCTCTGCTGCATCAGGAGGGCCTCTGGAAGGTAGTAGTCAGCTTTAAACTGTAGATACACAAAGAAAGATTTTGAACAACATGCGTAGACTTAAGAGGCTTTTAGTGCCATCGAACTGAACTGAATTTCTGCATGATGCTACTCTGCACCTATGAATCGTTAATTAATTTTATTTTTTTCTTTGAACTGTCTGAAAGGGTCTTATAATATAAATTCTACACAAGGTAAACGTATTCAAAGTTGATGAGGTATAAGAGGTTCACTTTGCAGGTGAAAATGTAATCAGGGTGAAATTAAACCATCTTTCCACTTCAATTATGAAATGATACCTAATCAGAAAGCAATGTTCAACGTTTTGGAAAATACTCTTCACTTTCTTGCCTAGAGTTAGAAAAAAGGATCAATACCACCCATGTCTGTATTGTGTATATGGAATCAAAGCATGGAGATAGCATCATTTAGCTTGGCCTAGCATAAACCAGAAAGGAAGCAGGGATTAAAGTCTGGCTCTACACAGTTTAAAAAAAAGCAATGTGTGAAGGCTGGTTGTGGTTTTAGACTGCAGGAAGTCACCACAACAACATAGTCAAGAAGAAAACGCCTTGTTGGTTGTTTTTATTAATAAAATCGATCATAATAGTTGAGCTTTACAAACAGCTGCTGGCATGCAGATGTTTGTATTCTTTGCCCCTGCTTTAAGCGTTTATGCTGTGCTAAAACAACCGTTTGTAGCTTTACATGTACCTTGCAGACATGAGATTAACACTGATACTGCCATGTAATCTCATTCAAAAAAGCAAAAAAGCCTACTTCTTATAATATCTACTCCTTTTAAACTCACTCTATAAAGATCAAACACATGACATGTGCTCTTGTTGAATGTACAGTACATGATGTACTGTACATTCAACAAGAGCGGAAACACATAAGCAAATCTAAAAGTTGCAACACTCCTGAATGAAACAGCAATAGCTATGAGGACATAGCATGCTAACATTCAAGTGTGGCTCTACAGTCAGGTTTAGGGAATAGACTTACCGTAAGGTCTGATTTCAAATAACACAAACTGGATTCCAGCAAAAAGGCCAACTGATATATTTGTCTCAAAGGTGTTTGAAAATCCCAGCTTTACATCACAGCTCACTGCCAGCATCATAATAACCCTTTGAAATGGCAAGCTATTGATACATGTCCATTTCCTGTCTTTCATCTTTTCAAAATTGAGCACTGATGAATTGTGAGGCAGAACTGCTCTCTGTACCACACACACACACACACACACACAACACACACACACACACACACACACACACACACACACACACACACACACACACACACACACACACCACACACACACACACACACACACACACACACACACACACACACACACACACACACACACACACACACACACACACACACACACACACACACACACACACACCACACACACACACACACACACACACACACACACACACACCACACACACACACACACACACACACACACACACACACACACACACACACACACACACACACACACACACACACACACCACACACACACACACACACACACACACACACACACACACACACACACACACACACACACACACACACACACACACACACACACACACACACACACACACACACACACACACACACACACACACACACACACACACACACACACACACACACACACACACACACACACACACACACACACACACATTAAGGTTAATCAACATCTTGCCATGTCTACTTCTCCTTTGGGTTGTGACCCTACAGTGAGAAAGGTATATGAAGTGTTACTTCTGCTTTCTAATAAACACAATCTTGCAGCATGTGTATCTATTTGCACACTTCACTGTGCAAGTAATTCACCAAGAGAACATGTACAGGAACTAAACTTTCCATATCTTGTAAATGCACTTGAGATTAAATCATCTATTTGAATAGAAATCTGATATGATCGCCAAAACGTTTTCAACTATGCTCAGAATGTTAGGAGGACATTAGCCGGGTTTTTTGTATGGTCAGATTCCTTTTAAAAGAGCTTTTTAAAGTTGCTGCTTTGCATTCTTAGTACTTAGCAGCAGTATCAGAATACATGTAAAGGGATTACGTAATCAAAATACAAAAAAAAGTAACTTTACAGTCCCTTACAGTCATATAAAAAAAGAGTTATTATCAAATTACTGCTGAAGGTTTTAAATGGCATATCATTGAATATGGAATCCTAAGGCCTGTATTAAAAGGCAGTATTTGCATCTTTTTGGAAGTTCAGTAGATGAACAAATGGTGTGGTTGCTCTTAATCCATATACTGCACTGTAAAATGAGCATATTGTGTTTCTTTGATTCATTTGTTCTTTCTTTATTAAGTAGGTTAACCAATGAGTTTCAAAATAGTGTGGGTGTACCAAATACGGTGTATATTCGTGCAGTATGTATTGCTTTTGTAAACTGTGGTATGCGGTCATGTGTTTCGTCATTGGTCTTAACTCTTAAGACTACTGCATGAATTTGCTTGATGAAAGGCATCAACATATCTAGTTTTCTTCTCATTTAAGGTTACATTGTTCTATTATCTTACTGTATGTAACTCACTTAAGTTCTGATGTTTTTTTGACTTGTATTTACTTGTATTGCATTTGATAGTGTAATAATACCAAAATAACAGAAATAAATCATGTTTGAATAACTTTTTATAGTGTTACTTAGATTAAATTACCAGTTATACTTTTTTACAAGGACTTAGTAGTTGTAATGGAATATATTTGTTAACTTACCCTCCCAACAGTGCTGAGCACACAGTCCCAGCTTCACACCACTATATTAGGTCCTTACAATGGGGGTTCACTCCATCAGACCTGCCCAGCTGTGTATTACAGTGTTAACATGCAGGGACCTGTATTGGCTAACAGCCAGCCCAGGCACACGCCAAAGCCTGCTAGCACATTTGACCTGGACTGCTCCTCATCTCTGTCTTTTAGCGCTTCTACAATACCCCCACTCACACAGCTGCACACAAACACAGAGCTACCCACCAAACACAGCAAACACTATTAAGGGCTTCATATGGGAGTTTTGATCCACAGCTATTGCCTGGTGTCTCACTCCACAGGGTGTTTAGATCAATAGCAAAAAGAGAACTTAACAAGATCAAACGGCTTGCGCTTCCCACTTGGGCCTGGGAACATATGAAGCAGTGTGTGTGCACTCATAAAGATATACAACACACACAAACACATTAACACAACTCACTGAAATGCACCAGGATGGAACATATGTGGCTAGATGTTGACTAAGACAAAGCATCTTATAAAGGGTAAAGAAAACTAAGATTTGCCAGCTTTAGTGCGGCTTGCATACGCCAACAGATATGGAATTAGATTGATTGTAGTATAAAAATGTGTTTATATATGTCTGTCTTTAATCAGAGCTGATGCAGATCTATGTTTTTAAACAAATATGTTCAAGACTACACTAAATGGCTTCGGACTAAAGAAGTTTACTTTAATCTGAAATGCATTTAATGTATTACCCTGTATTTTCATTTGTAATGTGTGTGTTTTTTTTTTTTAATCCTACCTATTAATTCAGACAATGTACTATGGATAGGTTTTTAGGTAATTTGGTTAGGTCGTGTTTTTAAGTTTATAAATGTTTCTGTGTGATGCAAAAACTCCCTCCAGGTTTCGGGACCCCCTTGAAAACGAGATGGTGCATCTCAAGGGGTTTATCCCAATCAATAAAAAAAACATTTCTATATATATGTTAGAAATATGTATTGTAAAAACTCTGTTTAGTGTACGAGCGCCTATTCTAAAGCTTTGGATAGATAATTAGGGGGGCATATTTTCACATGTCAATTTTCTCTTGATTTTTACTAGTATGTTTTACTTTGGTGAATAAATAATTGAAATGATCTGAATTTAAGCTGTTCCTCAACAACAAACTGTCTGAACGCATGGCTACCTGCACAGGAGAAGTATGAGCAGTTAGTTGGGGTAACACCCACTAGGCACACCCTTAGGTATGGTTAGGGGTGAGTCATAGCATACACACCTACCTCATATTTCTGCACATCTCACAGCGAACTAACTTTGAACAAAGTCCAATTGGTGTCCCCTTCCTGGTTTGGGAAAACATACCTTGGTTCCCTGCTGAAATGTTATCTACTTAAATATTAAGTGGTGTTTTGAGGAGACAGTCACACAAAAGATAATGAAAGAATGTTATTATATTAAATTAAGTAGACAATACACTTTCAAAAGCGTGAGTGAGGTGTGTTTCTTTAGCCTGTGTTTACACTAAGGAAAAGAAAGGTATTAAAACGTTGTGAAAAGTACAATTGGGAGTGACGCAGTTCATATTAGTTTACCAGCAAATAAGTCATACACATAAAGAGGCTAATTAAACGTAAGACCATTCACGTCAGATACTTGACCACTTTAGCTGAATTGTATCACAACAATTGAAGTCAGTGTGTTTACCCAACACGTTGCTGTACGTCCGAGTGAGAGAAGAGCTTACCTGCAGGTGAAAAACAGGTGAAAACCTCAGGCATCATCCGCACACCTTTGCGCACTCGCCATGTCCAGGTTGTTTCACTCTGTTGACTGTCGCGAGCCCTCAGAACGTGCTCGCCTGTTTCCGCGGTGTGTTCGGTAACACCACGCCCATCTCAGTGCAGGACCAGTTGCAGAAGTACCTGCTACTAAACCTCTAAAATAGTATTAAGCTTTAAATTGTTAATATTGTGGTCTCCTTTGTTTTACGTAAGTCTGTTTGTAAAACAAAACAAGTATGCTATTGTGTCACCTGAGAACAGCAAAGTGTTCAGCACTTCGGATGTTTCCTGGGAACACACGCATGTCCCAGCTTGATCCTGAAGGCCTCGGGCTATGTATTCAGCACAGGCAGGAATGCAGGAGGATGCCTGGCTCAGTTAATGAAGTGAGTCCTGGAAACAAAAAACACATGTACTGTAGTTACATTGTTTTCATCAATCATTGTTAATGCATGATATTATTCTGATGACGGTAGTTGAATTAATATAGTATTGAGGCAGATACTGTATGACATGGAAATGTGTATTTCATACATGGCATTTAATTGAACCAAAAACAATTATACTTTAGTTTAGATTACACAGCAAGGGAATTTATTGTTTAAACATTTTTGGCAAATAAACATTAGGTAGCCTTTGTTTTTTTATTATAAAGTATCCCTCATCTTAGGCATAGTAATTCATTTATTTAAAAAACAAATTACAACCTAAGTATCAAGTTGATTTGTACTTCCAGTCATACCATTTCTCCAGAATAAAGTATGTACATTTGTTGATACCGTTGCTCGATCCCCTTGAAAATAAATATATTTGAAAATTGAGAAACGATAAGAACAATAGTTATAAGAAGTAATTATGTACAAATATGTGCATTTTACTACAGTGTAAAACAATGAATATGGAAAATATAAATAAAAATGTAGTATATACCAACAACAGTGAATATTAATAATACTGAAAGATTATACCAATAAAAGGACAAATTGAGAAAATGCCTAGGCCAATGTCAAAGCATCAAGACCTATAGCAGGTGTATTGAACAGTTCGACCCCACTATCATTAATTAGGAATTTATGAACACATTTTTATATAAGGCTTTATTTCAAATATATTCAACATCTTCTCGTGTATTTCCTGTCCCTCGATTGTCCCAATAACTTAAAATCAGAAGGGATAAAATAAGTTATAAAGATACAGTTTGCAGCACTAGCCACACGATGGTGGCAGAGAGCTGCAGCTTCAAGGCAGAACAGGCCTTTCTCTCTCAAAACATTGACATATTACAGAAATAAAAGCACAGGACTAAACAATAAAATCAATGATGGCTAGCTGCTTCAGTTTGTAAAACATATCTTTCATCAAACAAAAAAAGATATTTCACCAAAGATTTAATATATTTAAATGTTTTTTTTTTTATGTATTGGCTTTCTACTAACTACTAAATATTTTAGCCATGTGACTCTACAACCTCATTGTCAACATGCTTTCAAAACAAGTGACATTTCTGCCATTGGGCAACAGTTTTGGGACTGAATTTAAAAAGCTGACGTCTTTATCTGTCTGGACGTTCAAGCAGTAAAATGAGTGACAGAAGAATAGACGAGAGGGATGAGATGTCTGGAGGACAGCACTCAGTCTTCCTGCAAATCTTTTGCTCTGTGGCTGCTCTTTTGTCCCTCCCTGCCACGCCTCCAGGAGTCGTCTTGGCAACATGTTTTACTACTGGCAGCCATATAAATACGACATTGGCTCCTGAAAACTAGGAAAGCTGTACACAGTAACACACAAAATGCCAGGGACGGAGTGACCAAGGAGTTTTCTGCTTGAAATGTAAATAGGAGGGAATAATGCCCTGTAGCTTTAGAGATTTTTATATATTATTCACCATCATTGTGTTGGACAAGAGAATTGTTTTTGCCGTGTGCAATTGGACTAAAAAAAGGGCACAAAACAAGCTGGATTAGCACATCTGACCCATGATCCGTTGTTTTTTCTTCTCAGCATGGATGCAAATCTGCATGTGGATAAACTGATGGATGAAGAAGAGTCCCGTCATGGCAGGAGGAGAAAGAACAGTCTCCTCAACATGTTGACAGAAACTTGTGGGGGGCTTGAAGCTGTAAGAAGCAGAAGAAAGCATAATGATGGCACGGTGGGTGGAAGAAAATCCATAGGAGAAGAACCAGGTAGAGGCAAAGGAGAGGAAATACAGAGCGGCAGTGAAGAAGGGATGCTCAGTCATGCAGAAGATAAGGAGGATGATGAAGAGGAGAGACTGTGCAAGCAGAGAGTTCTGGGAGTAATGAGGGAGCTCAGTGTTTTTCATTCTGAGAGAGTGACAGCGTGGAGAGGAGTTCTCAGAGATTGTGCCAACAAGTCTCCGCCAGGGGACAGTGATCAGCAGGAAGCGTCCACAAGAGGTACATGAGTTTATCTGACTGGTGCGTGTCTCTAGAAAAAGCTTACTTTGATTGAAGAACAAAAGGAAGTAGTGGAAGTGGAGGTCAGTGGAAGTTTAAACGTATAAGAAAAAGTTGAAATGTCAGAGGAAGTTTAATTGTAAGGATGACAAGGAGTTGAAGTGTATGTTGAAGTTGAAACAGTTTCAGTTGACGTAAAATGTAAGTATGAGAATAAGTTGAAGTGAAAATGACAGTTAAAATATAAGTACGAAAATGTTTTGAAAAACTTAGAAAGACTGTAGTCTTTTTGCTGTCCACACAAATAATAGTTAAAGTATCTAGAATTGACTCTCGAAAATGCAGAAAATTGTAAAAGTTTAAAGTGGACCTATCATGCTATATTTGAATAATATATTGTAGGGCCATACCTATATAAAACATGTCTGCGAAGTTTTTTTTTCAAAATACCAAACAGATCATGCATTTTAGCCATACCTCATTTCGCTCTTTTTTAGCCCTGTTTTTGCAAGGGCTGATTCTGTGAGAAGTCTTCTTCGTTGCTTTTGTGGCAGACTACAGCACCACCTGCAGGCCTGGCATATGTACTACAGCGTCTCCAGTGCTTTCGAACAGCAATGGCCGTGGCTGTCTCCTCCTGATAGGTGGAGAGTTGCCCATATAGGCGGAGCTCCTGGTTTCTGACGTCAGATATATTTCAAATCTGGATCAATCTGTATCAGATCCGTTGCAGCCCCGTTTTTAGAGATTTGGGTACGGAGGAAAAGAGAGGGTTGTGTTTTCTGACACTTGGTGAGTTCCCTGACACACCGGGGACACATATTCATGTATAAAAGACGTACAAAAGTGCATTTTGCATGATAGGTCCCCTTTAACTTTGTTGATGTGATATACAACACATTTCCTCTGTTCTATCTGTTTGTTTTGTTTCAGATACACATTGGAAAGTCAAACCTTGTTCAGACTCCTTCACAGATATTTTTCTGAGTGTTTGGGAGAACATAGATGTCATTATGGACACACTGAACACAATTATAGCTAAACTGGATGGAGAAATCCTCAAATTATGTGCAGAGAATGCCTCAACTGTGGATGCAGAAGTTCAGGAGACCAGAAATATAAAAGAACCAGAGCCTCCTGAAGATGATCAAAATCACCTAAGCTCTTGTGATCCCCTTGAAGCTAACTCTGGGCATAAACAGGAGGATAGAAATGATCAAAATACAATGCCATCACAGGACACTGAGCAAACATCAGACAACAGACTCTGCAGTTCTGACCGCAATGATGTGAAAGAGACGCGGCAAGAATTAGTGGTCAAAAGTGATCAAGGGAGTGATACTGAGGACTGTCATTCTCAAGAAAGAAAGACAGATTTCCTGGAGGGGACAGAAAAAGCAAAAGAGGAAACAAATGAATGGATCACAGTAGGGTAAGTTGACATCATAATCATTATCTTTCCCCCATCAACTAAGGGAGCAAACAGGAATGTGATTCTGAACATGATTCCATTCTTTCCCCTCATTTCCCCTGCTGATACAGAAGTAAACACTCTGCAGTGGCTCAACACCAGGTTCACACACATTGACCACATGGCATCCTTAGCAGGCTATTTCAGGTCATTGTCAGGTCAATGCCCGGATCCGTCCAAAAGCCAAACAAATCCAGAAATCCAGATCAGAGGGAGAGGCCGAGTCTGGGAGAAGCTGATATGAGAATGTGCATGCCACAGCATTTCAGAAATATTTAAGATGGTTGCACTTTTTACTAGAAATATACTTTATACTTTGAGTCACATTAAAGTCATATATATATATATATATATATATAAGGAAGGCGTGTGGTGCAGTGGAGTAGTGCGTTGGTGGTCGGATCACAGGTTCAAACCCCACTGCAGTCAGCATGTCGTTGTGTCCCTGAGACACTTCACCCCAAATTACTCCTGTGGGGATTGCCCACAGTATTGAGTATGTAAGTCGCTTTGGATAAAAGTGTGTAACAAGTGACATGTAATGAATGCAGGGAGACAAATATGCAATTCTTGTTCTTCAGCGCATTATTTTTCAATGTTTACTTCAAAATGTCACCTGCACATCATCAGCATTGTATTTGTGTAAATATGTCTATTCTAAACTGATTTCCAGGCTCAGCGGTCAACAGGGAGACAGCCAATCAGATGTACCGGACACATGCTTCATCAGAGCACCTATGGGTGTGGCTGAGGTCCTGAGATGTGAGGTGGCCGACACCCTGAGCTGCCTGATGGTGACGGGTTCAGAGGAGCTGGTCAGCAGAGTGATCAGGCTCAAAGTTCAGGAGGGAGCTAACGTACACTTCCCCCTGACTGTGGTTGTGCCTTTCTGCGCACATTACCGCGGCAACTACAGGGATGTTGCAGTGAAGATAGTTGACAGGGAGAGGCGGGCAAGCTACGTCACTCCTGTAACCACAGAGGGCATGTATGGAGGTCACAGGGTAACTAAAAGAGATGCTGTGAACTAAAAAGTTATAATCCCTTTTTAACTATGTTACAGTATTTATGAGCGGTACATTTGTTATTGTTACTAAATAAGGTTGGTTTAAATAATACAATTATAACTACAGTTTATAAAAGGCACTTTTGAGTGGTCAACTTCAGAAAGAATTGGACGTGCCTTTCTTTAATTTACTTAAATAAAATGTCAAACATAAGGGGTGCTATTATAGAGCCTTGTGGTCCACCTAATATGATAGTACTTTGAATTTAGAATGATCAACCAAAACCCTTTGTATTCTGTCTGAAAATGTTCTGAACCATCCTTTTGCATCTTTGCTGAAACCATTTCACTTTTCCAGCTGTAAAATTAACATGACTTTAAGAGACCCCAAGGGAAATACAGCTCCACAATGTTGGTGGAAGCAATAATAACTTACATTGTTATAATTGTCCTTGCCTTAAGCCAGACTGGACATCACGGGTAATATTGTTTTCTGTTAATAAATGATTGAACTACTGATAAAAAAAGATTATTCAATTTATTTTCTTTGTACCTGTTTGACAGGGCTCATTTGCAGATGTGAGGGTGTATTCCCTTGGCCTGTTTGCAGTGGTGTCCTGTCTAAAAAGAGAAAATTACACAGTTACCACAAAAGGTTTGTCACTAAAGCTACCCATGGACCCCCGGATTTGCCTGAACTACCTCCCAGGAGCCTTCGCTGCTCCAGTTATAGCACAAACCATGGTAAGGAGGTAACATTACTTTTAACACTAGCGTATCATAACATAAAGCATTGGTTTATTTCACTGATTTGTTATGTATTGTGGGATGTTTGGGAGTATGTTTCAGATCAAGCCTTTCTTGGATAAAACAATGTTCATACAGTATCACACATTGTCCAAAGTGCTGCTTAAATAACAATTATATAATTGTATAAACTTCCTCAGATCCAGCCAGTAGATGCTGTTCTTCTAGCTGCCGTCAAGACTAGGAGCGATGCCTACCACGCGGTGGTGTCTACGAGTCCGTTTCTCTACCTCACCCACCCATCCTCTAAGCCCCTGAGAAGACCCCTCACTCTCACCCTTCCCTGTCCCCCAAACACTGAAAAGAAAAGGCAGACAAGGGGACAAGAAGAGGAGCAAGACCCACAAATGTGGCCTGTCAGTGGTTCTCCATCATGGGATCAACCTGCTTCCCACAGAAGGAGGTGAGTTAAGCGTGTCTTCGTCATGAGATGTGGCTAAAAAAGGGCGACCAGAGATGAATAATTGATACAAATTCCTCAAAGTTGAATTGATGGTCATGTAATCAACTTGATTAAAGAGATAGCCATATAAGTCTGTCAAGTGCTCAGTGCAACTTGAACTGCCTCCCTGATGATTTAGGTCTTGTTAAAAACATAATTTGCTTTTAATGTTTTTGTCAGAGCCTCTGGGAAGTCTAAAGAGATGTCAAACGAGCCGCCGATTGTTCTGGGTTCAAGAGACAAACAGTGGAGCATCCTGGATAAAGTCACAGTCAGGAACCAGCTAAATGGGCTGGTGTCTTTTGAGCTGACGGAGCACGTTGACAGGTTTGAAATCATCATTCGTACAAATCTAAATGGATTAGGAGAATGAGACCAGAGAAGATTAGTTTAGAGTCCTTTTTAAAAAGGTCCAAGGGACAGCTGATCCAAAGGGATATACAGCATCTGGAACAAATACGTTATTCAAGAAATATACACATAATAATAGCACAAACAAAACACACAAAATTAAAATGAGAGATTGTTTTTTATTACAGTTTTTTGGTAACAGAGCTCAGTCATACATTACAAGTTTAGGGACCGCATAGCACTTTGTGGATAAATATTATAATGGAAGACTCAATCCTAGAGCAAACAAGAGAGCCACTGCAGGGACGCAGGAGAAAAGGTATATTTTTCTGATCTCATTAGAAGCCTTGTTGCAGTGCTTGGGAGCCAGTCGGAAGCAGTACAACAATTATTGAGTTGCGTTAAATCAGATATAAAACCAGGATGATTTTCTTTGTGATCGCAGTAGTCAGTGCAGATTTTGTTGTACTTTCCAACCTAAACAGATCACAGCAAAAACTGCAAAATGAGGCAGAAACATCCACAGAAAGACTACAGAGAGTGCAGATAAGCCCAGGGTCAGACTGGAAGGAGGACGCTTATTTGTAGCACCATTTTTGTCAGATCCACTGCTGATTTGTCCATCCAATAAAAGATAAACCTGTCAAACAAACAATATTATATATATAAAAAAAGACTTTATTGATTATCCTAAATAATACATCAGTTGTGTTTGGATGCCAGAAGACTGTAATAATCTTCCATCTCTTACCACATCTCTTTGTTCCCTTGCCTTGCTGATAAAGCTGATCAACCACTGTAGTTGATTTGACGGATTGTAGGTTTTTAGCTTGTTGCTCTTGTTCCCTATGCGTAGGGTAAGAACGTTTTTGCTTGACGCACCACAAATAAGGATGTAATAAATCCTGTACCTGACCACAGAAAAGGGAACAATGTCAGGCACCACAGATTAATAGAAGTGAAAGCAAAACAGTTTTCATTTCATTGTAATCATTTCATTTTGTACCTTCTTGCTAAGATGCAGTTAGCAGAGTCCAGGTGTGTCTGCTTCTCAGGACACCGGACTATAAGCTTGTAATGATGTTGAGTTATTTGCAGTGTTGTTTTCATCATATCAAGGACGCTGTTGAAACTACATCACAAATAGAGGCCATTAAGCAACATTTCATAAAGACATGGTTGGACATTTGGCAAAAAAATGAATGCATATTATTTGTTTTTGATGATAATGATGAATAACTTTATATCTCCCCTCACCTTTCAGTGAAAAACAGCCTTTTCAGTTTTCGTTTCACCACAGACTTAGCCTGTAATGTTAAAAAAAAAAACATTAGTAAACAATTATCATGATATGACAGGAAATTGGAATACTTTCACATTCATTTCACAAAATCAGTCTCAAAATGACTACAAAGACACACAAAACAAGTAAAAAGACACACACAAGGAGGGGGAAAACAACCACAGACAAAAGTTAACTAAAAAAACAATTACGCAGTGACACAAAACAACGACACAGACATCAAATAACCACCGTGAATTGTGTTTCTAATTCAAAAACCCAAAAATAAAAAAAACGAGATTAAACAACTCTTAAGTCTGTGTGTTTTGCTCCTTTGAAGAAGAGGTGGGGGCTTTTGCATGTCTGTGCCAGGCGGTCTTACAATCCCCCCATGAGTCACATGGTGCATGATTTGATGTATTCCTCATAAGATTACAGTAAGAACAGTTAAAGTTGTAGGTTTCTTACAACATGTGTTTTGTGTCGAAGGCCCATGAGCCCCAGGAGTGTGTTTGACAGCTGCTGCAGGTAGGCAGGGTTCTGGGCCGAGGTCACATCCACATACACACTCCCACCAGTGACCGTCATCAGGAGGCCCCCGACCACATAGAGGAAGTAGCAAATATTGTCCCTGACCACAGAAAGACAGACAGTTAAGGAGGGTTGATTTACATATGTGAGTGTTATTGTTTATGTTTGAAGTCCTGTGAAAAATCCTTACTTGTGGACAATAAGCTCTGTTGGACACTTTAACATGAAGAGGTTTGATGCGAGACTCCACAGGAACAAATCTATGGGAAACATGTTTATGCAAAGATAACAGTAACATTTTAGAATGGTTTCAGATGCATTTTGTTTAATACATGTAAGATATTTGAGGTTACAGCTATGTGATTATATTCCAAATGTATATTTTTATAGCTATGTTTAGTGGAGAGAGATAGGGGCCAGATTTAGCTTGAAGCTATTAACACATACAATAACAGAGAAGCACTAAACAAACTAGACGTATCCAGTAATAGAAAAGCAGTACTTCACATATCATGAAAGCAGAAAATCTAGATAATTAGCGACAGTGTTTCCATTCAACCTCCTTAGCCCTACTTTGCTATAGTTGCTAATCCCCCTAACTTGTAAACATCACACATGCAATCATCACATTATTTCTTTACTTGCCCTGTTTAAAATAAACTCAAATACATTGACAAGAAGAAGAACTCACCACTCAAGCAACTTCTGTTCCACTTCTTCAGGGTTTTACACTTCTCATTTACACACAGTGTAGGTGCAGCATGACACAAAGTGAAATGGAGAACAATACAACTAACATGACTTAGAAAAGCTTTGCTTCACACAAAGGGTTTAAGTCAGAAAGTCAGTATGGATAAAAGGGGGGTTAAATATTTGGAATACCAGGCTTTCACATTTCTATCAGAAGGTAAGAACATGGTGAAAATGGAAGTTATCTTTCAAGAATTCATAAACAACAAGAATGTGAAGGTATTTAGTTGTGTTTCTTCAGTTTCTATGAAATTATGTGAATTTATTTTGGATTTATCTTTTAAAAAATGATTGTGAAACACTTTTGGATAACTGTCATTAGCATGTGAAAAGGTAATGCTGTCAGTTAACCATTACATTAGATTACCAGGCCATCATTCACAGCATGGTTAATAAAGTAAATATAAAAAACAGTAAAGTTTAAAACAAAAGTTAAATACTCTTCTGCCATTTTTAAAGATTTAACAGTAAAAATATTTAGTGTTTTTCAGTCCAGTTTAGAAAAATGCAATTACGAATATTCTACCTAATATACTGTGAACTGCTCCTATACTACAGATAGGTTCTCATTATTGCTCTCCTCTTTCTTATCTTCAACAGACTTCTACAGTATGTAATAAGAATGTTTTATTCTATCTTAAGTATATTAAGTCTGTATTAGCAATAATCTCATATCTCCTCTGAGCTTAACGCCTTACCTCCCCCTGCCTCAGACTGCTGGTGGTGCGTCTCCTGTCTCCCCTGCAGCCTCTCCACCTCTCCTCCCTGGCAGAGGAGCTGGAGGAGTCGGTCTGCTGCCATGCGGTCACCGTCGTCCTCCAGCGGAGACAGGATGAGCCGCACGACCTCCTGGTGGCTGTCCTCCCCAACAGAGACCTCAGCTGGGAGACGTCCAAACTGCGAGCCCAGGGATACAGCAGGCTGTCGGAGACATCGGAGGAGATCTCCATGTGTGAGGGAGACCAGCTCCTCCTGCGCTTCAGCGGCAACATCACCTCCTCAGGTAGGGTGTGAGGATAAACTAGAGGCATGATGAAAAGATGCATGCACACTAATGAAAAAGGCTCTCAAGTCATAAGAAAAGAATGTGCAATATATTAAAAAGAAAAGCACAAATAAATTCTTATAGGACCACAGTCACTTTCTCAACCTTCTCCTAATTGTTGTTAGTCTGAAGACCTTTTAAGGATTGTATTTTATTGATGGTGATAATGTGCTGGTGGATGGATAATACCATTGGTAGAGGCATTTATTAATCCTTATACCTTTGGACATTTTGGGCTTTTCCTATAGCACCATCATTGGGTCAAAATCATTGAACAAAATATATATATATCAGGACTTCAATGTCTAATCAACTCTTAATGACAGTATATCAGCATTGCTAGCATTTATCTCAAGCACACAGCAGCTGTAGATCCTTTTCGGTTTCAAATGTTGTTAGCTTATGAAATTTCGTTAATTACATTTTATTTATATTATCAGAAGAACCTTTTCTTACCGAGCTACGGAAGAACATACTTTGTTGTTTTTTTTTGTAAAAAGTTACATTTTTCCCTCCATGTCCCTTCTCTATCTGCATATGTTGTTATCTTAAGTGAATGCATTTTTGTTTGCACAGGCAGCCAGCAGAATGCATGAAATCACCACTCATGTATGTTTGTTTTAATGTTATCACTTGAAGACCATGAATATTTGTTCAGAATGTTGAAGATTTTGTGTGTTCTTGTTTTACAAAAGGAACTCAAAACGAAGGACATGATGTCCCAAACGAGCGAATCACCTTCCACAGTCAGCAGAAGAATCACCTCATGGTGCGTCTGACAGAAGTGGACCCGTTTGGGAACTACAGCTCCCCCCACTACAAGGGCACAGCAATGTTCTACAAGGTCACCAGAGTTCAGCTGGAGTGGCGAGGTGATAAACTGGTCGCCATGGACACAAAGCTCCTTGGAGACCCCGTCTGTAAGCTGTCTCTGACTTTACCCAAGGTGCAGAAACATTCCCAAGGAATCATACATTAGAAAAGCAGTTTAAGACGTTCACAATAAAATATATGCTATTTTATTCTGTTGCATCGCAGAAAGTGAGAACCATTAATCGGCCAATCACAGCCAGGGTGAGGTTACGCGAGGACACAGGTGGGTGAAAGGTTTTGGTGTACTTTACTTGAGTTTTTTCCCTTTTCCCCACTTTATACTTATACCCAATAACAATTTAGAATTGTCAAAGCTTTTGTTAGTGAATTTGAATTAAAATGTATACATTTGATCTTGCATGTATTTCTGGTATTTTTTATTGATATATCTTTGTTCAGTGTGTTGATTAAATATGATCTCCACCATATGTCTGTGCCCTTAACAACAAAATACCCCCCCCCCCCCCCCCCAGACTCCCTGTCAGACTCTCTTCTCCTCTGGCTGTCGGCGGAGCTTTCAGAGGAAGAGGTCTCTCTGCTGGTGGTCTCCCTGCGTCTCCGTCGAAGCGCCGCTCAGCTGGTGAAGCTGCGGGCCGGGGATAGCCTCTCCACCCAGGCCTTCCACCTCCTGGCCATGTGGAGGAGGGGGCTTCCTGCTGCCACCCACCATCTCAAAGCCTCTCAGCTCGCCCACTGTCTCGCCAAGAGCGGAAGGCCGGACCTGGCCAGGGAGCTGCTGCTGCGCCAGGCCGCCGTCCCCAGCCAGGGATCACTGGAATAGATGAGAAAGTAGAAATCACACTATGATTGTTGTCAAGAGCATCTGGGCCTGCCAAGTGTGAAGGTGGCAGTATTCTGTTTATCCACTAGAGGTCAGCATCGTACTGTGAGTGTATGTGCTCCCTTCCAGATTTGTGTCGATTATTTTTGAGGCATGAGTAAGTTCACAGAGTGCATTTAGAGGCCTGAAGACTTAATGTCATACAGTTAAAACGCAAAAAAGCTTATTGTATACCTCAAATTAGTATAGAAAGTGATATTTGTCTGCTTACCTCAATTGGCAATTGTCTAATTGTTGTCTTGTGACCAAACTCCCGTCTGGGTTAAGTGGTGCTGGTTATATTTCTAAGCATTGTATGTGACACGTGACACTTATTAGCATATTAGTGATAGGCAATACAACTTACCTCATATCTTGTGTTTTAATGCAATTAATCTCTGGATACGAGCAGGAAGATGTATCTGTACTTGATTCAGAATGTAATGCTATTTGAATACATTATTAAATTATAAAGGTATTACTTTTCTTGAAGTTACCTAAGCTGTAGCTGATACTTTAACACACTCTTAATGTTAGCTTGTATTACAACTTTTCTAAGCTTATTTGTTCGTAGATTTTTCTTTTTCTCATAAGCATTCTCTGCAGCGTCTTCACAAACTCACTTCATTTCGTAGTGTATCTCCTCAGACAGGTGATTCACATGAGCAGTCATCCATCTCTTCTCTGTGTAAACAGTTGCTGGCACCGAGCTGCGACCTATTTTTAGCTCCATGACACGAGTCGTCTTTAAGGCTTGACAGTGTCTGTTTATGATTGATTGGACAACAACAGCTTGTTTCTCAGCCTAAGAAGGTGCATCTATGTTTGGATACGAGTTGGAAAAAACATGGAAGATATATGAATGATTCATAACTGTTTGAAAATTCTTCTTTAAAACAAAAAATCTGATATGCATACACATGCTTTGCATATTTGTAAATGTGCATTCTAAAAATTGGTTATTTAGTAACATGTTTGGAGTTTTTGAACATCACATGGTCTTTACTGTCATGTTGGTATAAAGAAAAAATGTCTTTGAGCTGTTTAGATTTGAGGCCTAAAAGCTTGTGAGAAATGACAGAACGTCTATTTTATATTTCTATATCTTCTCCTGTTAAACCTGATCTGATAACAAAGATTGTGTGAAATGATTCAGCCAATAACGGGACCTTGAGGTGAGATGAATTCCTCACCCATTAAGTTTCACATATTAATTGTATCTTTGGTTGAAGTCCGTTTTATGCAGCGCTACAATGAATCCCTTGTACAACTATATTGTGGGTAGCAGAAGTATGGTCTTTCCTTTTTAATGACGCTCGCAAGGGGTTTTCTTTTTCATCCATCTTCAGAGCCTCTCGCTCCAGCTGTGTGACATTATGCAGGCTCTGAGCTGGAGCATGGGGGTAATGATAGATGCCATGTGCCCAGGTGGGGGGTAGGGGGCTTCCCGTGGATAACACCCAGTGCTACACACGAAGGGGGGCGCGCTTAATGAAGTACGGAATGGTAACAGGTGTAGCCGATAGTCGCTCCTGCTACTTTCTGTCGCCTCCCATCGTGAACATTTTCCTTTATATCTTGCCCTTCGATTGTTCCTCAGCTGCACACATATTGAACTATACGACTAATATTTCTCTTTCAAACGCTTTACAATTCCTTTGCCATTATACCCACTTTTCTCTCCCTTCAGTGTGGACATGTGAGTCATCTCTAGCAGGAGGGTTTTGGAGCCTTGAGTGTGTGCCAGAGGGGGGTATCATTAGTCTGCAGAGGGCCATCCAACACACACACACACACACACACACACACACACACACATTGAGGAGCATGCAAGAGGTAAATGTCACAGAGGGGGCTCCTACAGCGCTGGGAAATCGTTTCCCCTCTCATTTAGTTTCCCTTCTGTCCCCTGCTACATTATTGAAAAGGCCACGCAGCAAGGCATGCTGGGAGGTTGCCCATCGTCCAGGGTGTGGGGGTAGGGGGTACAGAGGGCTGATGAGGTGAAGAATTCCCATGGTGTGGCAGCATAAAGAGATTCTGATTAAAACCTCATCACTCGTTTCATCATTCTCTTCCTCCTTCAGAGCGCTTCTTCTTTAAGGAATCCTCACTTCCTCAGTTTCAGTTGTCGAGGTAGGACGCGATTGAGGTGCAAAAACAACCGTGAATGAACATATGCACTGTCAGAGCTCATCCTGCGAGTTATTAGACCGTATAATTCACATGGGGGAAACTTTTGTATCACATCAAAACCTCAAATGTGTTAAATTGGCAGCATAAGAGTTGTGAAAGCGGAAGGCAATCGTTATACGAGTGTATCTGTGAGTTGTTTGGCTGATTATTTTATGATTCACGGCTGCTGTTTTCACCCAGGCAATCATACACACCTACTGCCTCACAGTAGACTAATTTAGATCCAAGCACAGCCAGGTTCTCATAAAGATTAGATGTTCAGATACATTGTTAAATGCTTATTGGTTCCAGTCTCTGAACAACACAGTGAAGTTATGAACATGAAACAATCTTAATTAAACTAACAGTGCAAATTAACTTCTTCTTTCAACTTGTGTTCTTCCGAAATGACTCTAGACTCATTAAAGATATTGTTTTGGGAAAGGCTCTTTTGCATGATTTGCTTTCTTGCTAGTTAGATAAGAATATGAATGCCCCTTTTGTGTGTTGGGTAAATATGAAGCTACAGCTATCAGCCAGCTAACTTAGCTAGGACCCAGACTGGAAACAGAGCAAGACAGCTAGCTAGTCTATGTCCAAATGTAACGTGTGAACCCAGCACATGCAAAGCTTGATTATTAACACATAAAAAGCGTAAAAGAAACACATTAGGGGAGAGTGGTAAGTTGAGCCATTTTTTAGTTATGCTGTCCTCTTAGCAAGGAGAAATGATACATAGTAAAAATGAAAACACACGCCTAATTCAGGATGTCTCCTATCAATGGCAATGATAATAATTAATATTTGATCAAGGGCAGTGAAAATATTACTTCTTTAAAAAAAAAATGTCTTGTGGCTCAACTTGCCCCGGTGTAGGGTAAGTTGATCCAGGTCAGGGGGTAAATTGAACCACTGTTCAAACCTGGGCATACCTGTTCAAACCTGGGCATACCTACAGTACAACAAATCTTAAAGGTAACTATAAACAATAAATAACAAACCAAATACAAGTTTAGTTTTTCAAATATTTTTAATATAAATTTCGATTGAATTGATTGATTTTTTTTAACATGTTAAAAGGAAAAGTAATCATACAAATGGTGATACAATTTCATACATCTTACCAATCAAACACAGGGTAAATTCAACTTTAAATGTAGCCTACAATGAGTTCTTATTATCAACTTGGCCTACTTTCATTCATTTCTCCATTGAAAAACTGGCTCAACTTACCCCACGGCCCATGGTTCACTTTACCCCATAGCCACCATTTTAGAAGAAATAGCCTAGCATTACAATTCAGAGTCATCTTTAGCTTAATGGTTTAATACACTGCCAACACATCAACATATACAATATATGTGTTTAAACCTGTATACTGTTTTTTGTAGGCTACATGACAGCCGATATAGCTGACATCTAGAAAATGTACTTTGACGACCAAAAAACGTTTTTTTGTAAAAATGTTTACTTACCAGACCACAATGAGCATCTCTCTTTCACAGGCAATGAGAAATGGGTGGAGCTTGCATCATTTCTGGTCACTTGATTACAACTATAAGGCGTTGCCTGGTTACAGGGGGTGGTTCAACTTACCCACTGGCTCAACTTACCCCCTTCTCCCCTACTAGTTTTTGGTTCTCTATGGTTACTTCCTGTTTCCTTTGTTTACAGTTGTTATGCTAGCTAGCTTGCTGCTGGCAATATCTTCCTATTCACTGAACAAACATTTTCAAAAGTTGTTGTTGTTATTTTTATCCGAATGGACATACATTTCAAAATGTACCCTGGAAAACACTAGTGTTACAGCATCATGAGGTCCCGAGGGCGAGGGAGGTCACTGTGCGGTCTTGAACCCTTTGATGGGTGAAAAATGGAGACAGCTCCTGTGTGGCTGCCCGCTCATACAAAAACAAGATGGACCAAGTCTCAAGGGGTGATCCTCTGACTCACAACTTGGCCTGACTCCAGCCCACTATATCTCTGAGTGTGTGTGTGTGTGTGTGTGTGTGTGTGTGTGTGTGTGTGTGTGTGTGTGTGTGTGTGTGTGTGTGGTGTGTGTGTGTGTGTGTGTGTGTGTGTGTGTGTGTGTGGGGGGGGGGGGGGGGGGGTGGTGATGAAGGGGTAGAGAGAGGGAGCTCTCAGGTGTACTGCTCATTGGTCCGTGACAAACTCTTCATTTGTACCTCAGTGGCAGACAGGACAGTTGGGTGTCAGTGGCCTGAAAGGACCTGAATGCCCGTCGTGAAGAGGTGTAGCGATAAAAGCAAGTAGAAACAGATTTAGCGAATAAACGATGTGGCATGTGACTTCAACATCCAAAAAATGTTCTTCATCATTTTCCAGAGATGTGATCCCATTCATAATGTGATTCAGACAGTAAATGTCATATTTTCTGGCTGGTGTTTTTATATAAACAATGGATCACATGACTTGCTCATATAAATGATACAATAATATATATACAGTGGGGCAAAAAAGTATTTAGTCAGCCACCAATTGTGCAAGTTCTCCCACTTAAAAAGATGAGAGAGGCCTGTAATTTTCATCCTAGGTACACTTCAACTATGAGAGACAGAATGGGGGGAAAGAATCCAGGAAATCACATTGTAGGATTTTTTAATGAATGAATTGGTAAATTCCTCGGTAAAATAAGTATTTGGTCACCTACAAACAAACAAGATTTCTGGCTCTCACAGACCTGTAAATTCTTCTTTAAGAGCCTCCTCTGTCCTCCACTTGTTAACTGTATTAATGGCACCTGTTTGAACTCGTTATCAGTATAAAAGACACCTGTCCACAACCTCAAACAGTCACACTCCAAACTCCACTATGGCCAAGTCCAAAGAGCTGTCAAAGGACACCAGAAACAAAATTGTAGACCTGCACCAGGCTGGGAAGACTGAATCTGCAATAGGTAAGCAGCTTGGTGTGAAGAAATCAACTGTGGGAGCAATTATTAGAAAATGGAAGACATACAAGACCACTGATAATCTCCCTCGATCTGGGGCTCCACGCAAGATCTCACCCCGTGGGGTCAAAATGATCACAAGAAGAGACGGTTAGCAAAAATCCCAGAACCACACGGGGGGACCTAGTCAATGACCTGCAGAGAGCTGGGACCAAAGTAACAAGGCTACCATCAGTAACACACTACGCCGCCAGGGACTCAAATCCTGCAGTGCCAGACGTGTCCCCCTGCTTAAGCCAGTACATGTCCAGGCCCGTCTGAAGTTTGCTAGAGAGCATTTAGATGATCCAGAAGAGGATTGGGAGAATGTCATATGGTCAGATGAAACCAAAATAGAACTTTTTGGTAAAAACTCAACTAGACGTGTTTGGAGGAGAAAGAATGCTGAGTTGCATCCAAAGAACACCATACCTACTGTGAAACATGGGGGTGGAAACATCATGCTTTGGGGCTGTTTTTCTGCAAAGGGACCAGGACGACTGATCCGTGTAAAGGAAAGAATGAATGGGGCCATGTATCGTGACATTTTGAGTGACAACCTACTTCCATCAGCAAGGGCATTGAAGATGAAACGTGGCTGGGTCTTCAGCATGACAATGATCCCAAACACACCGCCCGGGCAACGAAGGAGTGGCTTCGTAAGAAGCATTTCAAGGTCCTGGAGTGGCCTAGCCAGTCTCCAGATCTCAACCCCATAGAAAATCTTTGGAGGGAGTTGAAAGTCCGTGTTGCCCAGCGACAGCCCCAAAACATCACTGCTCTAGAGGAGATCTGCATGGAGGAATGGGCCAAAATACCAGCAACAGTGTGTGAAAACCTTGTGAAGACTTACAGAAAACGTTTGACCTCTGTCATTGCCAACAAAGGGTATATAACAAAGTATTGAGATTAACTTTTGTTATTGACCAAATACTTATTTTCCACCATAATTTGCAAATAAATTCTTTAAAAATCAGACAATGTGATTTTCTTGATTTTTTTTTTCTCATTTTGTCTCTCATAGTTGTGGTTCACCTAGGATGAAAATTACAGGCCTCTCTCATCTTTTTAAGTGGGAGAACTTGCACAATTGGTGGCTGACTAAATACTTTTTTGTATATACAGTAAGGAAGGCTACAGCTACCCAGCACCAAACATAGACTAAGTTAGCAACTCTATAGAACATTTGCTTAAGAGGTTTAAGTTAGTTAGCTAACAAACAGACTTGTGACATACTGCACTGGAAACTCTGCAATATGTGATTTGACTACTCAAGCAGAGCCATCTTTTTCCAAATAGAAACTAATCAGAAAATTGCTCATGCTGCAGCATATCACAAAAGACTGAATGGGCCTGAGTATCAGAGTTTGGCCCAAGATAGAAAGGATTTTTGAGGATTCTGTTCACTTCCAGGCTTGTTGGATGCAGTTTTTGAAGATAAGCCAGTGCTTTTCCGATTTCTGATTGGATTTCTGATTGGCCACTGTGTCGACCTCTTTGAGCCAAATTCCAGTTGGGTTGTTGTCAACTTTCCTTTTGATAAGAAGCTGGCAAAGCTGGCAGCCCCATTCATACAGTACACACTTAAAAGACATTTTGTCCTAGGGTTCAAAATCCTGCAGCAGTGTGCAGCTGCTGTGTTGTGCACGTAATCACACATGAAAAGCCTACTGTGTACTGTTTTTTTTCAATGGCCAATGGATTCAAAGACATTATCACACAGATGCTATTCCAGCAACATCCATGTCCTTGCAGACCATTTTTTTATGGAATTAAATTGGTTTTGTTTACTCTGGAAATCTTTCAAAAATAGTGTGAGATGTTGTGAGACGGAGCAGGATGAAAGAGGTGAAAAAAGGTTGGAATGACGGAGAGAGAAACGGATGGAGCGGCAGCCGGGGTGAAGAGGTGCGAGAGGAGTGATAGAAAGGCAAACAAACAGGGTGGGGGTGATAAAAGGAGCACAGCGGACGAGAAGGTGTGACATGATGGGAGAGGGTGGGGGAGAGAAGGTGTTGCAACAGTGTGTCCATTGGTGTGTGAAACCAGCCTCACATCTGGAGTGTGTGTTTGTGTGTATAAAAGTGTGATCGCGAGGCGGGGAGAGTCATGGAGACTGGCTCAATTTCTTCTTCACACACAAACACTTCTGGTTTGGGTGTGAAAATCTTTTAGGAGTGAGAGGGTCACGAAGAGGGCATGGCTCGGCCCCTCATGACAGTCTTGTTTCACACATCAAAAGCATTGTGCAAACAAACCCATATAACATATCCACTTTTATCTAAGGTGAGTTTAAAATGTTCCCATTTCTTAACTTAAGGTACTTTTGTTGCATTATCCAGACTAGAGTTAACATAATAATAATCCAAAAGGAGAAAAGGTCAGGCACTAGGGTTATTTAACCTTTACATATATAGATGTAAATGTCAATTCTAATGTGTTCTAGTACATCACAATTGTCCAAGAGCGTAGATGCTACTTGGAAGCAATGCCATCAACACAACACAGACCTATGTACACCTTTTACATTGATATGGAGAATTTTCTAAACAAGCAGTCCTTATTTACTCAGCCAGTGAACATATTCTAATTTTAGCTTCATTTTGGTCTCCACCACTTCCTCAGTCTCTTCCTCTACTGAATGTGTTACTATGTCTAATTGATTACTTAACGTACAACTATTTTTAAGGGGGGCGTTTTACGTAAAAATTGACATTTTGTGATTGAAAAGATCAATATCTGTGATCGCGAAACCTAAATGTCAAAGTTCCAGACCTCCGAAACTTAAACAACTAACTAAAAGAGGCTATCGCATCCTGATTGGACACAAATAAGATTTGAAAGACTGAAAGTAGATGATAGATCTTGGTTTTTGCGATGTTCCACAACTTCCTCTAATGTTCATACTGCCTATTCTCTTTATCAATTCGACCGTAGTTAGATATCGCAATGCAGATAACTCTAGCATCCAAGGTACCATGCCATTGTTCCGAAACCACTACAGTCATCAAAATCTCCCATTGGACCGAAAGCCCATTCGTCTGAAAGCCTGTTGTCCACAAATAAACGGCCATTGTTCTGAAAGATCAATTGCTAAAACATAACACTCTCTTCAAGAGCCTTGATTTTCATGTAGGATCTTACTTTAAAGTTTTGTTTAGATCTGCAAATATGCTGCTGATATTGCATCTGTAGATACATTTAAGACATGCACACACATTAAAAATCCTTGAAGTGTATTGTGTGTTTGTTATTGTGGAGCTCACCCTGGTGGCACTACGATTCACATCCTCTTGTGACAGGAGAGAGAGGAGAAAATGACAAAAGGATGAGAACACAATCACGATGCGAGACAACATGCCGCACTTCTCCCAGCAGACCATCACTCACTGATTTTTTCTTTCTTCTACTCACAAAAGACCTGAGGCAATAATGTGGCTTCTTGGTCACGGTGCAATATATCCAAACAACAACACAGGTTTGACCATGTTTAGAAAAGCTATATTCTCAATGTGGTGCCAAATGGGAGGAAATTGTTTGAACAGGCAAGAAGTAGTGGGTCCATGAAAGTACAGACAGTGTTTTTTCAAAAATATGGACAACTTTCACTAAAGTGTGATGGCTGTGACTTCCTATTATCAATCACTGTTAAGGCTCATTGTTAAAGACATCTAGTTTCAAACCACTTGTTAGAGCTTTGACGTTAAGTGCACTAGAGGAAAGGAGAGGATATGTTCTCTTACTTACAAGTCTCCAAAAGTTAGTGACCTTTGCCTCATCTTCAATTATTTCCATGACCCCCTCCATCCTACAAAAAGACAGATACAGTGTCAAACTCTATGGGAAGACAGAATTGACAATGTCCTTGGTATCACACACTTCCTGTTGAGAAATGCTTGTCCAATTCAGCCACCACTTTTTCCAGGATTAGCTTATTTTACATTGCGTGTCAGAGTGTAAATTCTAGCATTTATCAACTGTCCAAAGACTTACTTTGGCTATGGCATCAATAACGCAATAATAGACACCATTTTGTTTTTAACTTGCAAATTCAGTTTACTAAAAGTCAACAGTTCTTTTGGCAGCAACACTTTTCCACAGCTTAAACAGCAGATTTAAGCTTGCAAGAGCAAGCCAATATCAAAGTTATATAAAAATCATATCCCCCCTAACACTTTAGAGCAGTGGCGAGCTGTGACTTTTATACCTAGGCCCTCTGACCCCCACCCCTTCCCTCAAATTATTAAGTCACAGCGTATACTTCAGCAGAATATCAAAACAACGGCTCGGGGTGCAAAACGCATCAATGAAAGCGACCCTCTACCACACAAAACAACACCTGTAAATAACCCTATTTGTGTTCTTTGAAATTGAAAAGGATATTGCATTGTGTTTGTTACTTTCGTTGCAGTTGTATGTCTTAAGTGTAATTTGGCATGCTTTTATTTTGAAGGCGAGTTAACGCTGTTGACAGGAAGTTGTTGTTGCTATGGAAACAAGAAAAGTTTCACAGCGGGCGGAACTTGTCATAAAGTCCGCGATAATAACACCCACCCATTTAGAGGGAAGATATGATTGGTCAATTGTACTGTCATTTGACATTACTCTCTCGTTCAGTTACTATCGCGGGGCCCTCTGTGAATTCATAGCTGGACCGCCTGGACGTCCAACAGCTCCTCTCTTCACAGACTCGCAGAGACGAGCTTCTTTCATTTAACCCTTCACATTCCAACAGAAACTGAATAGGCAGATTCGAAGGATTTATTTCTTTGGAAATGTTATTTTAAATACAATTAAATCAAGTTATTTTGGTAAAACTAATGAAAAATATAACTAAAAAAAATATTTAAAACAATATAAAAAACAATATAAAAAAATATATATTTTGTTTTAATGTTTTTAAATATTATTTTGTAGATTATCTTAGGCCTAGAGGGCCCTGACGGCTCGCCACTGCTTTAGAGTCAACTTTAAGTTTCCAAGTTTGACCCCTGCTCTATGGCTGAGTAGAATGGTATGCAGCCAATAATATTTGAGTAGCACCCTGAGTTCGTCCTGGGTTCTCTCTGCCCGGGGCGCTGGTTTCATATGGCCATTTACATTACATGAGCATCTTGTTAGTCTCTCCTCTGAGAGCCAGCAGTCTGTCTGGTCGGCTGACCTCCATCTGACCTCTGACCTCTACCCGCTGGCCGCCTCTTGGCTCAGCGGTTGCAAAGGCAACTATTCACAGTGAGTGTGGCTGATAGACACATGGAGGTGTATCTGCAGCGGTTGTGTTTTACAGAGGAAATGCAGAGTATCGCTTCAAGCTAGCTTCAAGAGGACCACAGATGGAAATTAGCTATTAGCTATAATCTGGCATATTGCATCTCTTCTCTTTGCTGAGATTAATGTTGTTGTATGCATGGTCCTTCTATAAATAAATGTAAAAAAATGTTTTAAAAGCTCAGCATTTAAACATTTCTCACTTTACTCAGCTAAACTAGAAAGCAATAACTTTGCAATCACTTTATTATACAGGCTGTGACTTATAGTGTAATTTCCCCAACATTTACTGTGTTAGACATCTTAACTTGCAGTGATATACTGTTCATCAATTCAGTACATTTTAAATACCACCTTACCAATTCCTACAGTGGTGCAAGGGATGTAACTGTAGGAAATATATTTAAGTAACTACTGGCTAAAATACTACCTTTTCCCAATTTTTACCTAATTTTTTTATGTGTACACCTATATTTAAGTATCAGTAGGAACCAGTGAGTATTTGTTATGTTCTGTGAAGGAATGATGATACCATATTAATTAAGAGGACTTACATGGACAGTTTCAGGAATGTATACTAAAGGAGGTACGTAACTTACAAAAAAGGAGAAAACAGGATAAAACAAAATTACAATATTAAGTTAATACAGGTGTATTAAAGGCACATTTTGACATTTTTAAAAAGGGCACTTCTTGACTAGAGTTGAGAACAAGGAAATGGATGCATCATCATGTGTTAGCATAGCTTAGCATAAAGACTATAGAAACGCGGGGAAACAGCTAGCCTGGCGCTGTCCACAGATCAGAAATTAAGTTGAAGCTCAGACATACATTCTTATATTCAAAGTATGATATGGTAGAGTTTTTTTGTCACAGTTTCCAAGTTAATTGGATGAATTTGGGTAGATGTGAAAATTACGCCAAACTTTTATGGTCATTTACGTACTCTGAAACTGTGTGCGCTCAGTCGCTCACACATGGCACATTGGAGTTAGTGCAGCAATGTGTGCTTGTGTGACTAAATGCCACAGTTGAGATGTTAACAGCTGCAGGCTACAGCACAGCAAGCGTAGTAGTAACAGTACATATTCACATCATAATCATCTTAATGAGCATGGTACCAGCGCAATTTGGAAGTGCTGTAAGGTCTCTCCCTCCTCCTCCTCCCTCGGATTATCCAAACACTTTTTCATACAGTTTTTTTTACTGTGTTCCCATTCCATTTCGTGCCATATCCCCAAACTGTCATTTCCTTTCTCTTAAGAGCATCAAAGTGGTGGCACAGGCCTTCACATTTGTAGAAATGTTGGAGTACCCTGAATAAAATCAATGAACACACAGCCTGAAGAGTAAATATGAGAGGAAGTGAAGCATGTTGGGTTATCTCAAGGTCAAATCCACCACATTATCATAATCTGGAGCCCCGGTGTGTTTGCTGTGAAGGCATGCATGTTCATAGTCTATAAAGATTAAGACTTTTCAGTCATTTTCAAAAATCGTGGCTGAAAATCCAAATGAAGAATATGTGTTTTTCTTTTAACAAGCATATACAGCAGCAGCTTTAACACTATATTCATAACAACCCGTAATCTTATTATTGTAGGTTTGGTCATTTTATCTGTCAGCATGCAGTAACTATATGTATTCACTCAAGTAATGTATATAACGCAATAGTTTTCCCTCAAGACTAATACAACTACATTTACATACTACATTTGTGTACTACTTAAGGGTTAAAAAAAAACGTTATGGAGTTACCTGGCCATAATTACAATAAACGCAGACCCTTCACCAGTCAAAACATTAATGTATGAGGACATTGACATAATATCATAAACAATTAAAAATGGTGTTCTCCTTGAATCAAGTCAGAAGATTTCAGAAATTGTATAAAATGCTAATCAAAAATGCATAGGGTTCCTTTAGATGTATTCAAATCAGCGTTATTGTCAAACCAACAGAAGAAGAATTTGCTATAACAGCAAAGCTGCTGCCTTTCTGGTCGTCTTCTGTCTTATACGTAAATGAGCTGTGCGGGTGCCCTGACGTCATTGGCTGCCATCTCCTTTGGTCCGCCTCCCGAAGATTGTGATTGGAGCACGCCGGGCCCGACTCAGTCCAATCGCAACACACAGCCGGCGCGCACCTACTGGAGATGACTTCAAAGCCTGTGACTGACGATCACTCTGGAGACTCGGCTTGGTGTGGAAAATGAACCCAGCACCCTCTAAAAATGTCTCCATTACGGGTCCACTGTGTACTCATTAACCCCAGAATCCCTCGATTAAATTCCCCTCGTGTAGTCCAAGTCTCTCAGCCGTAAATGGAACCGCTCCAAAAACGCTTCCCTCGTCTGAGTTTAAGCAAAGTACAAACAAAACGGCAGACAGGATTCAAATCAAGTTTTATTTATATAGCACATTTTTAAAACGATTTTGGTTGAGCCAAAGTGCTGTAGTATACAGTAAAAATAATATACAGTAAGGACACTTTACAACAAATACAACAGCACAGTTTGTACAGAATATCAGTATGAGAAAACGACACCCTCTGTCCTTAGACCCTCACATCGTACAAGGAAAGACTTCCAGAGAAAACCCACAGTTTAAAGGGGAACATGGGAGATTGACAGTGATTAGATGAGAAAAGACTGTATCTGTGGAATCAGCCTCACGAATTTAAAGCCATAAATCATCCAAACAGTGAAAGAGTTCAAAGGGATTTCCTCTCGAAGTCGGCCAGACGAATGATCAAATTGAACTGGCTCGATTGAGAAAAGTCATGTCTGCTTAGTCTCTCCTATAAGCACTGACATATGCTCCCTCATCTGCAATTAGCAGTGGTTATCATCATGTGTGTGTGTATAATTAGTGAGTATGTAGGGGGGGCATGTTTGCTCATGTACCTTTGCAAAAACTCTGTCATCTGTATGTTTCTGTACAGTATGTGTGCGTGTGCGTGTGCATGTGTGTGTGCCAGCACCATTTGTCATTTCCCAAACAGCTGTCAGCTTCAGCCAAAGTGTTTCAGCTGACTGATCCTTAAACTGGGCCAACGAGCTCCCACACAAAGCCCATACTCCCTGCGCGTGGACACTTTGGGTATATTGCTGCATCTATCTCAACACGTCACTCTCCGCCCTGCCATCCATTACTCTCTGGAACCATCCGCTCCTTCCCCACTCAATTCATTACTCTTTTTCTACCTTTTATTTCCTCGCCCACTTTGTATTTTGCTCTTAGAGTGCTACGGTGGCTGTACATGAAATATTCCTTGTAAAGTAAGAGCTGTTTATGATAAATGCATTTATTCTGATCCTGTTTGTGGTCGGATTCTTTTTCAGATATTTAATGTATATATTTTTGTATAGTCGTTGTTATTGTTGGTGGTGGAGTCAGCAATCAGCACACAAGAGATTCAATGGGAACGATAATCTACTGTTTGTAACTTTATCTCATAAATACTAATCTCACATGTTACTTTTAAGTTCATTCGATGACATGCTGCTATTTGACATTAAAGCATTCAACTAGTGAACCGCGAGGTTGCTAAAAATCGTCTTTACGGAGCTTTATGGAAAGATAAGCTAATAGTTTGGCTGTAGTTAAGACTATAATGGGATAGACAGGCACAGAAGCACCTCATTGCTTAACATAGTGGAGTTTTCCAGAAATTGGAGCTAAAGGAGAGAAAATATTGAACTCAAAAGGTCACAATAGAAATGCAAATGTTGTTCTGTACTTGTGTGAATAAGAAACGTAACTTGTCTCGCGGCCAGTATGTGGTAAAGATATCAGTTTAATGAATATAAATATAATGTTGTCAAAATACACCGAAGGGGTCGTTTCAAATAGACTTTTCTGATAATGTCTTTTTTCCTTGTCCAGGATGTGCAACCGAATGAATCAAATGTGTGTATGAGCATGTGGGGAGTCTACATGACCGAGCATTTGTGTGTGTGTGTGTGTGTGTGTGTGTGTGTGTGTGTGTGTGTGTGTGTGTGTGTGTGTGTGTGTGTGTGTGTGTGTGTGTGTGTGTGTGTGTGTGTGTGTGTGTGTGTGTGTGTGTGTGTGTGTGTGTGTGTGTGTGTGTGTGGTGGTGTGTGTGTGTGTGTCAGTGCTGGAAGCCAGAAGCATGACGGAGCTGAACCATACAGCATCTCCTCTGGTCCCACCCCCTGCCCTCCAACTACCCCCCAAGGACGGCCAGCCCATTACAGTAATTAACTAGAGAGGGAGAGAGGGGGTTGATGGGATGGAAAGAAGGAGGGAAAGAAGGAGGGAAAGAAGGAAGGAAAGAGGGGTTAGGGTAGAGAAAGAAGTATGAGAGATAGAGAAAGTGGTTTGGAGTGAGAGAGGAAAGAGAGGTTTTTTTTTTGCAGAGGCAGCAAGTGGGTGGGGGCCGCTGCCTCCCTGCCTTCCGTTAATCCCTGAGTGACTTTCACTGCGTACAGTAAGCAGTGCAGCGCAGGCCAGAGCCCCCGCAAATTAATCTAGCAAAGAGCCTGGGATGTGGCCGCGCTGAACCCCCCGCTTTACAACCCTCCCCCCTTTCTAAAAGACTTGGGAGAGAGGAAGAGAGGGAGACACATAGGGGGAGATAAACTGCTGCTGTATTGTCCAGTGAGTGGAGGAAAAAATGTGGAGGATAGAAAGTGTAGGGGACAAATGAGCGGAGGAGGGAATGACAGGAGGGGGTGAGTGAGTAAGGAGGGAGATAAGGAAGACTATTTAAAGCGCAGCAAAAGGATGATTGTGTGCCCCCTCGCTCGGTGACATCACTCAGGGTAGCGATGTAGTCACTGACTGTGGGGTGCGTCTCTGCATCGCCGTCATGATGTCATTGTCCTGCAGCTCAGGCCTACAATCGTGACAACACAAGAGGACAGACATCTTAAAGGTCCTCTATGAGTCACTTCAGGATGTTCTCCGTAGAAAAGTAGTTCACTTTTTAAAGGCATTGTTATCTATAGTATTGTCTTTAAAAGTGAGCTAAACATCAGTTCAGTGCCCTGTTCTCTTCTTAAATGCCAAACATATGTAGTTAAGTATTCCCTCTGACTCATCTTGAACTTGGTTTCCTACCTATTTATTCAAAGGAAATTATTTCGGGAGGTAATAGTTAGCAGAAGAATATTAAGGATAACAATACAGTCGGCAACTACTTCAAATTAACAAAATAAATGGCGCCCAATTAAACCTGCTTTGAATTTGTTATCCACTTGGGGGCAGAATGATAAAATGTTAGCACAGTGTTGGCAGAGTATCACTCCCTAATGCTAATATGGCTAATAGGTTATGCTACACATTGGTGTTAGTTGAGTCGTGCTTGGTACAACCCTTGTATTTGGCCTCGGCTAATGTAGCTCACATGATGCAGAGTGTGTCAAATCAATGTGTACATTTTAATCAGATTCAATGCCAACCTGGACTAGCCATTATGCGACCATTTTAACAGTTCAAATAAAAACAACCCTTTTCTTATTATGTTAGCTGGGCTGCATCTGATCTATGTCATGTACTTGAATCACAATGAGTTTGAATCTGGCTCATGACCTTTATCACATCCTTGCTCTGCACTGTTAAACCGAGTAACTCACAATGTTGCTAATCGGCAAAAAACAGACAGTTTTTCTGACTATATTAATGGCCTTGATGACGCTGAAAGCTTTGTACAGTGTGGCTGCCACAGGGCTGCATCTTTTGAGGAATGAGGCAGTGCATCGGCTCACTAAAGAGAGTGGGTGGTGGAGTTCAGTTTAATCCTCATCCTCCACTCTTTTTGCTGCTGCTGCTGCCTCCAGGGTGTCCAGGCAGAACCCGTTTTTCTCCCCTCCTCACCAGTTTGTTTATCCTACCTGCAGCCACCATTTAAGTGCTGCATCGTCGGCAAAGAATAGCCACATCTAATTGATTGGACTGTGTTAAAATCCACAAACAACCATCTTACCTCTCATTCATTTCTATCCTCAGACCCTTTAGCCTCCTGTCACAAATCCGTCCACTGACTTTCAACCACTATTTTTGTCTCCCTCCAATCTCCACAATCAGCTCATATATCTTTATCAGTGGCAGCAGCTAGTCTTCCTCAGGGGAAGCGCAATAACCAAGCACCATCTTGTTACAGGCAACCGAGGAGCGATGATGAACGATGATAATACTAAACAATCTCCCCAATATCCTCTTTCATTTAGTAAGCTGCTCCCGGGGCCAAGAGGCGCTTATTGAGCTCTGTACTGCAGCGTTTAGCCTCGGGGCCCCCGCACGCCTCGCCTACAGCGGGTATGATTGGCCTGATAACTCATGAGGATGCCAGAAGCTTCTATCAATGGCGACTGCTGCTCATTTATGCTTTTGCTGATCGCTGGACTAAGCACAGCAGGGTTGAGCGATTACTTGTGTTTGTTTTATCAGACTATAACAGCGAGTCCTGTGAACCACATCACACTGAGAAATGATGCATCCACACATCTCGACTTTAAACACACGGACACAAAGCTGAGGAGTGCACACTATTATTGTTTAAAGGTTTGAGGTTCATATTTGTATGTTGTGTCTCTACTGTGACAAGTTTACATGCTTTAATGTTCAGAAAGTGCTTTATTTTCTCATACTGCCTCAGAAACCAGGGCCCAGTCTGCTCTGATTGGTAAACTGGCTGGCTCTGTTGTGATTGGTCAACCGCTTAGAGATGTCCCGCCCCTTATCCTATCACGTGTAATGTGTTGTAGCGCTACCCAATAGAGGCGCGAGTGTTATATAGTGATGTCACTATGTCACGGAAGCAAACCAATTCCCTTTCGAGGGAACTTTGGGGGTCTTTACAGACCATTTAAATGCAGAAAAACCTATAACACATTGCAGGAAAGGTAAAAAAAAAAGCCTAGTAGGGCCCCTTTAAATAAAGTGATTACCAAGGACAAACGTTGCACACATTGCCTGGAATAAACTTAAACAGGGTTGTTATAAAAGTCTGATAGTTACTTTGAGATCATGTTCCTTTTTATGCGCAAGGTTTGGAGAGTTAAAGCTATTGTTAAAATGATTTCTACACAAGTCTTCAAGTTGAGCTATTTCAAAGTTATATAATTAAAAAGAAAAATGCAGGGCCAAAGTAATCGTTGTTCAACAAAAAAGTTACTCAAGCATGGATTTTCATTTTTGCTCAGACTGGAAACCTTTTATTTCTCTCACGGCTCCTCCTCAATGTCGATGAAATTGTACATTTAATCATTAGTTTAACTTCACTTAGACAGTGATTGAGGATAACAAATTCTTCTCAGAGCCGTAGTGACCTTTTCTTGATATTCTCACAATTACCATGACCTTTTGATTTGTTTTGCCTTTTTGTTCTCCGCGACTAGAAATAAGTTAAAATCTGTTACATGTCTGACTGTTCCATAGAGTTGTACAAATCATGCATTCATTAAACAGACAAACGAACAAAAACATGTATTATGTTTATGCTAAGCTAAGCTACAGCTGCTAGGTGTTGCATATTAACTGTATAAACTTGTTTGTTTTGATTCAACCGTACACACCTATAATTTGTCCTGTGTAGGGAGTTAATGTTCTGAGGTTGTGCCAAAAGTACTTATTGTATGGCAGGGGTTTGTCCTGTAATCAACAACAATAGTGTTTCATACTCCAGATCATTTCCGGATCACCCTCAACAATCTGAAAGGTAATCACACAGAGCCCGAGACACACATGCGTTTTGACACCTGTCGATGGCTTTGTACAACCGTTACATAATAACTGAGGACCAGACGTCAACAGTTCCACCTGAGGTCCCCCTAGCAAGCACTCAAGACTAATTACACACGAAAATGGTCTTCACATAAGCGATTAGCCACCGCTGACACCACTCCAAGCGACCTGTGTTACTGGGTTGGAAGGTTGTCAAGCTTGCTGGACCATAGCCAATCAAGACCCTTCGAACTGATATTATATTTGTACAAACGTTTAAAATAATAATGCGGACCATATAGGAAAATATGTTCCAGAAAGCTGCTGAGTAGGGGAGCTGGATATATGGGTGACGTATAGAAAGACAGAGGCACTGGATGGTTCTTTTGCGCTCTAATTGGCTTCTCTGGATTTCACCTTCACAGGTCATTGAGTCTGAGCAGACACCGAGTACAGTGGTGTCAATGGCTAAAAGGTGATATAGTACTCTGTAGGCTGTCTGGTAATATCTGTGAATAGGACTGTGTGTTTCTGGGCTTATGTGAGTGTGTACACATGTGTAATTTGCTTTTATTAAACCCCACTTTTTGTCTTTTCACTGTTCACTGAGAAAAAAGTCTGTATTAGAGGAAAACAAAATAAATGGAAGCGAGTGGGAAGAAAGAAAAAGCTCCCTGATTCGCTGGCTGCTTCACTAATTGAGCTACCACAGCACTTCACAAGATGCTGGTCGGCTAGAAGATTGGATGGATTGATACGGATGCACGCTCACACACATGCAGCAAAAAAGAGAAGTCGAGCTGCGCACACACAAAAAGGAAATGCCTCAGACAAGCTTTCATCTGTTGTTTTCTTCAACAAATTCGATTAAGTTGTGCACAGGCAAAACAGAAGAGATGGTGCCCTGTTCTTAAAAGCTCCAAGAAAGCCAGCACTGCCTCACCAAGTGCTGCTTTATTAGTCCACACAAATGCATCTTAATGATTGAATTAGCTGTCGGAGAGCTCTTTATTTAATATGTTTGACAAAGTTTTCCTGTGCAATTCAAACACATACCATTTTACACACAACTTCAAAAAGGTTACAACATGCACTCATCATCGTTTTTTTACAATCTCCTGCTTCTGCCAGAACACGTTGGTAGTGTGTGGAATTAGTCAAATATTAAAGCCACTAAAGAGAGAGAGGAAGCAAGAACGACCTCAAGCTTCACGCATGCAAATAAATCTCTGTATTGTTATTAATCCGGTGTCAAACAGGAAAGCTCCAGCGTCGTCTGGAGAGGCAAATAGGCGCCTTCCATCGCAGCTTTGCATCTCAATGCGGACATGCCCTATACACGCAGCGCTCCTCGGATTAGCACATCATTTAGGATTTTTAATGACATCCTAAAGCTATTTGCTGTTTTCTGTGATGATGAAGCCCCTATTTTTATTTATGCCCATATAGAGTGTGTCCACATGAATAATGGGAGCTTTTATGCTGTATATGTAGGATTGCTTTACTTCAGGTGGTGTCCAAATCTTCCAAATGATTACAATGTAAAAGACCAGTGAGGAAACCAAAGAGGACCAAGCACCCAACCCTGGGGAACGCCTTTAAACATAGCAGACAGTTCAAAAATATTTTCTGTCAGGCCTCTTTAAGCTCATGATTCAATCGATGTATGTATAATAAGCTCAATGTTTATGTAGGTACATTTAGCAGGCTATTATAGGTTTTACAGAAATAATACAAAAACGAATTAGCATTTCATTATGGTTTCATATTCTTCAGCTAATTTAGCTTTTAGCCACTAGCACGAATAGCTGTGGATTCTAATTATTAGTGTGGATTTGACAGCCTGGTTGGGACATGAGAGAGCCAGCTCCAACACATTTGCAGAGCTTAATCTCTGACTTAACTCCTCCAGTTGAACAAATTGCTTGTCCAGTGGTTTTTCATATTAGCAGATTAGCAAACAGTCAATGTGGCATTGCGCTATTACCCACAACAATGTGCTGTGGGCTCCATGATTAGAGGACATTAAGTTGCCTGGAAAACAGTTCAAGAATTAATTAACTACTGGGCGGCAATTTATTTCCGAATGAGCTGAATTGAAACTGAGCTCGTCCGACATTCAATAACAGTCTCCAGTGAAATATTACAGCCAGACAAAATAACTGAGTTGACCTTCATTCTAGCATTCCCACATGATTACTTTGCTTCATAAATAGCCAATTCAATCCTTTTGTTTCCTGTATAAATCGGTAGTTTTCATCCAAGATGATACAGGCACTGCAGTATTGATGTCATGAGCAGAGGAAAACAAACACCACTACAGGTATGCCAAGGGCTTTTTATTAATCATTTGAAATAGCTAACATATTACCTTTCCCTATTGGGTTCTGAATGACACTGTACACTCTCTGAGCATCATATGGGGGGGAAATGTGTGTTTAACTAAACCCAGGGGCCTGCTCAGACTATATTTATGATGACAGCTCGTCCTGGAGGCTCACAGTGGAAATATTTCTCCAGAGGATTCTGCTAAACAGGAACACTAACAAGGTAGGCCAAGACCAAGTGATGGATTCCCCCCAAAATGTTCTGTTTGCCGAGGTTTTTAACCAGATGTTCACTCTTAGTAATTCCTTTAAACAACCAGAAAAATATTATGACCAATAAAAATCTATTATTACACAACACATCTTATTTGCATGACAAAAATATATGTAGTCTATGCATGTCTCACACAATGACTAAATGGCAAAAGCTCATTGCTAGAATTCACAAACAGGCATGATTAGCGATTTATCTGCAATGCTTTGTTCTCCGTCTGAACTGTGTGTTTGCTCTAGCAGCACAAACAAACAAGGACCATCTAATCATGGTGTTCTGTTGCCATGATGGGGGCACTGCGTCTGGAGGAAGTGCCTTTAGGCATTTAATAAGTGTAAACACGCCGGATTGGCACATGTCAGAGGCAGCACCCTGTAGTGTGGCAGCTGTATCAAGGGACTGAAATCTCTGGAATAGCGAGGGTGTCTTATATCTATAGACTAAATATAAAATGTGTGCACTTGTGGGTGTTTCTTCAACATTCTATAAGTAACAACTCTTACAAAATGGTTGAATTAAAAACCAAATGTGCTTGAAGAATGAGTTACTATTTTTTAAGCAAAAAATCGTTTCCTCTCCTGTATTTTATTGTATTTATAGAATCAAGATTGATTTACTAAAAACAAAAAATCCAGCTCCTATTATCTGAAGCTGATGGATATTGCAGCCCAGATTTACTTTATCGGATTAGTGCATCAGAGAAACGACGAAGTCATCCAGCTGCATTGACAGTAAGAAACAGAACAACTCCTAAGACAGTATGATAGCACACACTGTGATTTTCCAGGATGTGGAGACGTTTTTAATTCACAGTTGTGTTTGTGATGGCTGGAACAAAAACAGGATTAGTCAATTATTTTATGCCAACAGAACTGCTCGAAGTCATCAATGTTAATCTTGACGTCCTGATTTCTGGCTCAAGTTGCCCGTGAGCATCGGTATTGATTTAACTTTCTGAAAAATAATTGAAACAGAACAATAACACAATTGTTTTAGGGTAGATTTTCTCTATAGTATTGTATAGGAATGTGAATTTGTACTATGAAAAGAGACACTCATTTGGTTTAAGCATTCATTTTTCTATATTAACAATGGATAAAATGATAACTTCTATGTCAGAAAGTTCCCTTGTAGACATATATGATATACCCAGCTCCAGAGAAGCTCTGAAACTCTTTACCCTCTGCATCATAAACAACATAAACATAGTGTAGCATTTAGCACCTAACGAACTTGATATTTCCAACCACACCAACATTGAATGAGATCTTCAAAACTCTTTGTTACACAACCGTTCCAAGTGTTATAATCCAAATTGGAACAGGAGTTTTTCCATAATTGAGAGACAAATGATATACAAACAAACAATCCAAACCATTTATACAAATTAGCAGCTTCATTACAATTTGAAGGACTATGGTAATTCATGCATTTAATTATGACAACCTAGCATATTTCAGCGGATACAAGCGACCGACATGGGTTTTCTCCGCAGGGTGGCTGGTGTCTCCCTTAGGGATAAGGTGAGAAGTTTGGTCATCAGGGAGGGACTCGGAGTTGAGCCGCTCCTCCTTTGCGTCGAAAGGAGCCAGTTGAGGTGGTTCGGGCACCTAGTTAGGATGCCACCTGGGCGCCTCCCAGGGAGGTGTTCCAGGCACGTCCAGCTGGGAAGAGACCAAAGGGTAGACCTAGGACCAGGTGGAGGGATTATATCTCTTCGCTGGCCTGGGAGCGCCTTGGGATCCCCCAGTCAGAGCTGGTTGATGTCGCCAGGGAAAAGAAAGTTTGGGGCTCTCTGCTGGAACTGCTACCCCCGCGACCCGACCACGGATAAGCGGGAGAAGATGGATGGATGGATGGAGCATATTTCAAAAAGCTAGTCAAGGTATTTAATATGTTCTTAGTACTGAAACAACTAGCCAGGCTTACACATCAAATGTCATGTTCTGTTTATAAAACTCTTTCCTCTCCCATCGTCTTGAATATTTCCCATGATGCAGCTTTTCATCATACTTTCATCACTGCACACGCGCTTTTAGATCAACAATATACTTATTAATATTGAATCACTTTCTATTTTTGGACTGAAGGAATTTGTAAAGATGGCTGCCGTAACGTACCCCTGGGAGCCATTAGGGGTTTGTGTTCAAAGTCAAAGTGATTAAAGGATGCTTTGTTGAAAACATAAAAGGGTAAGGGTGCGGATGAGAAAGAATGAGAGGACTAAGACATCTTCTACTTATGTCCTTCTCATTAACAACACATTGTCTTCAGACTGTTTGGATTCATGTTGAAAGCTCCCCCGTCAACTAACTGCTGATTCATGCTTCACAGTCATCAAGGTGATGCTGCTTATAGATGTTAAACTTCACAGTGAAAACAGCTGCTAATGTCTGCTGTGGGTTTTGTAAGCCTCCCCTCTAGCCCCACTGTACTTTGTAGTAAATGCTAAATGCCAAACTAAGATGGTACAGCGCCACTTCAAAGCCTCAGATAGCTGCTGCCATAGCTGCAGACTCGTAGTCATGATTGGTAAGTTCAAGCATTACCTAATATAAACTTCAGATGCAAATGTTAAAAACAATGTCAAACAATTAATTTTGCGCGCTTCAGAATAGCAAAGAATCTCTTGCACACTTGAATTGTTGCCAGTGTTTGGAAGTGTTTGGAAAAGAGCAGGCACTTACAAGGTAATTGGAATAATTACCCGTCAATCAAACTCTTGCTCAAGACTCAAATATTTTACTTTGAGGAAAGCCTTCTGTGCTGTTTTTTGCTAATGCAGCATCTACGCTAAGCTCTTTAGGAGCCGCCATTGTTGTTTTTAAGCTAACTGTTGCCTTTTCATGTTGCTCCACAAACACCTAACTCATGCCCATGCTGCCACTAGTTCCTCACAGGACACTGATTGGTGCGAACACTGGTCATTAGGACACAAAAGCATCACTTTAAGCCTGACAAGATGGATCTTGCGTGATAAGGTGATATTGGGAGAATCCATCTGTCGTGCAAAGCAAGCCTCACTTAAAATGAAATGAAGCAGCTAATTTACAAGGGTGTTGGTAATCGAAAACACTCCCTATAAGTGGAGTGTGCAGATGTTAATCAATTAACCTGGATTCAATAAGGATTGCTAGTTCTACCTCTACTGTATACGTATTACAAATACAACATGCAGTTCTTCTATGGAAGGGCATTTTAATAGTATATTCCCATGGCAACATCCAAAGCCGATTAAGACCAACAAATTCCGTTATATGCCGGTTAATGTGACATATTGTGACAAATAAGTAAGCTGTGCAGATATACTCTGCCTCAGTACAGTCGACATGGTTTTCCCTATAAAATCAAGGCTATTGGATTATCTGTTGGGGAATACTGAGATGATTTGTGTGTTATTATCTGTAATAAATGTATGTGTGTGTACAGTATACCCTCAGAGAATACGCATCGCATTCTGTGTGTTTGTGTTCTGTTCTGTATATGGAGGAGAGTCACACCGCAGTGTTTCAGTGAGAGCGTAGACCTGCTGATGTATCGGCTTTTCTAAAGAATCCCCAGTGATGAAGTCCAATTCAGCAGCCCTGCCCTAATAAGCTCTGCACATCAAGGCTTTCTTCCTTTTCCCCCTCCGCCTCGCTTCCTCACTCTTCCTTCCTCTCCTTTGACTTCCACCCATTAGCCAACCCAGACCACACAATAGAACCCAATCAAATCTGGCAATTCAAATTAGCCCTATTTCCTCCCTCTCTCGCGCTTCAAAACACCTCTCTACAGAAGAATCCCAATTGCTTCCGCTGCACCCAGATTATTTGGCTCCCATTCATTTGTGCGCACGTGTGTGTGTGTGTGTGTGTGTGTGTGTGTGTGTGTGTGTGTGTGTGTGTGTGTGTGTGTGTGTGTGTGTGTGTGTGTGTGTGTGTGTGTGTGTGTGTGTGTGTGTGCGTGCGTGTCATTATTTCTGAATGCTATGCCGTGCATGAAAAGGGGAACAAAGAGACTGGAGCCCGGCAATGACAAGGCCACGCTCGTTAGGCTTTCTAAAGATATAACTGAATTCCAGCACTATTCTGTCTCGGGCAATTAGCGTTTCAATTTTCGATTTACGCGTCGGCGGTCTGCATATACATTACATGTTACATGTCACTTGTTAGACGCTTTTAACAAAGCGACTTACACACTCAATACAGTTGGGGTGAAGTGTCTTGCCCAGGGACACAACGACATGCTGACTGCAGTGGGGTTTGAACCAGTGACCATCTGATCCAAACACCAAGGCTCTATCCACTGCGACACACGCCTCCTACACTGTACTATACTATACATGAAGACAGAATGAATTAGACAGCTTGTCAATTAGAAAATCCCTTGCCACCTCTTTCATTGCTCATTCCTTTTGCGTGGCTGGCAGGGGAAGTGGGCTACACACACACACACACACACACACACACACACACACACACACACACACACACACACACACACACACACACACACACACACACACACACACACACACACACACACACACACACACACACACACACACACACACACACTCCAAAGCCTTATTAAGAGATAAATGCCATGTTGATGCATTTGTATGGTTATGTAAAAGTATCATGTGTGACTGTTCCTCTGTGTTATGCCAGTGTTTGGAACTAGCTGTCATGCAGGCTTGGGTACGTGTCCCAGCATGCATTTGGGTTGCGTGATGTAGGTTATCCGGTGGCAGAGCTAGGAGATAAACACATTAGTCTTAACAAGCTGCCGGTACAGGGAAGGAGAGAAAAACTGCTTTAATAATAAAGCAAGTCACACTGGCGCTCTACTCTGGGTATTGCTGTTCAAACAAGCATGTCCACAACACACACACACACACACACACACTGATGTTGGCTATACCTTGCAATAAAACTTTATCGCTTTCTCTCATTTACACATACACACTACTACACTCTTACAAGGCCTTTCCTAAGAGAAAGCTTGGCAGGCAGCTGAGAGCCTTGGACCTCGCTGTGACTGATTGGAAGTGTACGCGACTCTGAAGGCAGTGACGCCTCTAACCCAGGGACAAATAAATCACTATGCTGAAGAGAAAGAGAAGCAGGGGATAAGATGAAGAAGTTTCCCTGTGAGGAATAACACTGCTCCATAGGCCAAATAAATCAATTAGACTAATGTGCTGTACTAAAGACTGCCTTAAAGAATACAAATGCAGCACACAAGCTACATACTCTAAGAAGAGCTGTATTAGAAGTTAACCATCAAAGGTGCGCTAACTTTTGAGCAAGCTAACTTTAAAACCAATTAACACATTATTTAAAAGCTAGAATATGAGTTTATTTACACTTTCAGAAGTGATGAAGCAGCGTTAGCATTCATTTGTTTGTTCACCTGGCAAATACAAGTCAAATACTAACTGTATTTCCTGAGGGAAATATCTGGCTCTTTAGTCAGCTAAATAGTCCACATCTTATCTAGCTAGTGGCTACATAGTACATCGTGGGTTTTTATAGGTATTGTAAAATACACAATAAAACTAATCTGATCAAAAACAATGCAGGCCAGAGAGAGAAAACGCAGAACTGCAAAGTTGAATGGGACATTTTGTTTTTACATATGACTATTTTCACATGCAATTTGTTGTTATTAACAGTATTTTGCTAATACATGATTAATAACACTCGTAACTGACATTAAGTTAAGTCAGTTTGCTGAATGTCTACGGTCCTCTTGGATCTAGATCCCAGCAAAATGCATACTCTGATGCTAACAAATCTTTTATTTTACACTTGTATGAAAAGAACATTTAGAACACTTTAAATATACCATTGGCAGGCTTATCACGTAGCAGCATCGGCTGTTGCTACTACTGGATGAAATTACACAGAACTCTATGTTTTTGTAATATAACAAGAACTAACAAATCTCACTGATCGTATCACGCCCGTAAGGGTTCAAAATCTCCCAGTTATACTTTATCATATCCTTATTTACACTTCTACTATTTTGTTTACATTTGGATAACAGATTTAGGTGACAAATTGGGAAAGATGTAAACATTGATTCAGCAAATGTGACACTTTAAAAATGAGATTTATATTGCTTTAGGGTAGTTTGTGCTGACAAAATACTCCTTTTTACAGTAAGCTTAATTCATCACCCTTCCCTTTCCTCCCCCCTCCTCTCTTTGCCGTTTTTACCTGTGTCTCCCTCCCACTCTTCTTTTCTCTCTGCCTGCCATTCCATCTCCTTTGGTCAGTCAATCAATACCGCTGCAATCATTTGTCATCATTTCCCACAGCCTATTCACATGTCAAAGAAGTGGGCTGCTGTCTAAAACCCACCGCCTGAAATAATCCAGCCCTCCCACTCCCCGCGCCAATTAACTGAACAAGCGACTGCCGCTAGGCTAATTAGTCCTGTTTCAAATACTGTAAGGCAGCGATGAGTGAGGTTGTTCACTAATTCACTTGTATTTCCAAGAGTTAAAACAACCCTTCATCTTACGCCATAGCCTTGTGGTTTAAGTGTGATGTACTGGTTTGTGAATTTGCCAGACATGATGTTTACAGTCTCCGTAACAACTAATGAGCCTACTGATGGATAATTACGTTTATTTGGGGAAGGAAGCAGCGCAGTCTTTTATCAAATAAAGTTCTTAACCCTGTTTTCAAGCACACACACTCACAGCTATTGTTCTGCTGTCCCCGGCTCTTTTTTCTTTACTTTGCGTTGATTAAGCAGCACGGCGAGCAGCTGGGGAGCGGCTGCGTTCAGGAGCGATAAAATCCCTTCAGGTGGAACTCTGTCAACACCTGCCATCTCTGCTCGGCTCGCAGCAGACACCAGGCCGAGGCGCAGGGAGGAACAGCGCAACACACTTCTACCGTCTGCTGCCCCCTGGACAGCTGAGTACCAAGGACGGGTCAAGTGTGTGTGTGAAGTTCTCTAGGAGGCAATTAAGGCAGGAAGGAAGTGAGCATCAATGTGGTTAGAGGTCCTCTATTATACTGTTTTTCATCAATATATTATAGGTCTCAGATATATACAAAACATGTCTCTGAAGTGTTTGGCTCCAAACACCAAACAGATCATTGCAGCATTACCCATAATCCCCTCTGTTTCCAAAGTGCTGATTCTCTGTCTGTTACTTTAGATGAAAATAAGGAGCCACGCCCCTCTGAGAGATATTTGGTTAGAAAGAACACAATGGTGCTCTAGGAGGAGATTCAGGTGATAAGGTGGGGGGGGTTACCTTGGTTTGTGATTGGCTAATGGTTACACAAGCCAAAAACACACTATGACATCATAAAGTGGCCAAAATCTGATCAGCAAATTTTCAGACAGGTTTTTATATAAATGGATCAGGACAGAAAGTGAGCGAATCTTTGTTCCTGAAACTTTCAGAAGCTCTTTCCACAGAGGGGACACACGTTGATGTAGAAAAGACGATTTTGCATAATAGGTCCCCTTTAAAACTTCTGCTGAAGAGTGGAGGTTTTTCCACATTCTCTTATATCTGAATTAACCGTCTTGATTTTCTTGCCCACTTGACGCTGCTCCATCTCCCAGCATCCTCCTCCTTCACAACTTTTTTCTTATTTTTGGCATGCAAGTAATTTCCTGTCTGTATTGTTGGGACTCTTTTTGTGTTTTCCCCACCCCCATACTTCAACGGTTGCGCTCTCCCTGACTGACAAGCAGCTGCATATATATGGATCCAAATGAGGCTGGGCGAGCTTGTTATGGCCCTTTATGATATATTAATATTTATGCCTTCTACCGACCAACATAACAAAAGCATTTGAATTAAGCACTTGCAATTAACAGGTTCCCAGCTGCTGCTCTTGGGTTTGTGTGGAGGGTTTGTGCGAATGTGAGTACGGCTGTGTGTGTGCATAAGTGCTCAAATGAGAGAGCATGAAGAGGGCGAGTTAAATGTTCCATTTAAATGTTATGTCACGAAGATGCAATCAATCTTGTTGAAACACAATTAGGGTTTTCCCGCTATAAACACCATGCTACTTCTCTCTCCCACACAGAGACAATGACCTCCGTGGATTGAATAGATAATAACTTCTAAATATGGCTTTACGGTCACCCCTATTAGTAATATGTTATCAGGAAGTAGCCTGTTAAGTAGCCAGAAATGTAGTGAACCTTTCCATATTCCATTTCCCTTCTTTTTCTGACGGTTACGCTCCGCAAATTCAAGATGCATTCTAAAAAAAGAAATGAAATAAAGGTATTACTTATATCCTACTGTCTGGATCCCCGAAAGCGTACCCAGCTGAATATCACGGGGCTTTCCTCTGTGTGTGTGAGTAAATGTATTTCTCTCTCTCTGTGTGTGGTGTGTGTTGTGTGTGTGTGTGTGTGTGTGTGTGTGTGTGTGTGTGTGTGTGTGTGTGTGTGTGTGTGTGTGTGTGTGTGTGTGTGTGTGTGTGTGTGTGTGTGTGTGTGTGTGTGTGTGTGTGTGTGTGTGTGTGTGTGTGTGTGTGTGTGTGTGTGTGTGTGTGTGTGTGTGTGAGTGTTCTACAGAGTTGCATGGCCTTACTCATTCCTGCCAGACATGGGGGGGGGGAGATGGACAACGCTTGACAGGACACATGACTCACTTTTGCACGTCTTATCGACGGAGTCTTGGTATACAGCCATGAGTGATGATATTAGTAGTGGCAGCTCAGTGAGGCGGTCAGATATGAATCCGCTACCTGTTTGTGTAAATGTGTATATATTTTTTAAATCGTCTCTGAACGGTGACTTAAATACACCAAATAATCCTTACAGATGTAATATAGCAAATAAATAAACAATATTGATTTAAGCTAACAGGAAATGATGCAATACGAGCACTGTTTAATGGCAATCAAGCTTGATATACAGCTAGCGTTTGTACAGGCCATTACCAGTTGTTATGCTAAGCTAACCGGCGGCTGATGGTCATATTAATGTATACAGACATGGAAGCGGTGTTGAATTTAAACATGCTGTCCGTGTAATGTTTACCATGTTCTCTATCTTAGCTTAGCACGTTAGCTTGCTAAATGTTGCTATCACTAGATAAGTGAAATGTTTGCAGATGGAACTAGGTAACTTAATCTCAATTAATTAATATTGGACTAATTGTCTGTTGAACATTAATTCCTGTATAAAAATGTCATAGTAACCTATCCAACAGTTGGGATATTTCTATCTGGACCAACCAACTGGACTGACCTTTGAACTTTTAGAGCCACAATGCTAGCATGGCTTCCTTTCCATGGTACAATTGTGTCAATACTTATATCTCTGTGAATAAACATCAGAAATGTGAAATCATGCAATGCAATAAACGTCCCTCGGAGCAGCGAAGAAGAGATACATCAGACCGATCGATAGTGACAGGTCAGACAGACTGGCAGCATGCAGGTACATTTCTCCCAAAGGATCGACATTCACAACAAAGACCGACAGACCAAAGAGGCACAAATCCTACTGTGACTCATAACATTACCATAATCAATTCTAACCCTCTTTCCAACACAAAAGCCAATATATATCTATGAGGATTCTTAAAGGCTGCTATCTCTTACAACACACACTAAATCCATTGCTGGACGCACACATAAATAAGAACAAGTTGACACAGATAAGCTTTGTAATTCTTATTCTTTGCCACCTTGAATTGTCTTGGTGAATTCTGCCTTGCTAACTTCTACACCACTAATAAGCTATCCAATGTTCTCTAGAGTCCGAGCTAGACATCTCTTTGTGATTTCAGGGCCATTTTTATAAATACGAGAGTATAATAAGCGCTGGGCTGCAGGCTAGAGGATGTAGCTGGCTGGACACAGCTGCTCATTAGTGAACGGGTCCGGTTTTCCTGACGAGATGTCTAACCTCAGCATAGCACAGCATAATTCCAGACATTTCTCCACCAGTCAGACACAGCCGAGAGCCATGGGAGCCACTGAAAGCCTTAAATATTTCACATAACATTCCTGTGACTATTGCATCATTTTCGCTCCGTGCTCTTGATGTGGTGAGGTAATTTTTTTTACTGTTTTAGAATTAAGCCAACCGTGCGCATAGTGAAATAAAGTTGAATTTAAGGCACCACGGGACAGAAATGTGCTTGTAAGCTAAAAATAAAAAAGTGGGATATGTAGATTTTCTCCTCTCCTATGTGACAACAACCGCATGTTCATATCCCAGTCCTCCCACAGCATCCTCACACCTGCTTTTCTCTCCATCTCCCACATATTCTCCCCAGCTGTCAACTCGCTTCTCTTTTGACAGTGATATGCCGTTACATAGGTGTGGGCCACCGCAACACAAGCTAGGAAATGTAACTGCATGGTATTCAGGTTAGCTTTTCCCACCCAACACACCAAATTAGGTGAGACAAGAGCTCAGAATGTGCAGGTTGAACTGTGAGATCAACAATTAAAATCAGTGCGGTTAGACAGAATCGTAAACTGCATTAATATTATATGTATAAGAGAGAATGACCCTGGATAACTGAATGTTTGTTAAACCCAACATTTCAACATTTTGAAATGAAACATTTATCTAAAATAATCATATTGTAGCGGAAAGAAGCTGGAAACATAATGCGTTCATATGATATCTTATATATTTTGTTAAACCAACATTTTTTGCAAATTAAGAGAAGCACTATCATTAATTGGAGTCATCCTGAGCCACCTGATCCCCACTGCTTTTACCTCTGTTGTTGGTCTCCCCCAGCATGCACTGACCTGCTAAATGCTCCACTATTTTTACTACTGCAGTTTGGTGCTGGCAGGTAGACAGTGAGGCAGGTAGACAGGTAGAGCTTTTTTCTTATCTGCCAATAAGTCCAAATGAGAAGAAACCAAATTATTCAAGCTGAAAGAATTACACCACACAAATAGTTCTAATGTTGCTGTTGCTTGTTTGAACCTATACATAAATCACAAAAGTTTAATATTTACTACATGGTTAACACATTTTGTAAGCCTCAGTAGTGTGCACCAAAAATGTTGCAGTGTAAAATCCCTGCTTTTGTGGTTTGTTAAAGTTGAAGTCATTTGTCAGCGTTTGTTACATTGGAGAGTTTTAGTGTCTAAAAGGAGACGTTTAAAAGAAGACCTGCCGTTTCTTTCTGGTGAGCATTTTTCAGAAATTCTCTGCAGGGAGTTCATTGCCTGTTGAGAGAGGATCTATTGATGGGTGCATTTCTCCCGCTCAAGTCAGGATAGGTCTCAACAGACAGCTCATTATGTATTTTTTCCATTCAGAGGCCAGAGATAAAATGGCTGCTGGTCTGACACTGATGTATGACCATCTCATTCAGGGAAAATCCACTCTGCTGATCCTCTGAATCTAAAAAGGCAAAAATCTAATCGAAGGTGATTAAAAACTAAATGAATGAAGTTGGGAGGGATGAAGGGTAAACACAATGGCTTGTCGCTGCATAAATGCCAACTCAGGGGAGAGATGTCAGGAAAGGATGGGTGAAAATGCAGCAGATTTCCCCTCATTTGCTAATTGAGGAGATAATGTAAATCATTCTCAGTCAGTGAAATAAACGGCCCCTTAAAAATCAATGGGAGTTACAAAGCGCCTACTTCTATGGGTTGTTTCCTGGAAGAGTGAATCAGCTTAGGACGTGTCTTAGTTTGTTATGTGTAGTGCAGGGATCCTCATGAGGAATCATGTCAACAGAAAAAAACAATGGCAGTTCAATGTGTAATTAAAGGTGGGGTAGGTACGTTTGAGAAACCGGCTCGAGATACACTTTGTTATATTCCATGGAATGCTCTTAACGTCCCGATAGCAATGAATATCTTAAGTGCTTTGACAAAAAATCCATAACAAAATGTCATCTGTGGAAGCCGTACTGTAAAGAGCACGACCAATCATCTGAGCCGGGCCGGCTAAAATAACTGGATGGCCTACCTGCCTGTCAGCCTTCCATCTGTGCACAAACTTATCTCGTGCCCTCATTGGTCATGTGCGCGTTCGTGTGTGTTGGAGGAGGGGCTCTGTAAGGAAGTGGCAGGTTTTTTCTGGCTGTGTATTTTCAAATTCTAGCGCACTCGAGCTGGTTTCTCTAAAATTACCTATCCCACCTTTAATATTTCAAAATCATAAATAAAATAATGTCCTGGTACCCTAAAAAGAAATGTCTCTATACAACAGCTGCAGTACAGCAGTGTCAAAAATCATATTTTGGAGATCTCCAGTAGCCTTATTGTTCAGGGAAATGCCACATAAAGGCTATTCATGGATTTGACCTTTTTGCATGTCGTACCCCTCTTTCCACCACAGACTGTCATTTATAGGCAATATGCAAAAACACAACAGAAGTGTTTTAAAAAAGCTATTTTAGTATCAAATAGGGCCACGTTTTAACCAACATTTCATATTAAGACATTTGGAGTTTGTTTCGTAGTCGACATAAAACAGCACATTTACAGGGTTTTGCAATTTTACAATATTACTTAAAGATGCATGTGAGCTACGGTAAGTATAAAAATGAGTATTTCTAGTCTAAGACTTAAACTCAAGTAAACAGTCCTACAACAAGTGGTTTAGCACATATTTGGTACATGTCACCCTTGTGATCCGTCTAAAAATAACAACAAAAATCTCTTTACAATGGAAGAATTGAGCTAAATGTTATCATGACCAATTGTTGGACAGAAATATGAGAATGTACCTTTATTGGAAGGCTGACATGAGATTAAAGCAGTTTCTTTTGGCCAATTGAATAGATAAGTTGACAGGTTTGGAGAAAATAGGACCCAGGTGCAGTTTAAGAAGGACAAAAAAGGTAAGGTAACAAAAATCGATCTTTATTTATAAAAAGCCGAAGGCATGATAAAACAAGAACCTAATTAACAGAAACAAAGCCGGGGAGCACGACAGACAGGAACAAACGTACGGGAACAGGCAGGAGACATGGACAAGCATAGGCGACAGGTAGCAGGGACATGAAATGACGACGAACAGACATGGAGCACAGGGGAAGACAAGACTAAATACACAGTAGGGTAATCACAGGACAAGACACAGCTGGGCAGGGGAGGAGAAACACAAGGGCAACAGGTGAACACAATGAGGCACAATCAGACACCAGGGAAACTAACGACACAAGGAGGAAAACATTTCAAAACAAAAAGGTGGAAAATGAAAACATAAATCCAAAACCATGACATAAGTAGCCTCATAAATAATTATCTTTTTCCTCTTTGATTTTAAAAATCTGTAGTAAATCCAAATCAGATGTTGTCGTCAAAGGATCTTTGGTGGGATTGCGTCGAAAAGGGGGAGGGGACACCCTTAAGGAGAGAGTGAAAGGAAGGCTGCTGAAATCATGTAATCCTTATACATCCACTTATCATGCCACAGCAAAACTATCCTTAATGGCTTGGCTGTGCACGCAGGATATTATTTCATACATGGGGGAATTAAATGAATGCATGGCAGAGTTCAGTCTTCGAGAGAGAAATAATGGGAATCCACTCATCTTAAAATATTGGATTTGTTAATGAATGGAGACTGTTAATCTAAAGCTTGACTCTGAGAATTACCTAAAAAACAGGAGATGACAAGAGGCTGGAAAGAAAAGGAGTGAAGAAGGGGTAATAAAGCAGAAAGGGAAACATTTGCAATGAACACTGTGATTTCCTCAACATTACAACCGACGTCTATCACAGTGACAGAAGCATGAGATGGCTTGAATGCACACAATGGTTGTCAGACTCTCCCCGGTGGAGGGTTGAGATGAAGGTCACGCGCTGTTTCTCTAGCACTGTCATTATCTGACAGTGAGGGAGAGATAAGAGGTCGCCGATAATAAATGCTCAGCCATGATTGGAAATAATCTTGACAAGAGCCTCTCCAACGGTCCAGAAAAGTCCATCAACGCAACGGGATTGAGTATGACGTGTTTTTGTCTCTGCCAGCCTCATACAATATGGACTCACCGCAATTTCAAATAAACCTGCAAGCGGCGCACTCTATGAGGGGTGATTTATGTGAGCATGCTAACCGCTAATGGGCAAAACACTAGTGCAACCTTTACCTCAGAGTAAAGAAGTGAAAGGCCTGTATCTTTGAAGGAATAGATAATGGACAGACCATACTGGCTTCACTTAAAGAAACTGACTGACTGACTGTAGTTGCTTTTAGTGTTCCTGCAGACAGGATTTAACAATGACTGTGAAGGTAAAGTGCTGATTTGTGTTGAATCACATTAATCAAAAAAGTAAAAACGGGTAGAAAATGGACTGTTCGGTGTTTCTCGTTGTCTAACTTTCTGGTCTAACAGGCAGATTCAACATTATACAAGAGGAATTTACAGTTACTTTTTAAACAATAGAGTCTTTGTTTATAGCTAACAGCGTATATTTAGTAGGCTTAAATTACATCTCACACTAGGTAGCTAGCCAGCATAAGCTAATGCTAAAGCTCGCTCAAATAATCCAATTATAATCATTGTTTATCGAGATGACCTCAAACACCCTATGCAGAAATGCAGCACTTTCACCAGTCATTGTTTTATTTGAACTCCAATTGTTCTAGACTACAAAGACAAATCAATAGAAAACTGTCGAGAAACTTAAGAGTCTGCAATTTATATAGTGGTCGAGTTCAGTGAGCACATTTTGAGGTTGTTATACAGTATGAACCACAATGTGCTTTAGATGGACTGTTTGTAATGTTGCTGTATTGAAGAAAGTGTTGCTCCCATTGTGCAGCATATCATCGTCTCCATTTATCTTGTTCAGGGTAAACCTTTTAAGACCCTTTCCATACATTTTAAGACCTCATTGCGACTTTGAGTTTTAACCGGTTACCTTGGCGACACACTTTACCTCACATTGACTACATACAGTATTGATTGTCCTTCCTCCTTATCTTCCAACCATTTGGACGCAGACTTGCATTTCCCCATAACGATGTTGTTTAACAACCGGCGTAAACGGACCTTCGCGCTATGAAGAAGTGAGCGTGCGACGTCCTGTTCAGATGACGTCAAATCCAACGGGATGCCATAAATAAACGACACAGAATCACACTACACACCTACGCAATGATTACATTCAGGCAGACTGTAGAACACAACCTCTTTGGACAATTGATATACTTATTGAAAACAAGCTAAACAATTTAACACCTTGCCGTTTATTACTTTTTAATAGCCTTAATTTTCGCTAAATTGATTTATCAGCTTTTAATACTTTTTAAGACCCCTGCTGTTAGGTGTGTATTGTAAATATGATGCATGGTGTGCAGTTTGGTTACTGTGGAAGGCACTTTGAAGTTTCTTACAATACAACAACCAATATAAAAGATACACATCCAGTCATTCATTAACACATCATACATTAATTGAGGTTATTGGTTTCTTTTTAATGATTTGGTATTTCACATATTTTGATGTATTATTTTAAGAATTAGCATTATCGATCTAGTGCTGTACTGTAATACACTGTAGAACATTGAACTAGAACATATCAAATTAAAGAGAAAACATATGTTTTTCAATGTAAAAATGATCATGACGTCCCAGCATGCATATTTTGAGTTTCAATGAGAAATAATGTCATGAAAATGTTCATAGTATATAGTTTACATTTGACTTGACTGTCATTTTGCAGTAGAAATTGGGACACGGTGTGAGATCCCGACACAGTCCATGAGTCGTTATTTGATATGAATCAAACCTGCTTCTCTTATCACAGGAAAAATCTGCATAATTAAACCGCTATCAACAACCGTGTGACAGACAGACAAGGGTCCAGGAAAATCTGCTAACAGCGTGAGATGTAACGCCACGTCAAGATTCTGTGGATCTCATCAAAAGTTTCTGAAGTGTTTGCAAAAGTGTATCCATCTTGTGTTGAGTGCAGGTTTTTGTATCTTGGACTACATTAACTTTTGGTGGCCTTTTTTGGTCTGTAGACAAACAGCAGGAGGGGTCATTAATCTGTGTTTTCTCCGTTCAAAAGCCAAGATCACAATCGATACTTTATCTCATTGTGGCATGGGTAAACTTTGGCAGAGTAAACTTGAATCCTCGCTGCTGTGATGTTATTGACCGTATGCAAACAAAAGTGCATAAGTTAAAGGCACATGAGTAATGCTTGAGGCGATGAAAGGGGGCTGAAACCTAAATGGCTGGGAGTTAGGGGAGATGTGTTGGCGCTGCGGTCACCTTGGCGGCCATAACGTCCAGGGACTATTTTGCAAAAAAACAAAAGAAGACTGATCTGTAGCGGGACCGGATTCTCAGACATTCACCTTTGTCTGCCCTACTCTTTTTTATGCTTCTAAGATTAGTAATTATGAGTAGCAGCTGTGCTGAACGACACACAGGAGTGGCTTATTAAAGTTGATGCTCAAACCCCTGACTTCCACCTCAATACTGAGATCAATTCAAGTTTTTGTTTGGGATGATTCTACTAGTATTTCTATTTGGATTTTAAATAAGTTTAAATTGGTGCAGGTTGGAGGAAATAGTTGGACGTTTGGTGACAGGTGTTTGCTCACTCGAATTTGCATTAAGTATGTTGATTATTCAGGAGTTATATAAATTGTAATAGAGCAACACAGCTGGTATCACAGCTCCTTTTCACTTTTATACATTATCTCATATTGTGAAGACTGTTTGAAAATGGTCATTGTTGTGAATTAGTACGTCAAAGTTCACTAAAGATGAACTCTATATAGTATTGCTTGTGGTTAGCATTAAATCTCATTAGCAGCTAAAGGCTCACTAGCTGCTAGCTTTACTTGCCACTTGATGTTTGGCAGGTAGCATGCAATGGGTTCAGAGCCTTTTGATAAAAGCAGCTGTTGAGAGTGAACCAAAACAAAAAAGCACGAACCGAAAACCAAAACAATGAGCTCAAAGACACTAAAACACCCTGTTGATCTGAAATGAACTGCAGAGTTGAGTAGTAATGATAAGTGTGATGGTCACCCAAGTTGTGATTTGTTTCCATGTGCAGCTTCAACTAACCGGAGAGCTGCCATACTAGTTTGCAAATAAACCACTTTTTGGCACATTGGCCAACACTTCATTAGACAGCGAGTAACGTGACACGCACATCTCTCTATTTGCATACGTGCAAATGCTTTGTTTTAAACATGACTTTAAATCCAATTAAAATGTGTGATCCAGGATAAGTGTGACCCGTGCACAAACACACACAAAGTGCACACAGTTAATGAGCCACCGTGAAACCAGCCGGAGTTTGTCGCCCGAGCTTTAATGCATTCCTCGCTCTGTGTGTCAAAGGATTACAGTCTCATTTGGAGTTAGCATTTTGCCTGTCTACAGTATGCCACGCTGCAATGAAATGTTAATCTATAAAAAGCTTTTTTCTTTTCACTTTTTTAAACATTTTCCTGCCCTTTTTACTGCGGTGCGATACATTTAATCTCTGTCAGAGGACAATTCTAAATGAAATATTCAATATATGATTAAGTGAATGTTGAAACTAGTGGTATTTTTTACAAAAACCAAAGACAAATGTATAAGATGACTTTCTCCCAGAGTCCTTTGCAGTGCGGCTATCTACAGTAGCAGGGCACACACACAAACAACACAAGACCCTACTTTCCTTCTTTCCTTGCTGTCAACTTGAATGAGCTAATCTCTTCCCCACTCTCTAGTCTCCCCCTCTTTCTTACACCCACAGCTATTATTGACTCTTTGATGTCTGGCTATTCTTGCTGCTATTTAAAAGGAAATGGAGCATTTTGGTCCAATGATGGCGTGATGGAGCACTGCATCATACAACGGCCCTGTTATTTGAACAAAACACACATTCACTCGGCGACTCTCCTGATGAAGTTGTAGATGAGAGCAAAGTGCCGCACTGATGGAAGCAATGAGCTGAGGAAAAGGAGGAAAAGAGTGTGAAAGATGAAAGCCAAACACATGAGAGTGGAGAGAATAGAGACGAGGTGACATATTAAGGAGTAAAAGAGCATTTGTTGGCTTAATTTTTCTTTCTCTGTGAGCTCATTCTTCCCCTCCCTTATCAAAAGTCCCTCCTTTTCTTCCTTCCCTTTCTTCTCCAATTTGCTGCCTAATCTTTGGAGTACATCCATTTTGCCTGAGAGCCCTTGCAGTACACACACCTTCACTGTTTTAGAGATTTAGCCACCTTATTTCTGCACAACATAATTGCATTATTAATGGCCTGGCTTCAAATATGAGGTCCCTCATTCAAAAGTGTATAGTTGTTCCCATAAAACCTCCTCTTTTAAAAGGCCCTGCACGCTTTCGGTACACATATTTCCCCCTGATAAGACCCCTTTCCACTGTGTTCCCCATTACAAACTGTTCTTGTGAGGGCTTTTTTTACATTCACATGTTGACATGTCACAGTAGAAAAATCCCAGGTGCAAATAAGGAAATGAATGGTGCCTGAATTGCATTTAGCTGCTTTGATTTCATGTTCCTGGTATCTCTCGTTCAGGTCACTGACGTCACTCTCACTGCGACGCATGGATGGAACAGAGCCAGTTAATGTAATTACTAAAACCAGTGCTTTCAATATGATGGCAGGTCAAAATGATATGCTGTGAGAAAGCCTATTGACTGCTCTGTAGTTTTCTTTTAGATGTTAGCACTGGATGACTTACACTACACCATTATCTTGTTATCAACTGCACTTTAGCTCCACTTGTTGGTATTCTGCTAGGTAAATAGCTATAAAGACTTAATGGTTCTTTGTCATGGAATTGTTTTGCACTTTTCTGTATGAATCAAACTAGTGATTGTGTGGTACTTAACATGTAATTAATACTAGTGGAATTTCACCAATATTGACTACTACATTTCTGATATTGTGACATTTATAGAGGGAATTGGACATTTGGTTTGGTTCATGGTGGTTATTAGAACTGTTTGGGAATCTTTGGATTCAACAAATGGCTAAACAACATATTAGCAAGCTTTAAATGTGCTGGTAAGCCATTGGTACGGTTTAAGCTAGCTAGACTTAGCTACGTTTAAATAAGCAAAGCCAAGCTAAGATAAACTAAATTAAGCTATGTTAAGATCAAATAAGCTAAGCTAAGGTAGGCTAAATGCTGTGAAAAAGTTGTATTAATTATTTCTATTGACACAACTAATACCCAAACAGACTGAAACTTGCTGTGTGTTGTGTAGATTATATTGTAGGGGCCACATATTAGTATGGACTTCGGTAAACTAGCATACATCTAGCATACTGGAGCTGCACCTGCCTTCAACTTGAACCCAAATCAGCTGTATTTATTGAAAACATCTGTGTGGATGTTAACGGGCCAATGCATAATTAAATAATATAGTGTATGGATAATTCTTGCTCTGGATATGCACAAAGTATCAACATGCTCAATTGGTCTAGAGCGAATCCAATAAACGTCTGCAAAGACCGATAATTATAAATGAAAACACCACAGCTAGCAATAAATGCCCCATTGATGCCTACTGAGTGGTTTATGCCATTTGCAAACAATGTAAGACTCCATGCTGCTCACACACACACACACACACACACACACACTCAAATAATCATGTTGAGACAGAATCGGCTGCACTGAATCCCCAGGCTGCTTCACCGAAATGCAAGCATACAAAAGTCCTCGCCTCACGAACACACACGGCTCATACAGTACACACACCAGAGTTCCCGTTAGAATATTTCTTCGCCGGTCAACATGTCCGTTAAAGTTTAAATCTTCCGGACAAAATGAGAAAAGTGCCGGTCAAAGGTCTTTGTTATTTATTGAGCTTTAAAACAAATTGATATGATTCAATATTAAACTAATTATAGTAGATTAACTACATTATTCAAAAGTGAACAGTAATTTACAACAACACGGGAATAATAAACGGAGCGCTCTCTCCCTCTCCTGACAGCCCGTCAGTATCATGCGGATCAGTAATGAGTGACCCGACAGTAAAACTAAACATATCTATAACTAGTTACGGTAGTTTGAGAGGTCATTAAAATAGCTACGTGTGATATTCTAACCTGAAGTGTGTGTTTTGTCCGCTCACCGCTGATCATGCAGAGCTGCGTGTCGACTCGTCAGCAGCAGCTGATCTCTCTCTCCCGTCAGATTAGACTTCACTCGCGTTTATGTCCATATCGATCAGATCCAGCTAGTTCTAGCTAATGATATGACTACCTGCTTATCAAGACACCTAAACAATAAGTGTCGCTATATGCAACTGGGTGAGGCCACAAAGTATAGCGCAGCATTATGCATTTGTTTACATGCCCACCGGAACCCCGAGGCATTACCAACAGATCAACGCACAATCAACCCATACAGGACATCTCTTTCTCCACATTACGTGTTAGACACATAGACTGTATATATAAATGGACGTAGGGTCCGTGACGTCACCCATAGGATTCTGCAGAGTTGCCGTGAAGCCCTTAGTAGGCGGAGTCGGCCACTACCGACGGTGTCGTCAGAGTCTAACTCCCGCCTTCTCCGGCCTTCTCCAAATAAGGGCAAAGAGGCCGGAGCTGAGTGAGGCGGAGCTGAGTGAGGCGGAGCTGAGGCCATATGCCATATTCATATGCAATGCCATATTCACTTAGTAACGCATGAACAACTTTTACAAATATTTCTATATAGTCTGTGTTGGTAAATGTCATCTAGGTTGCACATTTCCTGCTGAAATACATGCATACCAAGTCACTGCGTGGCACTTTGGTTTTGATAAAACAGTGTAGTTCCACCAGGGTCGGCTTCATGGGGGGTCATTCGCGGGCCATGCCCCCCCAAATGAGTCACTGTGCCCCCCCAACGCAGGGTTGGCAAGCCTTGCCACTTTGCCGTTTTTTTCTTTTTTTAATCATATAAGTGAAAACGTTTCTGCTAAAGGTTTTTTGTGTGAAATACATCAGAAATAAAGAATACAAATATAAAACACAGCCTGAGGTGTGCTCACTGCTGCTTTCTGATTGGTGTGTTGCTTGACCAATGACCCCCGAACCTTTGTTTTGTTATCATTACGTGGCTGTGTGTTTAGATGAAAGCCGGTGGCGATCTGTTCATCTGTTACACTGATTATACAGTAAAGCCATCGAAAATAATATGATATACAGTACAGTACAAGTAGCCTACTTCTGGGTCTCTGTGTTTCATTCAAGCTCGGCTCTGTGAGGCACGAGCGCATTTTGTGTGTGCGCGAGTGGTAACGTCACGTGGAATGTTGTTAGCATCTGGTTAGCTAGCTATGCTAACGGATATAAAGGGCTGTTTCTACACCAAGGTGGAGGAGAGTCCTCTCCTGTCAGACTGAGAGGATCTTATAACGTCAGCTCAGTGAGGTAAGGACTCTCTCAGTGTTTAGATAGTTCACTTTAGTGTAGGTTAACTTATCTCAGTGGGTCTCAAACGGTTTGGTCACCATTTATGTAAGTATTTTCGAGGAATACCTTTATATGATCATTATAGTTGTTAAAGAGAATAAATGAAAAACGGGTATGAAATACTATAGGACAGTAACACAAGAATACAGTTTAAAAGGGGAGTGATTAGTAAAATATCCATAAAGAAAAAGTAAATCTGTACAGTTCTGTTTTATATGGATGCTGAGAGATGTCGGCTATCCATAGATCTCTTCATTTTGCTCTCAAAGTGCACCAGATTGATGCTTTTAACTTCAATATTTTAAAAATAATCTTCCCGGGGGAGCATCCCCCCAGACCCTCCTAGAGGAGGTTAGGTCCACCCCCACCTAAAACATGTTCACATGGATAGGATACTAAATACATTTGCACACTTTTATATGGTGGCCTATGTCCATATCAAATCAAATCAAGTTTTATTTATATAGCAAATTTTTCAACGATTTTTGGTCGAGCTAAAGTGCTGTACATATAATAAAAAATAACCTACAGTAAAGACACTTTACAATAAATACAACAGCACAGTTTGTGCAGAATATCAGTATGAGAAAACGACACCCTCTGTCCTTATATGTTTCTGTTTTGGTGGTCGTGCCACAACCGTGCATGTATGCACAAGTCATAGGTGCGCTATACAATAGCACTACACCCTGCAATGTGTGTGAAAGACAATAGACTTTACAGCATGTTTTTTTTAATTGAAGTTGCGTTGGTGTTTGTGTGTTGGTTGTTGACGGCAGTGTGTGCCCCCCCTTGGTAAATGATTGCCCCCCCATTCGATTTGTTCTAGAGCCGACCCTGAGTTCCACTATATAAACGTTACATTCATAATCAAACGAGACAATCTGCAAGATAATTAGCTATTTGGTATTATTCTTAATGCTTGTCATTCACACGTTAATAAAATAAAATAAGTACCGATACATAGCAGAATAATTGTGGCGGTGTTCAGCTTAATAAGCCTTGCTCAACATCATTTATTTAGCTAATACTACAGCGGGCTGCAGGCGAACCAAGTCCGCGTTACGATGCATTCCTTGATCTCCAGTTATAACGCCGGACTCCGCCGCTGGCCGAAGCTAACGGAGCCCCAGGGTGCTAGCTACGGCCGCCGGGACGCGCTAGCGAGCTAGCACCCTGCAGCCCCGTTAGCTTCGGCGGCGTGGACTCCGGCGGCCCACCCCTTTTAACATTTGCTCCCGTTTAGCATTATGGGCGTCATAGCCATATAGTATAAAAGTCTTACCCAAGGCTGAATCATAAACTAAACTGTATATATGTATAAAGGATTACGTCCTTAGCTGGCTAATAAGCTACATAACAGGCTAAGCTAACAAGCACACAAACACCTGCTAACGGGGTTAACATGTATAATATTATCATTTTACTCACCGAAAAAAGCTGAAAGTAGACTTCTTGGAAGATCTGTTAGTACATGCAAGCGCACAGCACGACCTTTTAATTATCTGGTATTTGTAACAATATTCTCTAACAGGCACGATCACCACGAACACAGCTAAAGGATCAAGTACAGTAACTACAACTAACTAACATTGTAGCCTCTATGGTTGTAGCCTAGCAGATTGGACAAGTTGCTGTTAGCTGACAGTGAGGCACGTATCTGTCAATCAAAGTGACCACGCCCTAATGTATGCACAAACTTTAAGACCTAATATAAATATAAAAGGTCGCGTTAGAAAACAATTCACTCACAGATCCATAATCATGAAGGTGGAATCTAACTATATCGATAATAAAATGTATGGAGCCAGGGGTAGAAACATGGTTTTTTTCTGCTGTAAAATCGGGCATTTTAACATGGGGGTCTATGGAAATTGCTCCTTTCTGCAGCCATCGCCTATCGGCCAATATATGAACTGCAGTGTGTGGCACTTCCGTATTGGCTTCCCGGCTCTACCCCACAGTTTGCCGCTTGGTTAGAATTGACTATTCTTGTCTGTCACATACTCTTTTGTCTGACACATAAATGGTGCAAGTTGCGCAACTGATGTGGTATTGCGCTAAACGGAAATTATTTTGAACGGACACTTTGACCGGAGAGATTTAGATTTGTCGGTCTTCAGCATATTTCACCGGTCGTAGTCCGGTAATTACCGGCTAACGGGAACTCTGACACACACATCTACATGCACAGGGAGAGGGATTCCCCAGATACACATAAACAGGCATTTAGACACGCTTTATACAAACAGCACACACAAAGTCGCATGCTTACACACACACACAGACACACTACTGACCGCAACATGCAAGCATCCAAGGAGATGTATTAACAGAAGCGGACAGGAGGGAAAAAATCTGCCTTGCTAAAGGGCCTAATGACCTCATCTGTGGCCAGCAGCCGACATGACTGATAACATCCAAGACCACACACACGAACACACACACACACACACACAGCCAGAGGCTCGTCCTTTCCTGCCCTCTCCAACACTTTCCTCACTGTGTTGCAAGGGTTTAATTTTACACCACGCTACATTGCACTGTGATTAGCAGTGAGCTGCACCTTCCCCAGACTTAGCAAAACATTTGAAAAGTGTGTACACTGTCTGTTTCAGTACAGAGCGGGGACATCACACAATACCATAAAGTACACTGCAACATCACACACTGTTTCTCTCACGACATACACAGCACTGCACATGACAAAGAAATGGAGGGAGAGAAATGGGGATGTATGAAACAGATCAACAGATGGATTGAGATTTCCAGGGAGAAAGATGATAAACAGATTATCCCTGGATACCTGGTCTCTCTTATGGTCTCTCGGTTGTCTCTCTGGTTTTTTTTCTGCTGGCATGCGTGTGTGTTATAGTTTGCATGATATAAACCCTTGTGACAGATCTGAGCATGGCCAACTGATGATGATGTCAGCTGCACACACACACACACACACACACACACACACACACACACACACACACACACACACACACACACACACACACACACACACACACACACACACACACACACACACACCAGGTCACAGCCGCCTGTCTGCCCATCATTTGCTTCATTACTCTCTTTTTTCACCAAAGGCCACTAATTATTCAATATATGTTGTTGTTAAAATAAGATTTACCCTTAGTAGTGTGTGTGTTTTTGTGCCATTTTTCCTCCTTCAACACCATTAAATAGGCCACAAATGCCTACCTTCCTCCAAAGCCATTTCTCTTTGTGCATGGAAGTGTGTGTTTCTACAGCGCGACACCTCTTAAAGTGGATTTCCAACTAATACCCTTCAAGTTACTTCTCACCGCCCTCTGGCTATTTTATTCTCTCTCCAATTTCTAGTGTTGCTGCGTACTAGCAAGCCGTCCGAGCCCATGCTGTTTCCTGGATATTTCCCCCTGTTTGTTTGTTTTTCTTCCTCACTTTCTGTGCTCCTCATCCATTAGCAGCCCTATAGCGTAAAGCCCCACCAGCTCAGCTCTCCAGGATTGGCTGGAAGAGATTTCCGTTTCTAGATGTAAATAAATCTGTTTCTTCCCTGACAGCACAATTCATTAGCTCTCACAGCAATCTGCCTGTTCACGCAGAGTGCTTTGACGCAGCGGCAAGTGTGTGTGTGTGTGTGTGTGTGTGTGTGTGTGTGTGTGTGTGTGTGTGTGTGTGTGTGTGTGTGTGTGTGTGTGTGTGTGTGTGTGTGTGTGTGTGTGTGTGTGTGTGTGTGTGTGTGTGTGTGTGTGTGTGTGTGTGTGTGTGTGTGTGTGTGTGTGTGGTGTGTGTGTGTGTGGCAAAAAAAAGAGGGGGGGAGGTGGGGGGTGTTAGGAAAATGTGTCAGCTTGCTCTTAGGAGGTTTGGTTGTGATTACAGGAGGGAAATGCTTTCAGAGGACAGGCCAGCGTTTGTACAGGGGTTAAGAGTGAGTAATGTTACGTTACCCATTCCGTCACCTCCTTACTGGCTGTTTGCTTATTATATTTTCATAAAATAATTTGTTCCCTTCAATTGATTTTGCTTTTACGAAAGGTTATGTAACAACTCAGTTTGAAGCTTACATGTGTTGTTGGGTTTCCATGCTACATGCCACTAAAGCTACATTAACAATTATTAAAACGGTGTTATTATCATTTATATTCCCACATTGTACGTTTGTAATAAGGATTTTAATCCAAAGTGTTTGTTCGTAGTTCCTAAACTTCAAGAACCACATACGCATTTCGCAGAGTTTGTTGGTAAACTACTGTAGCTTTCAAGCTAAATGCTACATGTTAGCCAGCCAGGAACATGCTAAAACAAGTCTCTACTTTCTCTGTAGCCTACTGGTTGCTTACTCCCTCTGGTTTGTTGTTCTCAGGATTATTAATTCAACAAATCTTTCCCCAGCTAACAAGCAAAGAGCTTGCTTGCGGACAATTAACAGTTTTGAGAACTCGAGTTAGCAGTTACGATCTAGCTAAAAGCTTGTTGGCTTGTTCAAGGAGCAATGAGTTACCACTGTTTAATTTGTGCTTTCGACTTTGATTTTGTTACTGTCTGAAAAGCATTCCTCTTCTTGGTAGCAGCTTATTCTCAGAGAGAGGAGGTTAAATATATGAATGGTGCACAACAAAAGAGCATGTTGTACTCCTCCAGCTCTCCGTTCCATCAAAGGTCAGCACTGTCCAACCATTTGCTATTTGTTGAATAGCAGAAACTCGCAGGTCAAAAGGTAATTTGAGCTGAACTTGATGCAAAAAAAGGAAAGTTTTGATGTCTTTAAATGTTGGTGTGACCATGTGACCAGGCATCACAAAAACACACAGTCCTGCATTTCAGGTGGCATTATGTGTCCTTTAAAAAAAATGCTATTTAGTTGTTTATGACTTATTTTCTTCTGAAAGGGTCGGTACAATTCCTGGTTTTCCTGCAATTTATCAAGTTCCCTCAGACTACTTTGCTTTGTAAAAATATACCAGAATTATTATCTTTTATGAAATTAACACTACCATACAGAGCTTGACCTGCTTTTTACACATATCCAGTCTTTACTCTAAACTACTACGACGAATTTCAGGCTAACAGCTATATATTTAATGTACAGAATGGTTGCAATCTTCTCATATAGCTTCTGGCAAGACAGCAAATATGGCTGTCAACGTTCATTCACTATTCAGAGTACAGCCTGACCTGCTGAGCTGCCACGATTTGACTGATTACTTTTGGTCACTGAAGTCCAGCAAAATGGCAAACCATATTCATACAATCTGAAACAGATGCCATACATGTATTAACAGTCCTGCATTTTTCAACAGCTACTGTAGCCACTAGCATCTCTGCTTGAATGCACGGCACATTGCATGTGACAGCAAGCTCCAACACGCAAAGCTGAGGCTGAAGCTCAAGTTGTATCGTCTATATGCTAACAACGCTGCTAAAACAACTGAACTAGTGAGCCCCGATGCTTACTGTTATTGTGAATTGTTGGTAGTTGCAAATAGGAAAATGTCATGGTGAGGATCCCAGCAAGTCGTATTCCCACATGTGGTTCTTGTAATGAGAAGAAAGGGAGCTTTGGTGCCATGGGGGTGGATGGATTGGATGAGAATGAGATGTGGTGTTTGTCCTCAAATTACATAATTTCCCCAGATATCAAAATACCGATACCATTAGGACTAGACCATATTGTATGGCCAAGAATGTTATCACAATATGTTATAGATAGATACATGTCGATTTTATATTTTATAATATTAATGCCCATTTAACAGTTTTAGAGGGATCCACTTTGGATTTACATTGTTGAGCATGTGCACACTCTTGTAGGTTTTAATGTCGTTGCACACATTTTTGCGAGGTTTGTGATGCTAAATAAAATGTATACTGTTTTACATTGAAATCAGTATAGCTAAGTTGAGCCTACAATGTATTTGTAAGTGGAGAAAGAATAAAATAAGTCTTAATCACCATACAACTGAACCACAGTCTGGGTCGCCAAATAAGAACCAATAGGGGCTCTGCAATGGCTTTAGCTTTAAGTCCTCCTACAACAAGTGCTGTGCGCTGTCATGTGCTATCGTTGTGCTGCGCTGGCCTCTGCCCCCACTGCTGCTTCATGTGCTGCTTAGGCAAATATAGAAAGAGACATTGCTTGTGTGACAAGCCACACACAGAAAACCCCAGAGAAGGTGCATCCGCACTTTCCCTAAACCGTTACATAATAGATAGGCTACAGCAAAGGCAGCACAAAAGAAAGAGGGAGACTACTCTGGTGTGTGTGTGTGAGAGAAGTGTGTGTTGGGATGGAGGGAAGGACAGAGAGAAAACTAATTAGCGCAGCACTTTAAGCATCACGGGCCACAGACTGCTGCGAATGGGGACTGCCACAGACAATCCCAGTCAATTTTCCCACTCAGCGGAGAGAGCTGAGGCATGCTCTGACATTGTGTTGTATCTCAGCGGGCCTCTTCACTCATGTCTAGAGACGGAAAGGAAGGAAGAGAAAAAGAGAGAAGGACAGAGATTGGCAAGGTTGTTGGTCAGAGAGCGAAAAAAAGATGGTGAATTAAGTGAGCAGTCGCAGAATGGGGACAGCTTAGAAGTAAATTCCAGAACGACACAAGCAGAGGAGATAAAGACAAGGCAGCTGAGAATCTTGGGCAGCAATGTATGTATAGTCCCTTTTATTAATGATACTAAAATGAAAATGGGTGGTGGTTCATGAATATTGGTGGCATCCAATCCAGTGACATTTGCGCAAATGTCACTGGATTGTAGCGTATTCATAGAAGACAGGGATGTGCGACCTGTAAGTAATTGTTGTGGACAGCCAAATAATTGAAATGAAAATGCCCTTTGTGAGGCTTTTCAGCAATGCAAAGTCTGACTTACAACAGGGCACCTGTGTGTGTTTTATTAATAGTGTCCTGAAGCTCCTGCTCACTGTAGGATGAAAGCAAATAAGTACAGTATATCTTATAGCTCTATAAAGGCAGAAAAAAGAGAGACTAGTCGCATGTCGGCTCTGTCCTGGTAGCACCCACATGGCCACTGTGTATGTGCTCGTAACTAATCTGAATAAATCATCGTATGAGACAGCCTTTGCACTTTAACGGCTCTATTTATATGGTCCCGCTACCATTAGCATAGATAGACAATACCATCTAACCCCCTTGCACGCTGCAATATGCATCAACCCAAACTGTTTATGCACTGGAAAGTATAATGACAATGTGAGGTGGCATGTCCACATATTGGATTTAATTATCCCAAAAACATTTAGCATATCAGGGGGTTAGAAGATTAAAAAACTGTAATGGTTACTACATAAACCAATGACATTTATTTTATTCTCAGTTCATGAGTGGTAATGGACGATTGTTATCATGCTAAATGCTCGGTTATGATGGTGATTATCGTACAAATTAAACCTGTTCAGGAATCAGGGTGTTAGCATGTTAGTGTTAGCATGTTAGCATTAGCATGTCGCCTTAAGCATTTTTATTTAACCTTTATTCAACCAGATAAAAAGCATTGAGATAAAATCTCATTTACAATGCTGACCTGGCCAAGAATGCAGCAACGTTACACATAACACAAACATGTAAACAGAGAACACAACTAAGAAAACAAAAGACGAAAAAGCAGTCACTACATTGTGCACATTTAGGACAGTAAGAAAGGTGCACTACTTATTACTGCAAGAGCAGCTGGTGGTAAGGACCCCAGACAACTTCAATTTAAAAGAGACTATTGGGACAAGTGCCATCAGTTTGAGGCTTGATTGAAGGTCATTCCAAGACCAAGGACCATAATAAAAAAGACTCCTTTTTCCAGCCTCAGACCGCACGGCAGGTACCTGGAACCGTATCCAGGCACTGGATCTGAGGTTGTAAGAGTTACAAACTGGAACAAATCTGGCACATATGTACAGTGGAAGCTTACCTAAAATGGCTTTATACATTAATAAAAACCAATGCTGCATCCTACGCATACTAAGTGAGGACCATCCAGTTAGGCTATACAGTTTACAATGATGAGTCCTATAGGGTGCATTTTATATATATCGCAGTGCAGCATGGTAGAGTGGGTCAAGTTTGGCCAAAACAGTGGGACAGGCAAATCTATAGATTGTATCACCATCAAGCTTGGACAGGAATAAGCCAGAGACCAACCTTTTATGGGAAGAAATTGAAAAACAACATTTAAGTCTGTAAAGGAAGCCAAGAGTGAATTTCAATTTATTTGTTAGAACTTCAATGTGATGTTTAAAGTTTAGATTTCTGTCCAACCAAAAGCCCAGATATTTGTATGTATCAACAAACTCAACAGAGACACCATCAAAGGTGTCAATGGAGAGGCAAGACAACGCTGACTTGGGAGAAAAGAGCATTGCTTTGGTTTTCTTACTGTTCTATAGAAGTTTAGAATCAAGAAGCGCATGCTGTAGCGTGATAAAATCAGTTTTTCCAATTGGAAATGGCCATATCCAGAGAAGGAGCACATGAGTATACAATAGTGTCATCAGCATATGAAAGGTAGAAAATTGCATCTGATGACAAATATTGTTTACATATAATAAAAAGAGCAAGGGCCCCAAAATAGAGCCCTGTGGAACTCCCTTCTCCAAACCTCAGCCGGTTTGCTTTCCATCCCCAAGGCCAAACTCCGGAGCTTCGGGGATAGAGCCTTCTCTGTGGCAGCCCCGAAGCTCTGGAACTCCCTCCCCCAATACCTCCGTGAGTCTGAGTCCCTCACCCTGTTCCAGTCCTGCCTCAAAACCCACCTCTTCAACTCTGTATCCATAAGCCCCCCCCCCCTCTCAATCAACTTCCTCTTGACTGCTTTTCTGTTTTGTTTCTTTTTGGCTTTGTTTTTGTTTTGTTTGTCTACCCTCCCTCCCAAATGTAAAGCGTCTTTGGGTTCAAGAAAAGCGCTATAGAAATAAAATATATTATTATTATTATTAAGGTGACAGGGTCAGAGACAGTACTACCCAACCTGACGCTTTGAGTACGGTCGGTTAGATAACTTTGAAACCAGCAAATGGCGTTATGACCTAAACGAGACATCAACATAACATTAGACAGAATGTGGTGATCTACAGTACAGTGTCAAATGCTTTGGCTAAGTCAATAAACAATGCAACACAAACATATTTTGTATCCAAAGCAGCCTTAATATCGTCTAAGACTTTCAGACTGGCAGTCACAGTACTGTGCTTTGATCTGAATCCAGATTGCATAGGGTTAAGGATGTTGTGTGTTTTAATCCCAGGAAAAAAGCAAACACGAGGGTAACTTTCTGCAACATTGTGCTGCAACACACCTAATTCCAGATTAGCAGCTCAGGTCGATCAGCAGCTCAGGTCCATCAGCAGCTCAGGTCCATCAGCAGCTCAGGTCCATCAGCCCCCGACAGCACGGCAGGACAGAGAGCAATCCAGAGTCCGAAAGAGCGACAGTTTAGGCAGAAAGCAAGCAATCCAGTCACAGCGAGGCACCGGCACAAAACGACGCAAAACAGCCCAAAAACTTTTTTAAAGCTTTAAAACTTTTAAAAGCGTAGCAGACCAATTAAAAAAACGGGTCTAAAAAGCTAAGTAAAAATGATAAAAAGTCAGTATGCAAAAATACGAGAATGAGACAAATACTAACAGAGACAAATCAACGTGCTGCCATCTTGGAACACACACCTAAACTTTAGCTCAAAGCATAGAAAAAGGCTAGCAACGCTGTGACGTCTTGGTCTTGTTATACAATCCATCCTTCTTTATGGTCGGTATTGCTTCAAAAAAGTCAATTATGATACTAATATGTGTTAATTTTGAAGAACTTTTGTTGAGGTTTAAATAAATATTCATTGAGATGTTCATTTTTACGGATGCTGTTAAACATTAAATATTGAACACATTATCTGAATTGTAGCAACCCAGATACAATTCATTCATTGTTTAATGTTCTCTATTTATGGACTGTATCTCCAAGCGTGCTGCTTGTTAATGTTCTTGTTTCCAGATACTAATCATTACACACTGTCCGTGCAATGATCGCTCATTTATTCCCTGGCATAGGAGCAGCACCAAAAATGAAAAAAAGAGAAGGGAACTTCTTGCAAAAACAAGAGCACTTGTTCCATTTCTACCACCCCACTCTCTCTTTCACACACATTAAGAATATGTGGGAATTCATTAGCCGGTCATTGATTTATGGAACACTGTTGTCAGTGCATAATTAGCATTTGAGGATTGTTTATCATGGCTTTGCAAGCGGAGCGGAAAGAGTCTGTGGTGAGGATTGTTGTCCAAGGTCAACGCAGCCCGAAGGAAGGGGAAAAAAGGAAGGAAGGAAGACACAGTAAGCAGACATTTAGCAAATGGTGGAGACCACATCATTAGCTGTGTGTTTAGATCCTAGAAGACATTCTACCAGTATCAACATGCTAAATCACAAAATAAGTACTTTGAAACACTTTTCGATAAATATATTTTTTCTTTTAGTCACAGAAATGTTACTGTGTCAAGCCTTGTTATATTGAGATCAGGAGATATGTTTGCTCAACAATTATTCCCACTGAGCTCCATAAAATCAAGGTATGTTTACCAGGTTGCATAATTGCAGCCCAAACCCAGCCATACTGCATAGATGTGTCGGTTTTCTACCATATCCATAATATTCAACCAGGTATTCTTTTTGCCTAAATCTGGCTATAGTATACATTACTACCTTATTCACAGCTGACATTTGACAGGTGTTACTAATAACATCAACGATGGCTCTGTTCTATTCTGTTCTGTACATTGCATTCATAATACTAAGTATGGCGTAAAATCTAATTTAGTGCGCTCAAAATGGAAAATATGTCATTATGAGCTCACATAATGCACTGTAAAAAACACATTTTACTTTATTTAATTGTTTTATTTGTGCGTTAAAATTGTGAGTGGAAGAGGTCATATTAATTTTTACATTAACGATAATCAGATCAGCATAGTGAGAAACCATTTCCCTATTGTACCTTTGCATAATAATTACAAAATGTCGGTTTGAATGGATAAATTGTTTTCGCCCCTTCCTCGAATATCTCAATTTCCTTTTTTTTTAAACATCACATTAGGGCGGTTTATCGACCATGTAGTTAGCAGCTAGTTGGCTAGTGCTATGTCCAATATTGTTAAAGGCTACCACTTCTGAAGCAGAAAGGTCAGTGAATTGATATCCATGTCCATATACTGTGTATTCAGTTTGTTTGAGCACACACACCTTCACACATTTCTGGGATAAAAAAGCCAACAGCCATCGTTATCCCTCTGTGTCCCTGTAACACACATCAGAGTGGACACACACATTTACACAGTGTGGACAAATCAAAGGCGTGTTCATCTCAGAAGGAGGCTGAATCAGTGTCTGATCTGTTCTCAGGTCAGCCAACCTCCCTTCTGCAAAGCATGGCTCACCGTGTGTGCGTTTCATGTCCGTGTGTGTGTGTGTGTGTGTGTGTGTGTGTGTGTGTGTGTGTGTGTGTGTATGTGTGTGTCGGATCAATACCCAGTTAGACAGCTCAGCCCCACCCTGCAGGGCCTGGGCTGCAGGGAACATACAAACACCTACACATACACACAGAGTCTGAGTTTTTAACCACCACATATGAGTCTATCTCCGCTACTGGCGCAAATAGGGAAAACAGAGAACAAAAGCAAGGACAGGGAAAAGTGTGGGGGGGTACAGTGGACAGTACCCTCATGAGAAACTACACACAACAGAGGAAAAGGACAAAGAGAAGGGAACAAGAGATTAAAAATGACAGATAAAGAATCAGAGCGACAAGGACAAAAAGACAGAGAGCAGAAAAAAGTGCAGAGTACAGAAAAAGAAAGGCCCAGCGAAAAATATGAAATGATGGTCTTTGATTTTTTTCCTTTTTCTTGCCTTAGCAAAAATGGCAAAGTGTCATCCAAGCTGTGATTTTCCAAATCCCCCTTCATGTTGTGACAGCGCTTGGAGGTGAGCCTCTCTGCTTACGGAGTTTCCTCTTCTTCCATTTGTGCTTTTTTACGAGGCGCTTTTTTTTACTAACCATCTAAAAGTGTGCAGTTGGTACGAGATCAAGAGATAGAGTGAGCGTGGGGAAAACAGAATGAGAGGGAGATTCCTTCAGGCGTCCGCTGTGCTCCACACGTCTTGGCAAAGGTGGACATTTAAATGAAAATTTGACTTTGATTAAAAACGTCTGCATTTCAATATTTCAAATCATCTGCAGCCTTGCCTTGCATGCAGCCTCAGTGTTTTTTACACAGAGCTGGGGGGGGTTGTAGCAGAATGTCGTATTTCTCTGTTGAAACTTGGGGGTCAGATCATTTATTGTGAATTACAAGAGAAGATTGATAGTTTCCATTTTAAATGACATGACAGAGACAGCAGCTAGTTAGCTTAGCTTAAGGAGGTTTTGTCCAAAGGTCAAATATATCTGCCTGGCAACGTTTATAAACTCAACAATTAACATGTTAAAACTTGTTTGCTTAAGTTGTTACCAAACCATGTGAGGCTAGCATTTTCCTGATTTAGCTCATTTGCTAATATTGCTAATATGTTCTGACAAATATTGATTTCAACAATGTTATAGTCAAAGCTATTTCAAATATACACTTTGCAAAGAAGGAGACAAGGTGTATTTCTTAAAATGAAGGGCAATCTGAGCTGTATTTAGGCTTGTATAAGACTGCCATATATCTAAGCAAGCATTCAGGATGCACACAACACCGCCTGAACAATCCTTCTCTTCAGGAATTCATTCATTTGGGAGGAGAGAAATGGGCTCTTAAATGGTTATTGATCGGATTCCCCTTCATCTTTCCTTTCAGGAATATTCTCAGGCGGAAAACATAAAAAGCCCCATCAGAAATCTCATCCATCAACAAATACCTTTGATTCTGCCCATGCACAGCCCTGCTTGATCAAAACACAAACCCCCGCGGACGAGGAGAAATGGTTAGAAAAAGTGTGTTCCTTCGACACCGCTCACATTTTATTGATTGCCTTGCCTTTCTGTCTCTTCCTCTTTCTTCCTTTCCCTCTCTCCTCCACTGAATTTTGTGAGACTGCTGTAATCACCGGCAATTTCCAGGGCGCCTCTCAGCTGGACTCTAGCCCACTGCTGAAAAAGAGCGAGCATTTTGGTAAAGACATGTCTGTGTGCATGTGTGTGAGAATATGGGTTGCTTTTTAGAAGTATTTATTTGGATTTCTGCCTGCATTATTGTGTCTCTAATGGCGCATTTCCACTGCAGCGGGTAGCCCCGTTTAAGCATCCTTAATTGTCCTCAAGCGGCCAGGCCAGTTTTTGGTGGCCTTTCCATATAGCGTAGCACCGGCTAGCGGGTACTTTTTCCCTCTTTTTCCGGCCCCATAAAATCGTGGTTCTAATGGCGCATTTCCACTGCAGGCCTCGCTCGGTTTGGTTAGGCCTTATTAGGCCCGGCTCACTTTAATGCTGCGCTTCCATTAGAGTTTAGGAACTGGGGCAGTTACTATAGTAACGCAGTGTAGGCGGAGCCGTGACGTCATCTTCAATGAGAGCCCCAGAAAAACAACACAGCCGTTAGCTCTTAGCACTCAGAGCTCACAGCTCCTCATATCTGTTCAGAAACTAGACAAAAATTAAACAAGTACAAACCAGGGTTTCCGTTAGCTGGTAATTACCGGTTTTTAGCTGGTAAAATTTATTAAAAACCGGTAAATTCAAAACCTGCCGGTCAAAATGTCTGGTAATAATTAGGAAGGCTCCGATAGATCGGCCACCGGTCATTATCGGCCGATATTCACTCTTAATAGTTTGATCGGTGCTCTATATAAAGAACGATCAGGAGAGCTGGATCTGATCGATATGGACATAAACGCGAGTGAAGTATAACCGGACACGCGAGAGAGAGATCAGATCAGCTGCTGAGTCAGACCGAGACACGCAGCTCTGCATAATCACCTGAAGCCCCGCCCACTGTTTAGCGAGCTGCATGAGAAACTGACGGGCTGTCAGGAGAGAGAGAGGGAGAGGGGAAAAGAGAGGTTCCGTTTCTCCCGTGTTATTATTCAAAGTTAATGTAAACTTTTGAATAATGTACGTTATCTAGGCTACTACAAGTAGTTTGTTTGAATGTAATAATTATGTTGTTTGTTGTTTGTGGAATCATTTATTGAAAAATTGATCTGAATTGTTCGATCTGTTACGATTATAGACTGAAGCAATATAAAAATGAGCCTCGTGAACTGAGTTTTAAACTGAAGCATATCTGCTCATAGTCCGGTAATGACCTGCTAACGGAAACTCTGCTACACAACTCTTACTATTATTATTGAAATATGACCGGTAAGTTTCAAATTTGTCCGGTAAAATAAATTTTGCCCGGACATTTGACCGGCGATAAAAAAATCCTAGTGGAAACCCTGGTACAAACCACAGACAGCCTGTGTCATGGCGAATACAGTCGCTGCTTTATTTATGTCTGTATAGGCCGTTGTTGTGAGTGTGGACGGTCGGAGCATATATAACGTTAGCTTAGCCAAGCTCCATTTAGAAAACACGCATTTTAAAAGGGTTTTTCGCCTGCCGTCTGTCTGCAGACTTGTCAAAGCATTAATTCATGGTTTTTACTAACCGGTATCAGTATGTTGTTACTTCGGCATCATTTTGAAACGTGTATTACAATTAAATCACGGTCAAATATGTTCATCTTGTTGTAGTTGTAGCCCCCTTGCCAGCGATTCTCTCTCTAGTTTAGCATACTCAGCCCGACTCAGCCTGGTTGTTCCTGGCCCTAGAACCACGATTTAGTCGGGCCAGAAAAAAGGTGAAAAAGTAGCCCCGGGCCAAAACTAGGCCAAGTGGAAACGCAACCAAAAACGGGCCCCGCACGGCTCGGCACGCTTAAAGCGAGCTACCCGCTGCAGTGGAAACGCGCCATATCAGGCCAGGGCCAGGGCTGAACTAGTGATGTCAACACTCTCGACTGCTGATTGGTCAGAGAGAATCGTCACAAGATCGCGCGCGAGATCATCCCTAGCGCCGCATATATATTTAGAAGCAAGCTTGCAGCATTTTTATACACAGCATTTTTGTAAACGGAGGAGCTACAAAAATGGCAACGTCGAAGAAAAGCACACCGTGTTCGACCGAGGAGGTGACGACATCCACATCTCATTGGGGATGATAAAATCCAGCGGGAGCTCGACGGAACAACTCGAAATGTGAAGCCGATCGCCCCGCCTACACTGTGTTGCTACCCCAGGTCCTAAACTGTAATGGAAATGCGCCACGGCCTCGGACGGCCAGCGAGGCGGCCAGCGAGGCAGCCCGCGAGGACGCTTAGGGACGGTTAAACGGGGCTACCCCGCTGCAGTGGAAATGTGCCATTAAGGTCTATTTTTGGGAAGACGGAGACCATATTGGATTTGGTGTTTAGGGAGGCAGAAAATACATTTTCATTGACTGTTGATTACCTGGGGGAATTCCTTGACTTAAATCCCTTAAGTCGGGGGCATTCTAAACACATACAGCTTTCAGTCTGGCTGTGGCTGTGAGTCTCATCCCATTTGGCATTTGGCCATCACACATTGAATGTGAATTTCTCACATATTTACAGTTTCAGTTTAAAAAAGTTTAAGTCTTAAAAAGTTTATAGTCACATGTTTTTTAAACTAACTTCACACTTGCACATTATGCTGCACTGTTGTGAATTTTGCAGGTGTTTTAGTTTAATTTAATTTTGTTATTTGTTCACACTTTTTAAGATTAGTTCAGAATAAATGTTATTTTATTCACGATTTAAGATTAGTGTTGAAATTAGGGAAGAAAACGTATAGATGTATTGCCAGAAAATGCATGTAATGTATAAATATAATGTGCTTTTTATTTCGAATAACTTGTGACATTACTTATGATCTCTGAAAAAGATGGTATACTGCTAATGAGAAAACGTTAACCAAAGATTTCAACATTAAAACATTCAAGGATTCTGTTGTAAATGGTGATTTTTTTTTAAAGCTGACCTGAAACATCTGTTGATTAATGTCCCTGACAAACAGATGAAATAAAGTAAAGGTCCAGTTTTCTCCATACTCTGAAATTGAAGGAGAGAAACTGTCACAAATCCTGAAATGGAGGGATGAGTCCACCTTTGGCTGCTTCTGGTTGATTTCCCTGTAAGACCCCAGCTGTCAGCGTCAAAGCTTTCAAAAGCATCTCCGTCCCACAGAAGGGGGGGAAACCTGCTGACATTCCATCAAGAACAAAAGTCGTAGCGCAGCACTGGTTAATGTTTTATATGAAACTGTGAATGTCGCTGGCATATGTGAAAAGTGCGTCTTTCAATTTCATGCTTTGCCGTTTCCATTTGGCTGGACAAATTGAGAATGAAATCGACAGGAAAATCCATATCGTAGCATTTAATATCATGTCATTAGGTAATGATTATTGAGAGCCTGTGGATTATCAGGCGCTTTATTGTCACGGATGTTGTTAGGCCCATTGCCAAACATGATTGCCTCACATTAATTTCCAGCTTGGTTTGTATCATGTAATAGCCATTAACTGGAGAGGTTTAAGCAATGCTGTCCTTCAATTACGATTTGTATTATGTATTTAGGAATCATATTGCAATCATATTAATGGCTGTCAGTTGTTTGTTGCTATATTGAGTTAATTATGACGTGAAATATAGTCGTTTGATAGAAGAAATAGCTTAAATGCTGGTTACTACACCTTCTGTGTAGCTTTAGCGCTGCTTCAGTCTAACTCATCGTGACACCTTGTTGCACCTAAGATACTGAACTGCCTTTAAGCCAAGAATGCAGTGATAATAAACATCTAGTCTACAATAAGAAAAGAAGACAACTACATACCACCTAATCTCCATCATCTACACACATGCACAATGGATGAGTGCAACCCATTCAACGGACACATCAATAGCTCTGACAGCCGATAGGTGTGATGGTAATATCAGGACAGCTCGATGCTTTTTGCAATAGACTAAGCAGTCATTAGGAAACAAGGAGTTGTGGCACAATTGGTAAAATAATCCTCAAGGTCAATAAAAAAGCATTTACAACAATGGATATATCACTCCTGAAGAAATATATACGCTGTTAGAAAGATCATGCCTCACCTTGAACGATAGCAAAGTACCTCATAGACCTTGTACAAATCAGACTATATAAGAAGTGGAGGTATCACTGTGACTTCAGCCAGTGGTTTATGGACTACAGTTGCAATGCCTCTGAGGGACAAAAGAAGATGGAGCTAAATACGACCAGTCGCTGAGAAATACATCTTAAAGGTGGGGTAGGTCATTTTTGAGAAACAAGCTCGAGTGCGCTAGAATTTGAAAATACACAGCCGGAAAAAATCTGACACTTCCTTACAGAGCCCCTCCTCCAACACACACGAACATGACCAATGAGGGCACGAGATAAGTTTGTGCACAGATGGAAGGCTGACAGGCAGGTAGGCCATCCAGTTACTTTAGCCGAGCCGGCTCAGATGATTGGTCGTGCTTTTTACAGTACGACTTCCACAGATGACTTTTTTTTATGGATTTTTTGTCAAAGCACTTCAGATATTCATTGCTATCGGGATGTTAAGAGCATTCCATGGAATATAACAAAAAGTGTATCTCGAGCTGGATTCTCAAACTTACCTACCCCACCTTTAAGGTTACAAAAAATGCTACAGTTAACTTATGAAAGGTACAATTCACTTTGGATACCTAAAAATACATTGTGAAAGGGTTGGTAAAAGCTGTAAGACGAAAACAAGGACAGCACCAAAACCAGACAATGCTTCATTAGCAGCCTGTCAATCATATAGTAGCGATGCCCGAAAAAAGACTGTGCTTTATTGTGTATTTTATTCTTAAAAATAACACAAATTCACTATTTAAGAATCATGCTGTATTGACAAATACTTGAAAAAGGTAATAGATTACCAAAACTGATAAGCAAAATGTTTGGAATTAATAAAGGGAGTAGTAAGGTCATTTTGTCATAGACTTCCATACAATTGAGCTTTTTGCAACCAGTCAGTTTGCCCACTTCTGGCCATTTGAAAGAATGCTTTATTGGCTTCATTTTTCATGCACAGGAGTTGCCAATTGCTACAAAACACACCCACACTCTCAGTGCACACACTCACGGCTTTTTACTTTCTTTCACACACATTCCCACATTCGCAATCACCTTGGAGTCGCCATTTTCGCTCCCTCAGATTATTTTTCCCTATAGATGACAAGGGCATTCTGTGTGGGAACACCTCTCCAAAGGTGAGGGAGGAATTATTATAATTGCCTGGTCATCCAGACAAACTGCCGTAAAACACCTCCGGGAAGACGAGGATTTTCGTTGTTTTAAATGTGACCAAAGAGACAGAGAAATCATATGTGTGCAGGCAACAAATGTTCACTGATTATCCTCAAATCCTGGAGCCTAGGTCTGCACTCAAAGCACTCTACTTGTTCCCAGCAGGACGTGAATACTTTTTGGACAGCTGATTGCAGGGTTGGACACAATGATTAACAGCCATTCCTCTTGGTTTGAACTGAAACCGCTTTTTACGCCATACTGTTTGATTGTCATTGAACTGACTAACTTGAGAGTGGCGTTGTTTTAGCAGTGCAAAAAGGGGACAATCTACTCACATTGTCACAAGCTGATTGCTTCTGTTGACATGTTGTTTTGATGTGGGTTTGGTCTACACAGGGTGCCACATTAGAGGCTGGCATTCCTAAACTTTGATGGTGGTGATGCAAGCATTGTTTTCAAATTCCTGATTTGAGAGGATGGTGTATTTTCACATTACGGTGTGTTTTGCTTTAAGATTGTCAATACATTTTCAAAACATATTCATGGACTCCAGAGTAAAAACCTCACAGCCTTCCGTGATCCCAAAACCCTTTTCTCTAGCACTAGCATAAGGTTGACATTTAAGTTTTAAGTCAAATATTTTGACAATTATTGGGTGGATTCCCATGAAAGAAGACATTTGTGGTCTCCAGAGGGTGTACCTAAATCTTTCCATTTAGCCCACTCAATATTTGGTTTATTTCCAAACGTTGTCAAAAATAAGGGCATTCCCATCACTCTTAGCTGTCGTTCATGTATGGGTGCTGATAATGAAATATCGGAATGCTAACAAGTTAAAATAACGTTGAAAATGGTAAACATTATATACTAAACCAGCATTTCAGCACATCATGTCATGGTGAAAATGTGAGCATGCTAACATTTAGTACAGAGCATCGATGTTTCTACAGCCACAAAACAACTAGCAGATCCAGAAGATATTACAGAAGTTACATTTATTTATCAGAAATGTTTCTTTATTATTGAGCGCATGGTTCTTGGTTTCTTGGACTGCGTTATAACATTTTAAAAGGTTGAATTAGAGGGAATGTTACCAATGGTAAGTAGGGTAATAATGCCTTATATATGTAAACCACTTCCTTTAATTGTTCAATAACTAAATTGGTATAAATGCAATTAAGATATAGCATTAATAAAGACACTACATTACCCCAACACATTTTAACACACTGCCACATGCACAATATTTGACTCACTGCAGATTCACAGGTCTTAAGCTGTGGAAGATGGCTTTGATCAGATACCGGAAACCTCACTACACACACACACACACACACACACACACACACACACACACACACACACACACACACACACACACACACACACACACACACACACACACACACACACACACACACACACACACACACACACACACACACACACACACATATACCACACTCATCTGATATATCGCAAAGCTATTTTTAGATGCCCACAGATCTTCATTTAGTATCAGCCTAGTCTCAAGGAGGAGCCACTTTTACAGAGTTGAGACCCACATTAATAATTACAATGCATCAGCCTGGAAACATGAGAAGGATCCGTTTCTAATTCCAGCTTATTTACTATGCCATGTTTATGGTATGAGCTTTAATGTGTCTTTAAATAGAAGTCAAGTCAAGCTCAGTTTAAAATAAATATTATTGCTCATACATCACGATGCTTACAGCCTATGTACACACGTGCAGCCACACTCACTATTTTGATAGTCCCATCAATCAGAACAGACAGAACGCTGTTAGCTGAGGCTGTACTTTCACATGACTGGGTTTGAGTTTTTTCTGTGTGTGTGTGTGTGTGTGTGTGTGTGTGTGTGTGTGTGTGTGTGTGTGTGTGTGTGTGTGTGTGTGTGTGTGTGTGTGTGTGTGTGTGTGTGTGTGTGTGTGTGTGTGTGTGTGTGTGTGTGTGTGTGTGTGTGTGTGTGTGTGTGTGTCTTAGAGTGACAGGGTTCTCAACACAGCATAACGTTCATGACAGGTTGCAGTGTTCATGGTTTATTTGACAAGCACTCCCCTCACAAACCCGTCAAATGACCAGGGGCATAGAATGATGGCTGACATCACCAGCGGCACATACGCCACCCCTGCCATTTCATATGATTACAACAGCATTGGGGTCAGCTGAGCCACTGATTGGTGAGTTACAGGTAGCTCAAAAAGGTATGAAACATACTCATTTGTGCAGCAATGCTTTTCCCATTTAGGATGTGTTCCATACGTGCTTATGTGTCCTTTGCAGGTGTAAATGTCACATTATATCATGGTGAAAAATAACACTGTGTTGCTGAGAAGGGACCAGAAATATATGGAATTGCTGTTCAGATATATTACTGCTTAATGCGTACAGTAAGAAACATGCAGAGGATTTCATGGTGAGGCTTTTCAGATTTCAAAACATGCTGTTGAGACTTCTGGAGGCTTAACAAGCTTAAATATACCCTTTGGAGTTGTCTTAAAAAGAGCATTTAGAGCAGCAGCCACTGCCATGTGAGAGCTGTGTGGAAGCAGTCGCTACATTATAAATATGAATAAATAACCTTGAAGAGTTTTTCACCACTGTATTGTTTATTGTATTTATCATCAAGGTCCAATAAAGATGTGAGCTCGCTTCAGATGAAACACTCAATAAAGGTATTTTTAATACAGTGACATGTTAACGCATTAACTTCCTTATTTACTGTCAGTAGGGAAAGTCAAATGTGTGTGTTTTAAATACCAACAAAGCTTATGAGTCCATATGAGTGAGTTTATCTGCTGTTTTTGCACAGGCTCACCAATCTAAAAAAAGGTTCGGAATGAAAGTAGGAATAGTTAGTGATTAAACATTTAAAAACATCAAGCATGGAGTTCCATATTTGATTTGTTTGCACATGTCCTTTTAAATGGTGTTATGTAAAGTGTCAGTGCTTGACAAATGAATGGAGTTGTCCATGGGCTGTTGGCAATGTGACATTGAATATGTATGTAGCAGTTTAAAATATGTTTGGATTTGACCTAAAGGGCTAAACACCATTTAAAAAAACGTCTACGGTATGGAAATGAACAATTATATGATAAAATGCTCTTACAGATGTGTGGACATTGTTAAGGTTTTCAGCAACACTGAATATAATTTGCCAAAACGGCAAAAATAATTCATTGGTACATATTGCCATGCACAATATGAACCTATGACCTACCACAGTTTGTTTATAGCTCAGGGCTCTTTTAGCTTCATATTTACAAAAGTATTTTATAATTAGATGATTTAAGCTGAAGACAACTGCTGACATATTTCATTGTTTAGTAGCTCCTTTGGCTAAAACCTAATAAGTAAGTAAATTCATGTTAAAATGTAAAGTGGGATGTGTGTTCCAGCGAGGCTAGCTAATGATGTGTTACGCAACTCACTGTTGAATTTGAATATCTTACCAGTTTTCATTAAAACACTAATTAATTCATTTCAGGGCACTGGAGGAGTTACCAGAGCATGACAGATAGACAAAGGAGGTGTGTTGGATGGCTGTGTGCACACATGTTGGTGAAAAAATAAGAAGTAGGTATTTCAATTGTGGAAAGTAACAATCATTAATAGAATGGTGCAGGAATGAGTCCTCAACCTGGAAATAAGTTAGCATTTTAGCACTTAAGGGTCCAAAGTCAATGGTTTTTAGTTAGATGCCTAAAATAAGGTCTGTGGGTCATACAAAATCAGCCGCTGATCCATCATGATGTACAACGCATTAACATGAGGGAAAAAACACGTCTTGATTAGGATATGCCTACTTAAGCTTCGACCAAATAGTCTGTTAGTTTTGAAGTGGGTTCGGTCAATTACTGAAAACTAATATGGACATTTTCACCAATATGATCTGACTGTCTGTGGGGTGACTGAGAAAAAAAGAGTCCTGGCAGAAGCTGTTTTGAAAAGCTTACCAACCTAGAAGAAATGCTTGATGCTTGTGTACAAACTGGGACTTTAAAGTTGCTAAGGGTTGCTTTTGTGTTGGCATTGGCAAAGCAAGCACTTTTATACACGCAGATACAGTTTGGCCTTTCAAAATGAGAAATGCTCTTTGCAATCCATTTATCTCCAAGGTTAGGCTGAATACAGCTCACCTCGTAATTTCCATACAGTTACCAACACTCTACTCTCCACAGCAGCCTAAGGCTCCAATGTAAAGGCAGCTGCCTTTGCATTGCTCAAGGGAATATCGAGGATATGTTGGATATTCGCTTCCTCCGCCCACGCAGGTTTCATACATATTCTCCGTTTGCAGAATGAGCAACATTCTAGTCACAAGCTTCCCTGACCTTTAAGCTTCCACTGCAGCCATTTAAAAGCAAAGCGGGCTTTTAAATGCAAGCCGTGACCTCCCCTCGCACCACCTGCCAATCACATGGCGCATTACAACAGACAGATGTTCATTCAGCCAATCCTATGCCCAAGAGACGCTTTGAGCGGCAGCTCCAGATGTTGGGAAACGCTTTTGAAGCTAATCAGTAGAAGACGCACACATGCTGTTGCAGATTGTTGTAAATGCGCACATGGGACTGGGATGTTGTATTAATTAAATGTGATTGAAGTGACATCAGTGATAAAGGCTCTAACGTGTCATTTAAACATTTAAAAAGAAAGAAGTAGCCTACTCCCATAACAACAGCACGGACACCACAATGGTTTGGATACCTATAGCTGCAATGGCTTCTCCGTGGCATGTTGTCATGGCAACTGGCTGAAGGTGCCGCTAATGGCCTTCTTATCAATCTAATCCAAATGACACTCAGAGGCAAAACCACGACACACTCCTTAACCTTTCATACGACACATGCACAGGAAAATGTGTCTCAATCATCGTTCTAAATCTTTGAGAGCTTCAGAAATATGAACACACACACAGACCAAATAAATGTTGAAAATCCACTGTTGCACTCTATGATACGGCAAACTTGTTCAAATATATGCTCTAGTCTAAGTGTTTACACACATACAGACATGCTCCATCATTTTGACAGGTTCGTAAGTAAATTTCACTTTCATCGCCGTCTTGACACACACACACACACACACACACACACACACACACACACACACACACACACACACACACACACACACACACACACACAGAGCCACGTCCCTGTGGAATCCATCTTCATTTGCTGTGTTTGAGAGCAGCACTGAGATTTAACTTCGTTCTCATCCATAACTCATCTCTTTATGTCTATAGATGCCCCACGCTAGTCATCCCTGCTGTTTGAACAGAGGAACACAATTTCCCACAACTAGCGAACACACCATTTTCATTCTCCATCATTTTCCTACAGATTAAATGACCTTTTTCACACCAAATGTTGAAGGAAAAATGTTGCATTAATATAAGACTGCAAAAGCAAATTACATTTTGAGCAGTATATGCTCAAAGGAGCTAATAATTGTAGAAACGTTAGCTCTAAGCAAGCTAGCATGAACAGATGTGGATGTTTGTTTGTATTTGGTTCATCCTCTCACTCAGAACTCACCAAACTCTGGTTCCTGCTGTCATCTCCCTCCAATCTCTTCCTTTTTTTAAACTTCAACTCTGAACACAATGTGGGTTCCAACAGAGCACTGGGTGAGGCTTTGCACTTGATGGCCCTTTAGCTGCAAGATGCTTCACTTTGTTCACTAGCTAATCGCTAACTGTGTCTATCTGCCAGACACAGTTAGTGTACACAGTGGGGTTTTAGAGCTTTTCTTAAAAAAAACGGCTCCCTGCTACTTCTAAAAACAACTATGTGTGATGTGAATCTAAAACAGTTCAACAAATCTAGCGTCATTGTTATTAAAAATATATATTAATTACAACAGTAATTTCTTCATATGAAGGTTAGATTTCCATCCATTTTCAAACTGTTACCTAAAATTCACAAATGTAACTTATTGTTACTCTTTTCTTTAAATTGTGCTCTAACGGCCCGTCCACACGGCGGCGTGCGTTGAAGCTTCAATGCTTCTGCCCATTCACTTTGAATGGGGTGACGTCACGCTTTGCCGAACTGCATTGTGGTTTCGTCGCTTTGCTTTGCTCGCATTGCTCGCTTCAAAAGTTGAGCAATGTTCAGCCAATCAAATCATATGCCAGTACAAACTCTAGCCAATCAAACCGCGTGCTTGTGTGTCCGGGGCGGGAGATTCATGTGATTGGTTGTTGGTCGAGTTTCAGACACGCCCACCGGCAAGCTTCAACGCATGCCGCCGTGTGGACGCTGCATCACTACCCTGTATGATTGTGCCTGTTCTTCAATAAAAAAGCATATTAAAAGACACAATTCTACTCTACCTGTGAATGCAAGGTTCTCTGGTTAATATCCACCTTCTCGTTGTCACTAGTCTTGGAATCAAAACAGTTTGTTTGTGTGTGTGTGTGTGTGTGTGTGTGTGTGTGTGTGTGTGTGGTGTGGTGTGTGTGTGTGTGTGTGTGTGTGTGTGTGTGTGTGTGTGTGTGTGTGTGTGTGTGTGTGTGTGTGTGTGTGTGTGTGTGTGTGTGTGTGTGTGTGTGTGTGTGTGTGTGTGTGTGTGTGTGTGTGTGTGTGTGAGAGCATACTGGGGCAGGTGCACCGAGTGTGATTAATACTTTGGCAGACAACAGAGCAGAGAAGCAAAATTAGATTTGAAGGATGTGTACCTGGCTTTTTTTCTTTCCCAAATGACACCCGGGGAAAAAATAAACATACAATACGTTATGCGAGGAATCAGAACACATTATATTATATAAATAGAGTGATGAATGGGGCATGCCATTATGCAATATTTAACAATCTGAGCTAATGTAAAAAAGGGATTGAGATGTGATTAGTTCAGAAACCTTGGTGGGCTAACGGCTCTGAAGGCCTATGATGTGCTGGGGGATTTGGCAAGCTAAGCTAAAGCGGGCTACAGTAAGCCACCTGGTAAGAAGACAGTTGGTACAGTCATTTGTCAGTGTGCCAAACTAGCGCTATCCTGCGGGAGCTCATTATCTTAGCATCCTGCCTTAGTGGTCCTGCCTTGAAAGAGCGGGAGCACTAAGACAGAAATAAGCGCTTGTCATGCTGCCTTCCACCCATCGTTCTTCTGCCCAATTTCTCTCTTTCTATCCGTTTTTCATTCCCTCTCCTCACTTCCCCATCATTTTTTCTCACCAAGTGCTTCAACGTGACGCTTTTACAGATCCATCAGATTTTAAAGTCAGCCCACATGAGCCCAACAATGAGTCCTTTCAAAAACCCTAAATCTGGCTCTCCACCAAAGAGATCTCCCTCTGACTGAAGCTACTTCACTCGACTTTAATGGCAGCTCAGACACGGGGGAAACAAGTTTTCCCTGGCTCCACACTTTTCTCCTTTTTGTCGAAGCTTTAGTGCTCCACCTGCTTCTCCCGCACAATTAGCCATTCCTGCCTGACAGCAATGGAGACGTTTACTTCTCCATTGTGCAGCAGTGGAGCTAGCCTCCCATGCTGCAGAAGACAGGTGAGCCAACAGTGAAGGATCCCCGTTAATAGACGTGTGGAGGTGAAAAGCGGACTCTCATTCTGCCTTGGTGGTGCTCTCTGACAGCCGTGACTCAGAACCACCTGAGTAGTTTGATACATGGACCTTAATTAGAGGCTTTTTAAGTGAGATGTCAAGTGTGAGGCTGGATATAATAACAGGATTGCCTGCACTGCCTCAATGAGAATGGAACCTCTGTGGAAATAAAACCTCTCTCTCGGATCGGATTTCCTCTAACAGGAAGTGCCATATTGCTTGAATAGGCCACCAACCTTCAAAATAGTACTTCATGTGTTTGTGCACATGCATGACCTGTCATTGAGATGATACCATAAGGGAAAAAGAAGACAAAAGAGAGACGTGAAAAATGTAAGCCCATGGAAATATGGGTTTTATGAGCTCTGTGAATGTACGCGTCCATTATTTAGCAGTTCGTGGGGTGCAGTGTAACCGATCAAAGCCGTTGCGCCTCGACTGTTGGGAATTTTCAGCGTTCCAAGAAAGGAAGTTGTCACTGCAATCCCACTCATGATAAAAAATAAATGCTTTTGATCATTTACGATCACAGGGTGGCATGCATTATTTTGTCCATCACACACAGTCACTCATCTGCACTACAGCACGCAGATGGATTATTAATCCAGACATTTGCCGTATGTGACACACTTTGATATGCACTGTTGGGAAATGGCTAAGCAATCTGCCCCCAAATTTGGACACAAAAATGCATCCAGACAAAACTAACAGACTACAATTGAGTCACTTGCATACTTTACGTTACATAACAAGACTAAATGTGCAGTTAAAACCCTTCCAGCTTCAGGTTTGGGGTTAGATCGTTAGCGTGAAGTTCAGAATACTACAAAGGGAACTAAATCCGATGAGCGGAACCAGTCGGGATCAGCATGGGGGGGAACAGGGATCAGAGCCCAATCCTTTTCGATATACTTCACATGCATTCCTCTGAAGCCGTCCGATGTAGCAAACACTGAGAAGAAGGGGAAATTTGTCAAAGCTTTTGCGAGGGTGGAAACGCAGAGAATAAGAGAGCAAAGGGAAAAAAGGGGGGAAGACTTCCTGTCAGTTTATGAGCGCGAGCCGAGGTACAGTGGAGGGACACGCACCCTAGAGGCGAGGAAATCTTTGAAGTGAGGCTACATCAAAGCATGCTCGCTTTCATATTCCTTTTTAATCTCTCTCTATCCCCTCCAGTCATCACTCATGTGTGTTTACAGCTCCCTCACAGTGAATGAAGAGAGTGATACTGAAGGCTTTGGCTACCTGGGGCGACCACAGATACACACCTGAAGCATGCAGCCTTCACACAGCAACACAGGGCATCAGGCGTACAGTAGGAGTGTAATAGCACTTTGTTGTACGAAAAGGGAAAGGGATTTCTATTATTTATTTGAAATGTGGACGGTTTTGTGGGATCTGTTTACTTAACCAGACCACTAAGGACCTTACTCTAACATAATCAAATGTTGGCTGACTTTAAGCTGCACTTGTGACTATTTAAATACATTTTAAGCTTTAGTGTGAGAGCCAGAATGAAATAAAATGTACCGGTTATTTTCTCTAAGTAACCCAAAGTGACAATAGACAAGTTTCTTTCACTTATTCAAGGGGGACCTATTATGCAAAATGCACTTTTTGATGTCTTTTATGCATAAATATGTGTCCCCGGTGCGTCGGGGAACTCATGCAGCATCAGAAAATAAAAAATCTCTAAAAACGGGTGTACAACGAGCGGATACAGATTTGCTGCCGATATGACGTCAAATCGTCGGCGGACCCACAGAAAGTTGCTATCAGAAACAATGTCTGACGTGTTTTGGACGTAATCTCGTCTTTGTTTACATTAGCAAGCCTCGCTAACACTCAGAGCTAACCTGTACTGGAGAGCACATGTGTTTAAAAAGCAGGAAATAACAAAAGGAACTCACCTTGTGATAAACCCACAAGAGAAAAAGCATTTGAGCTCCATACTGTTTCAGAAATAATCCTTAATGTGGTTTAGAACAGGATGGCGTTTTATCACAACAGAATTTAACTTTATCTCCGGTAGAATTCTGATCAGGCATTAGCTCCGCCTTCTCTTTTTTTTTTTTTTAAGCTAAGGACCCAAAATCCGCGTTTCTCTAACAGGGCTGCAAAAGAGGGGTATGAGCAGTATGGGGCATGGCTACAATGGGTGAACTGTTTGGTATTTTAAGCAAAAAAACTTCACTGACATGTTTTGTATAGGTATGGCCCAACAATATATGTTTCCAATATAGCATAATAGGTCCACTTTAAGTAACTGTTGATTGCAAATGGTTATAGATCAATGACACCTTCTGGCTTAAGAATGTTTTTTATATAAAGACCGTTTAAACTCATCAATGCTTTTTGTCACTAGGTGCAATCTTGAAAATGATGGTGAGAATAGTGTATTCATATTACATGTTTGCTGGACGCTGACAGATGCATGTGATGCGAATTGAAGGTCAGACATAGTTCGAGATTCAACAAACATCTGTCTGATGATGTAATGTTCTTTTATGCTCTTAACCTTTTATTTTAATTTTTTATATTACCATATTTTATTCAATATGCTCCTTAGATATATTTGTATTTGATTTTATTTTATTATTTTCTCCTTATGAAGCACCTTGAGATTACATTGTTTTTAAAGTGTGCTATATAAATCAAATGTATTATTATTATTAAAAGTATTTAAGATAATTGCCGTCTCATTTCACCACAGCCTGTAAAAGATACATAATAATAGCTCCATATATTCATATTCAGAATTTGAAGGCATTTTTATTTAGCTCTTTACATATCTGCAGCAGAATGTGATAGACACTGTGAATATTGTTATTGTGACCTTTGACATTTGTATTCCTACAGGTTGCGAAAAATTCAGACGCTTCATCTTTTCGGGTTCTTCTACCAGCGGATTGAGGGTCAGGGATGTTTATTACATGCGGGGAGAGGGAAATTATGAACACACTCACACACATAACCGCATCTATCACCCCCTTGTGAATGGCCGTGAGTTGAATTCATATTATCTGGTTGCTTCTCACAGCCATCTCATAATAAACCAAGATGCTCTCTCACCGCCATCACCACACATCTTTCCATCTCTGTGGAAAGAAATAATTACAAACTGTGGAGATTACAATTATTGGGAGTTTTAAATCACAACGATTGAACATTAACTACAGTAAAATCCTCTATTCTTCCTAACTGAAAAAATGATTCCCCTATTTAATCTCAATTCCCAAGTGATCAACAAAGGAAAATGTTATTATAAATACTGCTTTTGTGTTTCCACTAAAGGACAGATGGAAAGAAAATACAGTTTTTCTTCCGGATAAGACGTGACAAAGGATTTGATGCGCAATATGGAATCAAATGGCTTTTCTTTCAACCCCCACCTGTTCCCTCATCAGTTTATCTGTGAGCTCCTACAGCCACCTGTACACACATTGTTTTAAAGCACACACAGAGAATAATTTACCAGCAGGAGGGGGTTGGGTATCCTCTCAAATGCATGAATGTTGAAGGCTTCTGTTGCCACAATCGTCACGCTACCGGGACAAACATATGGCTGAGATACGAAACCTGTCACTGCAGAAATACATGTCTAGATGTCTTTGATACGCTAAATTAAATCACATCTCTTTCATTCATCAACAGTCAAACAAAGCAGATTCAGTAAAGATTGTTGAACTTGTATGGAGGATACAACTGTAAGCTATAGGATTGGTTTAATGTCATACTTCATGCATTGCACATGTGGATCAACCAGCAAGCACCACACACACTTAAACACACTCACAGCATTGACTGGAGGAAGTGTTAGTTAGAAGCAAGATAGTTTGCAACCCATTTTAAAGCCGCACTCAAATAAATTGTTTATGTCAACAATGGATTTGATTACTATGTGTGATGTAAAAGGGGTTTCTCTGCAATTCCCCTTTTAGTCTTTCAGCTAATTGTGTTGGTTTTTACACCAAAAAAGCATCTTTTGTATTATGGTTCACTCTCACAACACTTATCTAGCAACTGCTGTTTTCCTCTATCTGCAACTAAGTGCACATAATGAAGCTGGATAATGATTATAATTAAGAATATCACTTACAGTTTATGTTGAATGTCTTGTAATTTTTTATGAAAATGATTCTGACTGGCTTAAAGGTGTGGATTAAAGCTACGGATTGGCAATATATATTAGGCAATAAATCCATATGAATAACAACCTTTCAGAATAATTTAAGGCCTTTGACTGGTTACTTTGGGCACTAACAGGTCATTCCAAGGGGGATCAAGGGGGAGTGCTGGGGAACTCCAGTTCGAAACCCGCTCCTGCCGCCACTGCGTCAGGCCGTTGTGTCCTTGGGCAAGACACTTCACCCGGATTTGCTCCTGTGGGTATTGTCCACAGTACATGTATAATACCAATGTGTACCTGTAAAAGCGCCTCGATGTCTTCGAGGCGTGAAGATGGACGGTGTGGCGCAGTGCGCTGTGCAATGATCATCAGATCAAGGGGTGAAACCCGCCGCTGCTGCGTCTGTAAAGCCGGTGTGTCCTTGGGCAAGACACTTCACCTGAACTTGCTCCTGTGGGTATTGTCCACAGTACATGACCATTGCATGTATGATACGTGTAATGTGTATTTGTAAAGCGCTTTGAGCATCTGGAAAAAGCGCTATAATAAATGTAAGGAATTATTATTATTATTATTATTATTCCAGAGAGAGGGCAATCTCATTGACTGTTCCACTAATAGAGATGATTATGAATAGGAATTTAGCTTCGTTTCATCTATTAATTACATGACTTCAGTCGGCTCCCAAGTCATTGTCTTTCAAACTATTGTTGATAATGTATGTCACAGTCCATAGGTCAAATGGGAGACAGACTTTTCTATCTAAAGTCATACTTAGAGCAGCTGACATGACTAATAACCACCAGATGGAGGGTCATATTTCCTGTCCTGACATCGTATTAATCCCACGAGACAAGAGCGGAGAATTAGCGGGCGCCTTTCATCTTTAGATTAATGTGACAATACAGCCATGCAGCTATCATAGTTCTGCTCTGTGAGGCCTCCAGTGAGCTGCATTAAGTGCTGCCGAGTTAATATTATCCTTTTTTCTCTTCCTCTTCTCAGTGTCTTGCTGTTTTTCTGTCAGCAGAATGGCGGGAACATCAGGAGATCTGTTCCAGAAGATGAATTCTTTAAAATCATGAGGCATGTGACGCGATGTGCTCACCGAACCCGAACAGACAAGTTGTAAAGATATGGCTCCTTCTATATTATGGATAATTTGTCTTCTACTGTTTGAATTGTCACTTTCCATCTGTCTCTTTCTCTGTGTATAGTGTATCCCCCAGGAGCCGCTGCAAATTACTCGTCTTTTTTTAACATCCCTTCACTTGTGTCTATACTGAGGCCAGTTTGCAATACATTGCTATTGCGTGCCAGCACTTCCTGTATTCCAGTCTGAGCCCTTATTGACTATGACGTGTTAAAGCAGCCGTATTTCTGCTGCTGCTTCGCACATAAATAATGCAACATACGACAAAAGTATTTTGGCTCGGAAGTTGCTGAAAGGATGATACGACAGGAAACGTTTTGTTAAATAGACAGGACAAAAATGAAATAAAGTATAGGAGAATACAGGGTTGTTTGTGCTGCTAGTTAAGAAAAAAGGTTACGAAAAGGCACAGCAAATATATTTTTTATGTGGCCATTTCTGCCATATTTTGACAGCCTGACAGTTTAGAGAAACAGCTACTACATTTTACATTATTTATGCTACATCTCCTGGCGGTTGACTCACACGCTCCAATGTTGTGTTTAAGTCAGTTTGCCACTGGTTTTGAAACATACCAGACTCCTTAACACACAAACACACCTACGCTTTTCAGAGTGATCTGTGGCGAGGAAAGATGGCAGCCTGTCCGCACAGAAATATATCTTGGTAAAGTTTGATCTAATGAGGGAATATAGTTGGAGCCGTAGTCTTCCCATGTCTGTGTCTGTGCAACACACTCACTCACAAACAGGCTTCACCCAGCTCACTGGCAAATTAAAGAAGAACTACAGAGAACCAGGCCCAATTAGTACTGTTGTCATGGATGCCATGCAGTTTAAGCTCCAGTACTGAAAGCAGGGGGAACGTTTACCGTCTTTTCTCCTTACTACAGTATACAAACTCCCAAAGCAGAAATAAAAAGCAGCACAAATGCCAAGTTCGAGAACATCTCAGCAAGATGTATTAATTTCCACTTCATCTGTTGTACAATACCACTATTTTTACAACTTATTTACAATTTGGTACTGTTACAGGTTCCTTCAATACTTTCATGTATTCAGTTGCATTATTGAAATACTGCTACTTGTTTTTTAACCATGGTGTCCCTATTTTTGGGATTTACTATGCTTGCCTTGCTTGTTTAGAGTGTTTGGATTTAAAAAATACAAATGAAAAAACAGTCATGATTTAAGAATGAATTACATTTAGAAAATAAAATGTATATTGTAATGTATAAGAACAATCTGCAACAGGTGTGACAGTGAGACAGCACACATGCAAAAGAAAAGGGAAAAAGGCACTAACAAACAGCAGAGAAACTAAATTAAGTTTTTTAAATCATTAAAAAAAACAGGGGCGTTGGCTTCCAGGAGAAAACGCCACTGATTTGATGTATGTGAGAGTGGATGTGTTTGTCTATCTGTGTGCAAATGTGTGTACAGTAAACAACAAGCACATGCATGTTTGTGTTTTCGGCCTGTGTGTGTTTAAGTCTGTATCGCAATCATTACGCTTTCCCTTCAGCCACTTGAAAAAAAGAAAACATAGAATCAAATCAATTACCCGACAAAGGTCACAGTGAGAGCACAAACAAAACCACTAATTGGTGGGTGGTGAAAACTGCCTCGGTTTACGTGGCCAAAAATAGCTGCAGCCCTCACCTAGGCTTTGGTTTGGCAAAAAGGTAATGCAGGGAAAGACATAAAAAGCATTTCACACTCCAAGGGACCAAATATAACTACAGTGTCTTGGATGTACTTGTTGTGATGGAGGATGCACACTCAGATGGGAGTTATGGAGTAGGAGGAGATTTGTACATTTGGTTTAAAAGTCTGTTTGAATCTGGTTTTAATTATTAAATACTCCATATATTTGGCTGATATTATTGTAAGAATGACTTTAGATGAGTGAGCAGCAATGGTCTAGTATTTTTGCCAAGAATACAACAGAAAACATTGTCACTGAAAGTCTTGCTGTTGAAAACAATCATAAGTTGTGATCAATGCAAAAAGGATTCTTCACATTAAGGTAAGCACTGAATAATGAACCTCCTGTAACTTTAGCGCTGTAACTGTGTCACATTGCTAACACGCTCATTTAAGATGGTGACTGTGGTAAAAATGCATAGCTGATGTTAGCATTTTGGGTTCCTCCAGAATCAGGGCCTATTCCAACCCTAGGACATTACATTCATAAATATGCATGAAAAGTAACTTATGTTATAAAGCAAAGTGTTCTGCACTTTGTAGTACTTGCATTATGAAGATATATTTTGTAAAAACCTCTATAAAAAAAACGACGTAGAAAATTGAATAAATAGGCTTTTAGCGCATCCTCATTGTCTTCCACTGCACTACACAATTATAATATTACATGAGACATTATTTTGAATAGTTAAACATGTGTTAGAAAATGTGCAACAAAAAAAAGGAGAGATTTCATTTTTTAAGTTTCAGCAGAAAGACGATTTGTCAATCTTTTCCTCCAGAAATAGTAATACAAAGATATGTGTTTACCCGTTATTTGACTTGCTTGTGTGTTCATGGAGTCACTGACACCTGCTTTTCAAACCGGGTTTGCATTGATCCCATATGTGGTAGGTTGCTTGTCACATCTTAATCCCGTGTTTTTTTCCTGAAAGAGAGGAAGAGCGAGGGAAATAGTTGTTGTTCTGATTGGAATCCTGTCTCGGCTAATAGCAGGATTATGTCTGAGTCCTCCTAAGCCTGCGCTGCCAGGTTTTTATTTAGTTATTGCTCGGGTATGTCATGAAAGCAGAGTTATCGGATGTGTGAGCGTAAACATTGTCTGGAGAAACTGTGGAGAAGGACAGATGTGAAAAATACTCAAAGTGTTCGAATCATTTTTACACATCACAATCAGAAAGCACTAAGAGCTATTCTCGTTAATCGATTGTGTGGACTCCTCACTCATGAATAAACCTGGTCATTTGCAAGGTGCCAAAGTTAATCTACTTTGCATAAATAAATTGGTAAGCAGCATCTGCTCCTTATAGGCTTGAAATAGAAGTCAGGAAATCTGAAAATTATTTAATTATTCATAGACTACTGACAAACCTGAACGTGTAAATGAAATTATTAAAAATGCAAATAAGATGATGGTACAAAAGGTGTGCAGGGTAGGAGATAGTTGGAAGGGATTCTGTGGGCAATCAGTGATGTTAGAGCCAATACTAATTCATTCAATGCTCTATGGAAATGAACACTGGAGGAAAGAAATGAAGTGGGGTCAGAGTGCAGGGTCTCACTCGAGTGATGTCCCTGGAGCAGGTTGAGACTCAAGGACGTTCCAAAGAAAGATCAAAGGATCAGTTATATCTGTAATATAATAATACATAGAGTTTCTATTAAAGGATGGTATTCAAACGGTCTGCCACCAGTACCACATATTTAAGGCATGTCCTAATATCCAATATTTCATTTACTCTCTCTTTTTCAATATGTAACAGAACTTTTTAGCAACTAAAAATACACAAGCGTGTTGGAAATAAATTGCACAAGGAAAGATCACACGATGAAATTGGATTTGTAGTATTGGCCTGTGATCACCTGACTTTTTCTAACCATCAGGTCCATATTTAAAATGTATCCAATAGGTTAGTGTTTTGACCAAATAAGTGCAAATCTATATTCCCATTAGCTGTACTTTGTGTTTACCGCTTTCACACGTCAGCGTTAAGTCTGTTTTATTTGAACCTGGTGTGGTTTGTTTGGGCCATTTGAACAAATCATTTTTACCTTCTGAAGACCAAACAACAATCCAAGACCACATACCGCTACCATTCAAGGACTGGCTTTAGGTCTGACTTGGAAACTTGGACTCTAGCAATAAAGAACAAACAGAATATCCACAAGGTCCACAAAAAAAGTGACGTTTATAAAATAATAAACTGGTGAAGTAACTCGCTTTCTACTCACTATTTCTTGGTATGTCTTTGCTCTGTACTTGGTTATTTCCATGTTTATGTTTTCCACTGCTACATTTCTGACTAATAAAGACTTTTGCAAGCACATTGCAATATACACTCCCCTCAGCAACATGTGCTTATTGATTTGCTATTAATTTGTGCTCTGTAAAACCAAACCACTAGATGAATTACAAAACGAACCAAAAGTATCAATAACACATTGATTTGAATCAGCCAAACCTACTATTGCTTGTGAAAGCATCCTTAAGTTAGCATTCCTATCAATGACTTAAAAAGCATTGCCACGTGCCCTTGATCTCTGAATCAGCTCATTAGACAAATCCAATACCAAGTGGGCATTTCAATTTAATGTGGGTCGAACAGAAATAGACAACTTCCTCCCCTGACTCCAATCCCTCCCTTTCTTTCCAGCTGTTTTGCAGAAACAACCATCCATCACCAGCCATTTGTGAAGTGATTGTGTGTAAAAAGAAATGTGTGCATGTGGACGTTTGCCAAGTGAACAGCTAGTGTCTGTCCTTTGTGTCTCCCAGGTGACACATCGCATCTTGTCACTGCGGTGACTCACATTAGCTCGGAGTGGTCCGGGGTTTGGGGGACAGGAACATGAGCACATACACATACATACTGACCAATAAACTCGACAACTTGCAATTACTGTAAAACATGCCTGAATGCACACAGACATGCTCAGACACCCACCCACAGATTTTTTACTTACACCATTGTGGAGAGATGCTAAATGTGACTCTGCAGGGAAGCCAGAGGTTATATATTTTCACTGTATTCTGACTCCCCAAGTGGTTTTCACAGCGGCCCAAAATTCGAGAAGCAGCCCTGCATACAGACACACATCCTAAAATCGAAATGTCCCCCTGCCACATCACATCATGCCAACAAGCTGTGTAAAGTGCATCCTTCGGAAAAGACTGTGGTGCATTAATCCAGTGCAGGTGCTCCCATGATTAACTGACTGGGGATTATGAGAGGGAGCGGAACAACAATCAAGTAAAGAAAGGTCATAACGCTGTTGGGAACAAAGTTACAGTCCCTGGGTGCTCCACTGGAGCTTTTCCGGAGTCTTCCATTTTGTTCTGGTGTGAGTCGGTGGCCCTGCAGGCTGCTTTAAATGGGTCGGCGTAAACCAACACAGCCCCAGAATCATCCTCAAGACCTACAGCAGAACAGTAAGTCATCTAGTGCCACATTACTTTTGGCTTATATGCAAGTAATTTGTTTAATTTGAAATGTGTGGTCATAGGAATATGTCCGCTAGACTGTGAAATATGCAAGATATCATTAAGATAAGTTATATTAAGCATTAGATGCTGTAGATGCCTCAGTTTGTTGAATACAATTTTAAATTCTTGCAATAGTCAATAGTCCTTATGGTATTATTGATTTGGAATAATAAGATAAATGTATACGAACTAGTTGCATACAAGTTCAATGCCTACACAATTTTTTAGATTCAGATATGTTTTGTTATTTGAAAATGTTCTGATCTATGTATGCAGCAGTAATATTTCCCTTGTATTCAATCTGGATATGTCAGATGTGGGCGTAAGCACCTGAGAGTGATGTTAAAAGCTTATTTTCATCAGTAAGATAATTATCTTTTATGAATTTTTAGTCAAGGACATTGTGCTTGATTATTCTTTTATACGAACATAACTTAAAAGCATTAGTGCAGAGGCTGAACTTGAGGTTCAGGCGACAGACTCACTCCTCATCAGATTCAGAGAAATGCTTGCTGCTGCCCGCTGCACACTGAGACTGAGAGGTGGGGGAAATATATGGTTCAGTGTTTCCCTCACAAGAACAGCACAGTAATTCTGTTTAGTACAAATCCAATGCACTTAAACTTCCAGCGTGAATAACCAGAGGCTGCAGAGCAGAGGTACATTTATCGATAAAGCAATTAATTCAAACTCCTCCCCACCACCACCACCTTTTCCTCCTTCTGCTGCTTCCCCCCCTCCCGCGGCAAAGGGCACTGAGGTACTGCAATAAGCAATGCATTACACATTACTTTTATAAAAGAAAACCAATTCCTCCTCTCAAACTTTCATAGAGCAATGGCTTTTATAACACCTCAGAAATTAGCTATGGAGCTGCTTTTAGATGAAAAATTAGCCATAGTAGTAGCCATAGTCTTACTATTTAAGTTGGTGTATACTTGCCTTTGTTATCTGCAATATCCAATTTCAACTCAGTGTATTGGACTGTGAATTAAAATGCACAGTTCTGAATTGTTAGAATAATTTTGGTCAGATGTCCTACAACTTTTTACTGAGTTGATGTAAACCTATTCAACAAATGCCCAATAGAAATTATCGACCAATAGACCAACAATTCATCAAAATCAGCCCACTGGATATACAAATATTGCCACTTTCTGGTTAAAAGTACATTTATTTTTAACCTAAATGGATTCAGCATCCTCAATATTCCCCAAAACCATTCCAAAATGGTCAAAATCGGCCAAGCCATTTTAAAACTATTTTCCATATAGGCCATAATGCTAATTAATGATAATCAATGCAACTTATGCTAGTGAAAATACGTATGCAAGTTAGCATCCGGCAGTTTCTATGTGCTAGGGTCCCGTAAGCCGTAATACACATTTCTAACATTTCGAACTTTGGGTTACTAAACATTTCCGGGTTTACAAGTTTGGCAACTAGACTGAAGCAGAAACTAACACATTGCTAAACTAAAGTAAAATGTAGCCTATGCTAGTTGTTATTAAAGCTTGCTAACCATATCCATGAAAATTGGGGAAATGGAAAAGAGAGTTAGGGTAGCATTTATTATGGTGAAAAATAACACATTAAAGTGGAAAAAAGTATTTTAAATTCACATGTAGTATGTGGCTAATTAAACTGTAATTGACGTTTGAGTACTTGGTGAGAAGTAAATAGGACGTTATGACGTATTTGTAACTACAAATGCCGTTACTCTATACTTTGTACATGACTGGTAACAGTTAACAGTCGTAATGTCATTTTACGACACCACCCTGCTGACTCCGCGGTCCAGAGCAATTTTATTATCGGGGTCTGTAAGCACAAGTCTGTCCACCGGAGAGGAGGGAGACACAGGGAGAGAGACATGAAGAGCCTCCGGATCTCCTCTGTCCTCTTCATCAAGTCAAAGTGAAGACAACGACCGGAATTAAACACTAAGCCTTCAACGTAAAAGGGCTAACTCCTGGGACAAGACAGGTGAGTTCACGGACACTGAGCAAACACACTTTTAATTAAAACTGCGTCATAGTTATAAGCTCTAAATAAGGATATGCTTAAAGATATGATCTGTTTTTACTTTAAAGCGTGTGTTGCCTTCAGTAGTAGCCTATCTGGTAATGAACTACTATTTTATTTCGAAAGTCCTAGCCGGTAGTAGCGCTTTTATTTCACCAGGCTTCACACTCTCCATCTCTCAGAGCTCGGTCGGCTCGCAGAGACAGGAGGATGCCAAGGGGAGCACTCAGACACACGTCTGTTTTACCGAGTCCCGGCGTCGTCTCTCGACCACAGACACTCTGATGGGCGTTTTTATTTTCCTTTTACCGTCCTCGACGCTTGGATATTTTCGGAAGCCACGAAACGAAGCGAATGAATGTGAGCAACAAGAAGTGTCCTGTTATTGTGCCTGTCTCCAGTCCAGCATCACTAGTAGCCAAGTCCTTCCCGGTGGATGCGGTGATTTTTAGTTGTCTGCTTTCACAGGATTTTATGTAGTGTTCTGTAGTGGACTACCCAACTTTCCCCCAGCTTTTTGTTGTCTTTTTCCGAGGTTTTCCGTCTTTGAAACAAAGATTTCAGGATAGACCAACTCCGGGAAACCAGCGTCTTGACATCTACTCCTGGCGGAATAACCATTCTTAGCGGTTATTTGCCTTTACAAGCATCTTCTCTGGGGTGGGAATACGACTGATGCTTGCCATGCTCGTCTGTCCGAGTTTTGTATCGTCTCGTTCTGTTTGTCTGTTTGTCCCACAGTGGCATGGAAATTCATGAATGCGTCCAAGGACATGTACAAATTACGCATGCACCATGGCGGTAGTAGTCTGTGCGTAATATCCTATTATTGTATCCCTACCACATGAATGAAACAAGAAAGACATACAATCTCATTCCTGTGTTTGGAGAATATTTGACAGATGTGTGTGTGTGAAATGGGCGTTAAAATGTATGGCAAGGTTTTGTCCCAGAAAAACGAATTATGTGAAAAACATCTTTCAAAGTCATATGTTAAACAAATGACAAGTGGACCAAATAGTGCAATTTCATTTGTAAAGCCTGGAAATCATTATATCGAGTCAACGAGTCCAAAGTTATAAGCAAATTAAAAACAACATGCATCTCCATTCCTTTGGCATAATTAACGCCCCATGTGTGTGGATGGTTCAGGGGAATCTGCGCGCAAGCATGCACGTCTGTCTCTGCGTGTGCGCCTCTGGCCGCGCTAACAAGCCCCTTCTGTGCGTGTGTGTGTGTGTGTGTGTGTGTGTGTGTGTGTGTGTGTGTGGTGTGTGTGTGTGTGTGTGTGTGTGTGTGGTGTGTGTGTGTGTGTGTGTGTGTGTGTGTGTGTGTGTGTGTGTGTGTGTGTATTTATGTGCGTGTGTGCAGCCACGCTGGAAGTCGCCCCCCATGTGGCCGTCGGGAGTGGGGAGCAGGCAGCCCTGCCCGAGGGAGTCGGCGCTGCGCAAGGCGGCCATCAGCGGCAACATCAACGCCCTGCCGCAACACGTCCCCACCGGCCGCAGCGTGCGGGTCTTCATCTGTGCCAACCCAGACGGTAAGAGTCAGTGTGACACCCCCCACCCCCCCAGTTCCCTCTCTTGAAGCCTGCACACCCTCAAATTACACAAGATAGTTTTCTAACTAATTTTACAATTATGGAAATAGGTTACCCATATACTGACGTAGTCTGTATTTGGCTTTTAGTATGTGTAAATACAATTTGCTGCAGTGGAAATTGAGATTGTAAAATAGCATATGATTAAAAGGATACTTGAATGTTCTTAAGGTCATAAAACACTTGCACATGCACAGTAAAGTAAAAGGTAATGTGTCAGGATGGATTTTGATCCAGTATTGATTTAGGCCTATTTTGAAAAAAGTCAGGGTGCAGATTAAGGTAATCTAATTGCAAGGCGTTGAGCCATGACATGTACAAAAAAAAAATTCCACTTAACCTAATAGAAAAACTGCATGAAGTCTTTAATTAGCCATGTGACAACTTGACAAAAAAAACAATTTGGCACATGATTTATCCAATAACACATGGAAACAACAGATTGCTCTCAAAATAGAGTCATGGTGTGAGCAGAGTGCAAGACAGTCGGGTGGTGAGGGAGACACCCAGATAGAGCTCTGTATTTGAATATGCCCTCTGGGCAAGGGGTAAAAATAGGCTGGGTAAAACTGGAGTAAACAAGGCGATGGAAGCAGAGTAGGCTATGAGAGGGAGAAAAGGGATGTTGCTTTAGTTGATTCATCACTGTACATCACACAAACGGCAAAAGACCCATACAAAAAAAGAATTGTCCTCAGATTATTGCACGGTTATTGTAGTAGAATGTGAAAAGTCTGCCACTGTTTAGCCACCTGTAGCTGACTCAGTCATTCAGACCATCCCGACACAGCAGGAATTTAAACGCTCCGATCTACACATGGATGGAAAAGCGATGAGGGGGCTATTCCAAGCGGTTCTTTTCACACCGTCGGCACAAATGGAAACACACACATCTCAGCCTGAGCTGTGAAAAGAGCTAATTATCTTCTGCTGTTCCCAGTGAAGCGAGGTGCTGGTGTCCACTACCATATTACTGGTAATGAAGCCATTGAGGCACAGACTCTGTCTTACTTCAAACTCTTCTGAGTCTATCACTCCAACACAGTATTTGACAACTTTCCTGCACCTAAAACTTTTCTAACCTCCTGTAGTCTCATGTACCAAACCATTACTCATATCTGTGACCCAGGTGTGCCCTCAGCACTGCTGCAGAACCTGTTTCTCCATGTTCACTAGAGGGGGCTGTCCATACACATACTGCATCATACAGTAGCATTCACCTTACTGTACCACAATAATGTTTTAATTTAGACAGAAATCCGTAACAATGCCAAACAAACCAAGTGTTAACACAGCCCCTTTCTGCTTCAGCATCTCCCTTTTGACATTTCCCTCTGACATTTCGTTTTAATCCCATCATTTAGTAACTGAATTAGTAACTCTGAAGAGGGACAGATTCATAACAAATGAGGTGTATGATAAATGAAGCAGTACGAGTGTAAAATAAACTCTAAAAGTTGGGCAGATCCCTCCTTTTTTGATAACCTTTACACATACCAGTTTCATTTCACTGCTTCAGAAACTGCAAAGGTGAACGCTGCTATCCGCAGTGATAATATCGGCATCACAACCGAACAGCTGCGATTTTTTTATTGTGTCTGTGTGAGTGGGGGACCTCTGTGCTTTCATCCACAGTGCCAAGAGGTTTATGCGCTCACTGGTTATAGTGTTGGCTCTGCTGAATATACTGGCCCTATGCCCTTAATCAAAAGCCACAGACAGTCTGCAGTGCACTCCCACTGTTTTTATCCACCCTCAGGGACCTCTGTTGTGTTTGCACCACCTGTAAAGTGGCATGACACCCAATTATATTAATATGTTTAAAAAGCACATTGTCTTTTCTCTGAATACGTTGATGGAAGAGTGTGGTTTGAGCAACAGCACAGCATGCAGATTCTAAAATAGAAGAACCACTCGATAATACCATACATTAATAACTGAACTACCAGAAAAGTAGTGGATTTATTGCGTGATATAGTCCATATGTTCTTAACACAATTACAAAGACCAATTTCCATCAAAAATACTCAACAATACAACTAGTAAAGGGTTAAAAATGGAGGAGTGACCTAGGTGAAATACTTGATTGGATCTGAAAGGCTGTTTACAAATTAGCCGCGATCTGATTGGACAAAATCCCCAGCTGAAGATACTGGGTGCTTCTCATTTGGCTAATGCGTCTCCTTGGTTTTCTCCCTTGCATCTCTTCTAGCTCCTCACAAACAAAGAGTAGCCAAAATTAGAAAGGTTCCACAGCATAAGTGACGAAAGTTACTGGGCTACAATTCAGCTACTTTCTTGCAAGTTTAGCAGGTGTCATTTATTCTCTAAATACATTCAATTCCCCTTATGTAACATGGCACCACAGTATCTCCATTTCCACTGCCTTATGACTACATGTTGCTAAACCAGAAACACACAATCTACAACGATGCAACAAGTGCCGCTAGTGGTTTTGATAGTCGACTATTCTGCATATCCTCTACAATACCGTATTATAAACTTTATAAGTATCCCAAAGTGTTTGCCACAATGTAAGTCAAACAACTAATTTGAGTGGATTTACATCCACCTTCCATGATGTTAATGAATCACTCAAGTTCTTGGCTCAGGTGGATGAATCTGTGTGTGTGTGTGTGTGTGTGTGTGTGTGTGTGTGTGTGTGTGTGTGTGTGTGTGTGTGTGTGTGTGTGTGTGTGTGTGTGTGTGTGTGTGTGTGTGTGTGTGTGTGTGTGTGTGGCCACAGTCGATCAATTAAACCCCCGCTATCTGTTCTTGCCAGTAGCCAGACGGCAGCAACAAACCAGAGAAAAGCCTAACATGATTTATTTGTGTGTTTGTGTGTAGCGCTCAGTGCATTATGCAGCCTGTCTCCTCTGTCAATATGTGTGTTCACCTTAATCCATATAAGCATATCAAGACAACTCCATTACCTTGCTGTAGTCACCCCAGGGGCTCTGGCAGGGGTTGAGTGATATAATATGCTTTGTATGCAAGCTATCACTTAAGCGGTTTAAAGTTGATAAAAGCAAGAAGCCTTATGGACGCCATGCGTGAAATCATCTACCCCTTCAACGCACCATCGTCAAGACTATAGTACGTCACCACGGAGACCACTAATTACATTACATATTACTACCCCAGATCTATTCCAACTGTGTCAATCTGCTCTATTTGTCTTTTTCTTTTGCTTATGTCGGAGGTCTTTTGCTCAAATTCCTGTCTTTTCACTTGTATATCTCACTAATCGTCCACTTTTTTCAATTGACTCTGGTGGCAGAGAACAAAGGAGAGAATGGGAGGTATGGCAAGGAGAAAATAGGGAGAGCTGTCAGGTGGACAGACTGTGTCAGGGGTGGCTTTTGTTTAATAAATTGCTTTTCAGGGGCAGGTGTGTGCCAGTTTCTTTGGCCCCCCGTTCTGCAGAATGTGGATTTTATGGCGCGTGCCGGCGGGCTTATTTCTCCCCCTTGTGCCGTCCTCTGCCTCCTTGCAGGGCGGGAGATCTCGTTTGGCAACAGCTATTTTAGCGACCTCTCTGTGAGTGCTTTGGAGCAGCTATACCCCCAGGCCATCGTTCTGACAAATTCAGCGTTTGGCCTCACACACACGTCCAACTCCCTTGGTGTTTGAGCTATTTCACGGAACACACTGTAAAAATATCCCATCAGGGAATGATGGCGGAGATAACAAGCAGCCCGCTGGATTATACCTGAGTAAAATGAAATGATCCACTTATAAGCAGCTGAATTAACCCCAGGCAACCAGTGTGGTTTATAACTAATGGGACATTTATATTATGTGCACATCAAGGGCTCTGTTGGGGAGAGTTTGGGGGTTGAATAGCGATAATTGTGATTGAAAGTGAACAAATTATTACCACTAACTTCAAATTAATGTTTCATTTGAAGTCTTTATGGAATATATGTTAATATTTTGGTCTACTTTTAACATCACTATAACATTTTGCGGAAAGGATTCAAGTCAAGTCAAACACTGTCTTTTCACTTTTTCTTTAGTGTTGCGCATCAAATCTGTGCATCTTCTTTTGCTTCAAGTCAGGCATGTTTATTCATGGGCTTCAGAGCTCTAATTTCCAGATTCCATTGTCAAGATATGTTGATGAAATCCCGCAAACTGAGGAACAGCAACTTCACTTGAAAACCACATGAATATTGAACACATCTCCCACACTTTGGTACACTGCTAATTCGCTTCGCTAGATCCCAACATAACAAAGATCCTATGTAAGGCAGTCCAAAATAAATGTGATAAACAGACAAAACTGCTAATTTTGCATTTGATTACACAACTTTATCAAAAGGAGTTCCTTATGTTTCAAACAATGCAAAAACCTTGACAAGCTTACCACCTACTGTGTATGGAGCCTAACCATGGGGTATGTTTTAACAGTGGTAAGGACATTGTTTGTCAAACGACGAGAGAGCATTATTCTGCAAACACTGTCTCTTGGCCAAAACAGGGCTGGAGTCAAATTGAATAACTAAATGTGTATCAAAAAATGGTATAGTCACTATACTTTATACAACTTTTAAATAATCTTAACATACAGCAAACCTGAGCCTGATATAAGACCAAGTCCGAAATTCTCCAATAAACCACTCCCACTTTTATACAGAACATAAAAAAGGCCTGGCAAATATTTCCTGCAACGGTTGGCAGTTAACGATTTGTTTGAGAACATTGAAAATATTCATAGGCACAACTACCTAGCAACCATACCCATATTTATGTCCCTAGATATTTTGAAAAGCAGGGCATTGTACCATTGCATCATGTCTACAGTAACATATTCAACATGACATCTCACTTTGATATAATCATGTTTGATTGGACCAACCAACTGGTCTGAGGAGGCAAGATATTTGAATCTTAAACCCACAAGATAACATGTGGTGTCCATGGTTACAGAGTCTCCTCTATCTTGAGAATCAGCCACCGTGGCTTACCATAATTGAGCTGTAAAATGTGTAGTGTTCCCTGCATAAATGTGATTATATGACGAAGCCTCACCAATGGCTGAAAGGCAACAGCTTGCAGCGCAGATATTTCCCAATGAACTTGTAGTTTATTTTTATGTTAAGTAGACTAACACTTCTTCAAGCAACCACTTTGATGGTTTTTAATCATACGTAATTAATGTTGTTGGCCGATAAACGAGGAATTCCCTTTCACTTTAAGTCCCCTATTTCCATCTTTCACTGTAAATTCCAGCTTCTTTCCGCGATGATTAACATGGATGGTGGAACGATAACCTCCAGTGGATTCCCTTCATCCTGACTCAGTGGTATTCAGATAACCTGTAGGCTCTCCATGTGCTCAGGAACATCTGGCCTTTACGGATGGCTGGATTACACCGCCACAATTTGCCCTTAGCATCTTCCAGGTCATATAGTATCGATTTGCTCACCGTCTGTGCATTCGCATCATTGCGGTTCATGTTCAGATCTGCACTTTAGAGAGTTTGTTTGAGCTTAAGCCATGTCTATACTGAGAAAGAAATGTGTTGCTTACATCTTTTAGTCTCATGGTGTTTCATCTGATGAGAGGTAGACATTTATGCCGTTGAAAAAAGCACCCAAAGTAATGCCTTCAAGAAAATAATTGACTTCAACAACTAACTCAGTATCAAAATAGTTGTAGTTGCGGTCATTCTTTTCATATGAGCAGTTCCAGCAAAGATGGAATTAGCTTTAACAACTTGAATCATTTTAAGAGGCTAGGATGTGTCAAACATCCAACATTTCAAAACAGAAGCTGTATCTTTACACTAGGGCCTGGCAAATCAAATCCCAAATCTTCCATCCCAATTGATTGATGTATTCGTCATGCCTAACCACATGGTCCAGCCTATTTTTGTATACTCCTGTGGGAATTATAAACCTGGCAAATGAAAAGTAGTAGGGAATATTTTCTAAAATATAGGAGTTAGTGAGTGCTTGTTGTTATCAATTTAGACAAATTAATTGTGCATCATGATATCTGGATATGATTCCATTAAAACACGTCTTAGATTCTAGTTGTGTATTCATTGAATCTAGATTACTGATGTTTTTTCATAAAGATAACAGGGTATTCAGTTATAAATACTGTGGCATTTGATTTTCTCCAACATATTTTGACTATATTTCAATGCTTAATTGAGTGCCATAAGTTCTCTGATAGATGAAGAGAAAAAATAAAAGCTCACAGGACAATCCTGAAAGAAAAGATAAATTGGTCCACACTATTGTAATGGAAATGTGAGGGAGGGACACACACAGCGAGAAAGAGGGGGAATGTAGCACCATCCAGTCTTTGTTTCTTTGCGTGTGGGTGTGTACACAACAGACACACGCATACGCCAGGCTGCCATAACTCATCATCATCCCACAAAATAGAGGGAGAGAAAGTCTTGCCGTTATCAGCACAATACAAACAACAACACAGTTCTGTCAGGTCACATCGAGACGCAGCACAGCAACATGCACATTTGGATTCCACTACTTTCAACACTTCCACACACACTCTAAATCCCCTTAATGCTGCATCTACGTCACTGTATGATATTATACATTTCCTGTAATGTATCTGATGGAATTAGACGAGAGCTCCACTGAAGAAACCATTTGTTTCAGTGCATACGTTCAGTTTTGATTTGACATTTCGCCCGGGTAGCTGTCGGCGGATATGTGTACGGTCACGGCCCAAAGCCTTACTAAAGATAGACGAGAGCAAGATTCCGTCAGACCAAATGTGCGGGCTCTTCTGCTCACGCTGCGTATGACACGGTTAGCGGCTGAGGGGATGTTTTGCGTCCGCCATGTGTGTGTTCTTCGCGCGCATAATGCGGTGCACGTGCCAGTCGGGGCTTCTTGGTCACAATGGGGCCTCTCTGTCGGGCATGTTCTGTTTTTAACCATCCGTCCACACCCTTCAGAAAAAAGAGAGGGAGGAAGAGACTGGGCCTGTCCGAATACATTACAGTGACCATTTGGAAGACAGTGAAAACGAGAGGACAGGAGGAAGGAAAGTGGGACACAACAAGAAGCCGTGGGCGCTCGCTCAGACTGTCCAATATGATCGCTGCCTCTGTGAATCCTGCATAATCCCACAGTCTTTAACAGGGTGTGTCAGGACTCTCTTTTCTTGGATATCATATTTTGTGAGGGTCTTAAAAAATGCCAAACAATAATATAGGGTTTAGGTTTATATCGGCATCAATTATATAAGATGAATCCATAGGTGATCAAGCAGAAATGTGGCAAATGACTCATAATATTCACCTGTTGTCCCATTATCCAATTTGTCACAACAACAACAAAAAGTTCAGACAAGAAAAGCCACAATTGAACGGGTATTGACGCATTTTTACTGTTACTCGCTACATACCGTCATATTACCTGTCATTTGCTCTACTTTTAATTAAACTGTACATATATACCAGGTGTTTTTTTTCTTGTACACATGAGTCCTTAAAGTTTGCTTTTGATATTTGTTATTTTAACACTTCTTTTCTTTCGATTGCAGACACAGAGGCAGAGAGGAACGCATTGAAAGAGCACGTCTACCCGAAACTACGAGACTTCTGCCGGGAGAACTATGGGATTGAATTCCAGGTAACTGGCTGCATTCTCGTTTTTCTACCTTTCCATCTTACCTCCCTCCAGCTTAAAGGGATCTGTAACTGTATTTTGCCAGCAATGACTGTTAAGTGCCTCCAAATCTACACCGTGGCATTAAACAGAGCCTGGAGGGGCCCCAGTGCGCCGTGCAGAGGTCCTTGTCCCTTTAAGCGGACAGAAGGCCAGCAGAGATAAGGCTTGGAAGGGACACATCTAGCTGTGGATAAGGCAGTATGATGCAAGGGCCATCCCTTTGTTGTTGTCGGAGGATTGCAGAATTCTCCCCGTGGTGCCCACTGATGGGGATCATTTGCATTGCAAATCAGCATCGGAGTACACGGAAAGATCGCTATCAGAGGTTTTTTATTGTTTGTTTAACAAATCAAGAAGAGCCCTCGAGTCAGGGGGAGATTCCTACAGTAGATTGTTCCTGGAAGGGTTTCAGGAGATATGTTTCCGATGAGACCCCGGAATTGTTTACGTAAAGCTGTAGTCAGCAGGGGGTCTGCAGCTAATTCTCATTTCACGCTAAGTATGTTTGCATCATTAACAGCTCCGAGCGCATTCCATCTAAAGTTGTTTTCACAAGACTTATTACAATGGTGGTTATAATACCTCCCATGTACGCAGGGCTTGTCCAGCCTTTTACAGGGTGTGAGTTCAGACGTTGAATTTGTGATTCTGATTCTAGATTCTAGTGCAGAATCCTATTTTTGAATTATTTGAGCAAGAAAACAGAAAGGGAAAACACTGTTTTCAAAGCAGGCTTAAGCGGCCGATTCAATCACGTCATAAAATGTTTTGTTCATAAAGAACTTCATTAAAGATGAGGCTGTGTATTTGCTATGGCTCCCACAAAAAAACACAGTACAATAGTATGGCTTTAGAATAAAATGCCAATGCGAAAATATGAACATTTGTTTGAGTGGTATATTTAACGTCAGTCTGATTGAATCAGTTTTTAAAACACATGTGTCTGAAGGCTGAGGGTTCTTATAATGCTGGCCTGATTGGAGGACTTGGAGTGAGTTGTGAAGGAGGGGTGAAGGTCCTGTGTGATGAGGCTTGTTTTATGTCTAAAGATTAAATTAAAAAAACATACAATTCTAGTAGAATGTATCACGCCGATGTTTACTTGAGTGGACGCCATAGAAAATGTAGGGTTAATTTGAGTACGGAGATTGAAAAATGCTGTATTCTTTTACGATTTGTTGAAGGCATTTATTTTGTTCACTGTCTTCTGTAGGGGAACCCTCAATCAGACCACATGACTTACTCCTGGTTGTCAGACTTTTTGTTGATTTGAATTTAAAAGCGATTACAATACCAAATCTTCTTCATAATTTCTATCCTGTCGTTTGGCAAATCTGGGTTGAAATGACTTTGTGAGGCGATAAGCCCCTGTTACTGAATGCAAAGACCCTTGAATCTATGGCTCCAAAGCTCCATAAGCAGATTCTACACACATGTCGCCACACACAGAACCGCAGTGTTTAGCGCCAAGCATGTTATAAACAGTATATCTGGCACCCAGAGCCAGTTGCATGAATTAACATAGACAACTACTATTAAAAGCTTCAATTATATAAAGTCAACGGGGTCAAAGACGTGGTAACCTCACAGAAAGATCTACTAACCCCTCTAATCTGTGTGTGTGATAGAGAAGTGCGAGGTAAAGTGAGACGGGCCAGGCAGAGACGTTTTGGCTCTGGTTTCTGTGGCCACGTGTCTGTCTGGTGATTCAGCTCGCTGTGACGAAGCGTGAGCAAAATGATTATGCAGAAGGCCTGGGAGTTTCAACTATGACTCACTTACTCTCCTTCCTCCTCCTCTATCCGAACCCCCATACTCCTTATCCCCACCAGCGCAAAGTCAGAATTGGCACCTTGGCTAAAACCACCATTTACTGGATGATGAATAGTGCTAGCCAAAATGTAGCTTATAAAGCATTTTACGTGTAATATATGGTTTCCTATATTGTCCCTTTTACTTGTCATGTGTGATCCGGCCGTCCCTTTCACACACGCGTGCTCCGTCTCTCACACACGTCCGCTGGCACACACTGACACACATATGCCAAGCTGATGAAACCCTATTCTTCCCGTTCCCTCATCACTTGACTCAGTTTCCATGCAGAACGTTCCCTAAAGAGGATGGAGGGAATCGCAGGAGATGGCGAGGAAAGAAGAGGTCGTGGTAATCCAGCCCGAGGGCCAAGTCCTCATTCAGTCAGCAGCTTGCCTCTGTGATCCCTTGTCACCATATCTATCCTTGCTCTTTCTCGCTTTTCTTTTATAAGCTTTGTAAATTACACAAACAGACACATGTTAAGACACAGAGAGGATCAGGGTCACACAAGGTTTCCGCCTGTCTGTAAGCATACTAGATTACAATGTGTGTGTCGTTTGGTTTAATTTTACGTAACTTTTTCGGGTTTTTCCCAAGACATTGAGCAGTGGATTTCACCCTGGCTCATTTGGTCTTCACCCCTTTATTCTGTCTCAGAACACTAGTCTGAAATCAAACTCAGCCTAGGTGTATAAAAGCATTTTTAATTGAATCAGGTCCTGTGGTATTGACACCTATCTTGGCCCCAACGCCTGAAGGAGAAGATAGTGAGACGCACGCCGCATTTTAATCATCTCAAGACAAAAGTGGGTTTTTTACGCGGGACAGAGAGTGTGAACTGTGCTTTGCTGGGGAAAAGGACACAAATGACTGCTCTCTTCCACCATGGCTGCTTGTTAACTGGTGTTGAATCTGCCAGAGATAGTGTTCTCTCGCTTTTTCATTTTTTGCTTCACCAAATTCTGCATTGGGTCTAATTATGCTCAGCTTTATTTGGATTTGGTTAGGTTGTTTTCAATGAATAGTCAATTATTTATTTGCTATCGGGTAATGGTAGATGTCTTAAGTGTCCATGAGCTCTTATTTGTGGCAATGATGCTTGACTTTGCAGAGAGTTTGGTTTAAAATTGAGTAAAGCTCATTAAGCTGGTATTGTTGATGTGCAGCTGAAAAAGAAATAAGCACATTTTTGGAGGAAAATTAAATACAAATATAATTTATTTATTGTCTACAGAAGTAAAGTTAGTAAAAACATATATATTGGTAATATTACACATTCAAACACCTCATGTAAATGTCTATGGCCACACTGCAGTTATGGCAGCTGCTTTACTTCCACCTACAACCTGGATTAGTCTATAGATTCACTCCACAGCACAGCCCAGTTTTTATCATGGCGCACATGCTAGAGGTCAGTTCCTCATCTAGCTTTGAATCTCAGTTCCTATTATCTTAACCCATCCGGCATTTCATACACTCATAAATCATCCTCTTACAATGCGATCACCTCCTCCCACATGCAGGAGGCCTAACTGAATCTAAAGGTTTACTGGAAGTAGCTCTGTTAATCATGTGGCTGGACCTCTCTATGGTTGCCAAACTCTCTGGCTTTCACACACACACACACACACTCACACACACACACACACACACACACACACACACACATACACACACACACACACACAGTGCAATTATAATAAGAGTCCCCTGGCCACAGCTGTTCGATTCTATTTAACGGCTGTCACTCCGACGTCTTTTACAACCCACAACACAAGATGACATTTCACGATGATTTAAACAAAAAAGCCTTTTCATGTGCATCCAGGAAGCACATTTTAAGCATTTTGTTAAACAATAATCAGCATTTCTAATGGACAATAATCAATTAATCATTTCCAGCTTGCTTTCAATAGTGAATAACCCGTAACAGGGTCCCCCCACAACGGTGTTTAGTCTGGTTGGTTTTCTAAAAAAATATCTTCATGTGTTTAAATAGCAGCTGCTTTGGTTCAACATGGTAGTTTAGCATTAGCATGAGCCGATAGCTATACCACACAGTCATCAAACGACAACTCTGAGTTTTCACAACTAGCATTTCTGATTTTATATTTCCTTTGCCACATGGGGCAGGGAGGTGCGTTTGTTTTATAGTTTGTACGACCCTAATAGGGGTCACTAAACACACCCTGTAGGCTACGCCAATCTCATCAAAGTAAGAGTCTCCATCTGGTGATACAGCTAAACTGCATACAGCTAATCATAACATTTCCGGGCAGTTTGCCACTTGTCTTTTTGGTATAAAGGAGGAGATAACTTTAGGTTTTGTTGTGTGCCCAGAATGATATTTCTAAGATAAAAAACCTCCAAAGGAGAAACCCTTCAAAGCATGACGTCATACTTGCCAACCTTGAGACCTCAGAAATCAGGAGCATTTCAAAACCGCGGGGGGGGGGGGGGGGGGGGGGTCGCTGGAGCTGTATTATATTAACATTAACATGCTTATTGTAGTTGTAAGTGCACTGCCTTGCGGCCTGTAGCACCATCCTTGATTGAGCATTGGACCTGTATTTTACAGGAGAGGAGTGAGCAGAGGGTAGAGTTGTTGATTCTTGTTCTGTTTTCTGTGATATATTTTCCTCACCCTCTCAGACTTTCAATTGCGCGCGCTACTACTGAGACATGCTACCATGGAAACCAAACAATGGTGTAGCTGTATTAAAGTCCGAGTGGAAACAGTCCTGAGTAAATCTGATTTTGTCAGAAATGCGGGAGAAATATGACCCCGGGAGGAAACCGGGAGAGGGCTATGAAATCGGGAGTCTCCCGCGAAAATCGGGAGGGTTGGCAAGTATGCATGACGTATTCATCGCTCTTCCATCTGTTTACCTGGCTGCCATTTTTCTCATTTGTTGTCTTTCATTCTTCTCTCAGGCTGTTTCTTCCGCTGCTTGGCAGTCTGCCATCATCTCCATTCACTCTTCTGCTCTGAGACTGTTGTTCTGTTCTATGGAGTCTCTACAGAAACACATCAACATGCCAAATACCTCCACTGCTGACGATCAGCAAAGATGATCAAAAATCTAATACGAAATGCCTCCAAGGTTTCAGTTACACTCTGTTTGTAAGACCCTTGGGAAAACTATTCATTCTCATTACTGTCACCATCGTGATTGTATTTTCACCCTTGTCAGTTTATCTGTTGTCAGCAGTACATTAGATGGATAGAAAGGCATGGATAGACATGATACAGATGCTGCTCGCTATCATCATAAATTAACAATAAAAATAAATATGCATACCAATGCTTAATGTTTAAAGATGTTCAAGGATATCTTACCAATGTTTAAAATCAATTATCTTTATGTGAAGTTGAATGGCATTCATTTCAAGCGGCATCTTGTATAATCTGTTTACCCACACCAGTGTACGCTGTCAGGTTGCTGCTTGGTAAAAATGCAAAAATAAAGCCTGAATGCCTCAGGATATTCAGTCTCGTTATCTATTTAAAAATGCACACTTAATTACGGAACAAGGGTTTTAGGTGAAGTTGCCACATTTGAGCCAAAGGGCAGCTGGGAGATGAGAATATTAGAATAAGATATGTTGACCTTTTGACTCTACGCATAATAAGCACTGGTTGCAATGGAACTAGAGGCAACAGCTTTAATCAAGATTCAGGGTACGATTGAATGTTGACTCAAACAACAACAAATTAAAAGGACAGACGAGAAAGTAGGAAAACCAGAATTTAAAACTCTATGTTTTAAATTATATGCTTCATCTGATCAGCCGTCAAGGAGACGGAGTTAAGTCGATTTCCTGTCCAGTGTTTGGCTTAATGTTAACAGGACATTATAACACGGTGGCCAATCGTTTGGAGCACCCAAATGACCTGATCAAATGCAGCTATACACTTCAAACTGCAAAAGCAACACATTTACAACACAACACATTACCATTCTAGCACGTCTTAATGGATAGCGCATCCAAATGTGTCCTATAAGCCATTACGTTGATAGGACAACAAGGACAGTGCCTCTTGTTAGTTACCATTTAATGAGTGTTGGGATATCGAAAGTCTTCTTGAAGAGAAGAAATCATTTCTTTTGCAATTTGCAGAGAAGAATCTGATTCTTTCTCGATAATTGCAGTGTTCACCGACTGGCAAAACTGATGCTTTGTTTGCCATGCTGCAAAACACCTGCATTGGTCAACAGTGTTGTGATTAGTTTTTCCTCTTCGAGTTTACTTATTGATTTGAGTGGATTCCAAGTTGTGTCTCATCCCATCTCTCAAACACTTCCATCTGGCGTAGAGACCTCGATTCGCATTAAGAATGGCGGTCCCACAGCTCGAATGAACACCCAATTTTATTTCATTTAGGGGAACTGTCGGCTGTAGAGTTACTCTCAAGCATCATCTGCCAGGAAACATGTATCTCCCTGAGCAGCAGTTTCACTAAAGTCCTGCTCCCTCCTCCGCCGGTGCTTCATTATAGCCACCATGAGTCATGTGATCTCATTACCTCACGTCTTTAACCGGCTCTTAACCTCAACTTGCTACGGTTGAGCTGCGACGACTGAAACGTCGTGCCGTAATTAATTACTCCAGTGAGTCAGAGCATGACAGATTTTCTGGAAAGCATGGATTGCCAAATTTCCTCTCAGCACTCATCATTGACAACCAAAATCAACTCATGAAGTGAAGTTTGACCTCTTATCCAGGCAGGCAGACTATTAAAATCAGTTAAGTAAAACATAGCATCAAGAGATCTGCCATTAAAGTTGAAATCCCTGCCTTTCTGTTTGTGTATCTATTTCAGAAATATGTTTGGCTATGGATTTGCTGCTAAAAGCATTTAGAAAGCGGTATTCATCAAACATTCTTAGAGATTTACTTCATGTTTCTTGATCAAACCTTCTGCAGCAAAGAGCTCAAGATATTGTTGGCACCGTATCTATTTTTACTGTTTTGTTTTTTCCTATCCGTTGGTTGACTTTTTCCCCGCCTGATTTCATTCCCTTTCTTCTCAGGCATCTTGGGCATAATCCCAAAGTCTAATAGTCTATCATTCAATACATTTTAAAAAAGGGTTCTCCTGCGTTTGACCCGCCACAAGCAAATGCCTTCCAAGGGCATTAGAAAGCTGCTTAGTCGAAGCTGTTACGTAAGAAAAGGCGCCCCTACTAGTTTAGTGGGAGAGAGAAAAAGGGTGGGGGAGAGGGAATCAAAAGATGAGCAGCAAAGACGAAGGAGAAGTTGGCATGAAAGAAAAAGAGAGGAGGAGGGTGAAAAGGAAACTGTGAAACCATTCCAGCCAAAGCCCCACGAGTCTTCATCCAACCAGGGCTCCTCGTTAAAAAATATCTTTCATTAATCCATCTAAAATACTCGCCGTTTTACTTCATTCCTGCCGATTTTGGATAAATGTGCCTCGACTGTTTTCCCCTCCTTTTCTCCATCCATTCCTCCATACTCCAGTGAAGCACAGTGGGTGATGGGGCACATTTAATCAGTGTATCCTCCCCTCACACTTGCGCACATTGAGTGGATATGACTAATGTCTTCATTTAGCTTTTAATTACCGTGCATCCTCCCAATCACCTGCTGAAACCCCGTAGAAAGCTGTCGTAATCGGGGGTCTCTCGTCTAACTTCATTCCCCCTCCCTCCGCTCCTTGTCAACACAGGGCCGATTGCCGTCTCCCACACATTTGCGTTGGAAGTTGGAAGTACATTAGTGACCCTGATACAGAGTGACTGATGTGCTAAGCAATGGGTTTTCCACAACAGTGAGGGTATTGGGGTGTGAGTGGGGGGGGGGGTTCTTCTCAAAGTAAAAGCCTTCAGAATAATGGAAAGAGGCTACGTCTAATCTGCCAACATTTATCGTTTCATTGTAGCACTGACAAAACAATTTAATGAAAATAAATCTCCAACAACTTGTTTTAGTGATTTATGAAGAACAAATGCCTAACATTTTTGTTTCATATAATTTAGAGCTGAAACAATACATCTCTTAATTGTTTACTTAATCAACATAAGTTAACTCAGCAATCATTTAGTTTCTTCTCCCCTATGTGTCTAATATGAAAGCACACTTATCTTTTGGTTTTTAATTGTTGCTTGGAAAATCCAAGCAGCTGAAAGGTTTTTTTCAAATACTTTATGGTGTACTTGATTGAACTATTAACCTAAAATGGGCTATAAATATAATTTAGGGACATTAGAATGAATAGTTAATCATAGAAAAGGTTTAACATTGAAGATAAATAATACTAGAGAGAATTGAAGTGGTCCCAACATGGTGCCTTAATGGGTTGCAGCACAATCTGAATGGTTGTGATATGGTTTAAACTTAAAGGATAGGAAATTCACAAAAGTCAATTGTTCTATTATTTGCTTATTTTTGGCATTTTTGGCATTCACAGTATGCAGCTTTGAAAATGTTTGTTTGCAGGCGCTGCAAGGCTAAACGTTTGATTGCTATACTGGAATAATTGATAATGAGGATATGTGTTAGTTGCACCTTGAGGCTGTGAGATAATGTCTCCTTCCAAGAGTAACACAGCTGCTCACGGGTGCACAAAAACAATCGAGCAGATGAGCTGAGGTGTAGCTCCAGCCCTCCTGCCGCTCCCTCCAATAATTAGCCACGCCAATATCTCCCAGACTGTCTAAAAAGTCCCACTCAATTTCACTGCCATCGGGTTATTTAGGGCTGTCAGTCACTGCTGTTTCTCCGCCACACTGCGGATGTGTCAGTCACTGCCAGGCTAAACTCATTTGAGCTAGCTAGCCTGTTGAACTGAACAGCAGAGCATGAAGGAAGAGAGCTGCTGAATTACTTCACCTCATCTCCCCACAACACCCTCTGCTCCTCGCCACCAGGGAAACAAACCAGCACAATCAGTTGCGACAAGACAGAAGAAGAAGAAGAATTATGCGGCAACATTTATTTTGGGGACTGAAACCTGAGAAAACTGCCCGTAGGAGGGTGTGTTGTCCTCTTTGACGAGCCCAAACCTGCAGCAGCGTGGTGTGTTTCCTCACCCTCTCTCTGTGGTGTGTTTACAGTCAAAACTTGTAATGAAATGTGTTGAGGGAGACCCCCTCTGTCGCATGTGTGATCATGTGTGTCACTCCTCGCTGCAGGCATTTAATGCCCAGTGTTGGAGTGGTTTTCAGTGACACTGAGCGTGTGTGTGTGTGTGTGTGTGTGTGTGTGTGTGTGTGTGTGTGTGTGTGTGATGTGGTGCGCGTGGTAGTAAGTTATCTTCACCTAAATAACTTGCTGTTGACATGATATATATATATATATATGTTGATACAGCTATTCTATTCTCTCCGACACACTCACCCCCCCTCCCCCCCATGCCTGAAATGCCTCTATTGGACTCCTTTGTTTACTTCTGTAACATAGTGACATCACCATGTTACACTTGCTCTTCTATTGGCTAGCGACACATTGTATGTTACTGGCTGAGGGCAGGACGTCTCCAAGTGGTTGACCAATCACAACAGAGCCGCCCAGCCCCTTTTTGGACATTAAAGCAAGTAAAGATGTCACAGTAGAGGCACAGAATACAAATATGAACCTGAACATTAGCATAATAAGTCCTCTTTAAATTCATGTTGCTGATAAAAGAGCAAAGCCTCTCTGTAAAACAGCAAGTGTATAACCTTGTTTCCTAGAAGGAGAATCTATCAATAACTTGCTCTTTGGGGAGTTTAGGGAGGTGGTTGTGCTATTTATTTGTGTGTATAGTGGAAATAATTACCATATAATGACAAAACATTTACTATTTAGAGGTGTAGGAGATAGATCAAGAGAAAATGGGCCACATTGAATACATCCAATTTATCTTCCTGCTCGTATTAGTACACAGAAACATAACTCTTTGCCTGTGCGTGTGTGTGTGTGTGTGTGTGTGTGTGTGTGTGTGTGTGTGTGTGTGTGTGTGTGTGTGTGTGTGTGTGTGTGTGTGTGTGTGTGTGTGTGTGTGTGTGTGTGTGTGTGTGTGTGTGTGTGATGTGTGTGTGTGTGTGTGTGTGTGTGTGTGTGTGTGTGTGTGTGTGTGTGTGTGTGTGTGTGTGTGTGTGTGTGTGTGTGTGTGTGTGTGTGTGTGTGTGTGTGTTTCTAGGTGGTGGACCTGTACTGGGGCACAGACCCAGAGGAGTGGGACAGTCCAGATCTGCAGAGACTCCGGATGAAGCTCCTGGAGGAATGTCTAAAGACGTCAGCGGGACCGTGTTTTGTTGTAAGTACTACACACAGGTAATAGTTAGAAATAAAGTGGATTTTAAAAGTCTGAATATTTTCACAGCTCAAATTGCTGTGTCCAGAAAATCTGTTAAATCTAAATTAGTTTTCCCACGTCATCCCTGTCTATCTCATTACATGGCTTTGATATATAGAATTAAAGCCAGATTTTCCCCATAATTTTAAAGGTTTTATACCTGTGTGAAATTACCCTATAAGAGGGAAATCAAATTTTTCTTGCAGTCTTTTTATGAATATGACACTGAAAGGAGAGTAGCTTTCTATTGTGTTCAATATTATGACATTTGAGATGATGTACAATCCCTTTTTTCATATTTTCTCTCACATATGCAGTGTTTTGGTAACAGCTCTATGGGTTTGTTAGGGTGCTCAGATGCAAATAACTACAACAAACTGCCTGACAAATTGGTGATACTTTCACTATAACAAACTGCAACAAGAGTGAAACAGCTTCAAAACATGACATTAGATTCTAAGTCGTTTTTTACAAGTAATCTTATCGTCTAAATCCATGCACTGCTAAAATTACACTTGTATGAATGAGTTATGTGAAGCTCTATGCAAGAAGAGAGAGAGAGTGGCATGACATGTAATTACGGATGACATGTCGGTGATCTTTTAAGATAATTTTAGGCCACATAAAAAAAGAAAAGTCAGGCACAAGGAAGGACGAAAAATTCATGGTGAATTATTTAAATAGAACAGATTCGTTTCTAGGGGTTGAAATTGAGGTGAGAGATCACAGGGAGACGTAATGCATTATGGGTAGGACAGAAACGCTGGTCTCAAGGGAACATAATCTCCTTCCCCAGGCTGAGTTTGGCGTATGCACTGCTTCCTCTCTCACACAAACACATCTTTCACTGCAAAACATTCACAGCTTAATGATTCAGGCTGGCTTATTTCCAGTGGAGTGATGCTCCTTATATCAGGACAGTATTACTGGCTCCAGAATTTTTTTTATAGGAAGGAAAACTGCTTCAGAAACTACAGTATGTCCCTGCACAAGATGCCACAGGTTTAAAAAGGGTTTTTGTTTGGCTGTTGCAAAGATTTTAGTTTTAAACTGTTTTGTTTTTTAAATTAACGTAAAACAAAGTGTGGGCATAGTTCAAATTGGGCATCAATGCTCATAACTCATCACAATTCAATTCAATTCAAAACCTTTATTTATCCAGGTAAAATCCCATTGAGATCAATGATCTCTTTTTCAAGGGAGACCTGCAGGGATTACAATTTACATATTTAACCACAAGTACAGGTACCAACAGCATCTGATTTTGTAGCATCCAACCTTTAAAGCTTTAAAAACATGTAGTGGTACTAGCTTGGTAATTGTCCATTCTTTTTACAGACTGTTCCATGTTAGTGGAGCTGCACATCTAAAAGCTTTCTTCCCTAAGACAGTCCTAGCACTTGGCACATTTAATAAAACCACAGCATGCGATCTCAGGCAATAAGTACTTTCAATTCGCAGAGAGATCAGGGAGCAGATATAAGATGGTAGTTTATCCAACATGGCTTTGTAAATGAAAAAGTACCAGTGACTGAGCCTCCGTACAGTAAGTGATGGCATAACCGCCTTGGTATACAGGGTACAGCGATGCGTAAGTGCTTTACAATTTGTCAAAAATCTCAGTGGACTGTGATACGCAGCATCTAACTTGCTCAGGTAATTGGCAGGTGCATTCATTTATAACAAATCACCATAATCCAGCACAGGTAAAAAGGTCACAGTGACTAGCCTTTTCCTGGCCTCAAGCGAGAAACAGGACTTATTTCTGTAAAAGAAACCTAGCCTAACCCTCAGCTTTTTAAGCAGGTTATTGACATGAAGTTTAAAAGTGAGACAGTCATCAAGCCAGATACCAAGGTATTTGTAACAGGTAACCACTTCAAGTTGTATTCCTTGCGTAGTTACAATATCCAAAGCAGTCTCAGGTGTATTTTTAGCTTTAGCTTTAGAAAAGAGCATTACCTTGGTTTTATCCACATTTAAAAGAAGCTTAAGCTCAGAGAGCTGAGCCTGAATAATGTTAAAAACAGCCTGTAATTTAACAACAGCCTCGTTAATCGAGGGACCTTCACAGTACATAACGGTATCGTCCGCATAAAAATGTAAGGTTGCTCCTTCGACATTTTCACCTAAACTATTAATATAGATAGAGAATAATAGCGGACCTAAAACTGAACCTTGTAGGTACACCATTAGTGATGTTTAACCACTCAGAAGACAGCCCATCAAACTGAACACATTGGGACCTTTCAGAGAGGTAGTTTACAAACCACCCCACTGCATGGCTGGACATGCCTATACTGACCAGCCTTTGCTTCAAAATGCGATGATCGACGGTATCAAAAGCTTTGGATAGGTCAACAAATAGAGCTGCACAACTCTGCTTATTATCTAAAATACTCGTAATATCATTTACCACTTTCATTGTGGCAGTGATGGTGCTATGTTTGGGGCGGTTTTGGCGCAGTGGTTAGAGCGTTGGTCATCAGATCAAGGGGCGTTGGTGAACTCCAGTTCGAATCCCGCCCCACTGCGTCAGGCCGTTGTGTCCTTGGGCAAGACACCTCACCCGCATTTGCTCCTGTGGGTAATGTCCGCAGTAATGACTCTTACATGTCTAATATGTGTAATGTGTAATTGTAAAGCGTTTTGAGCACCTGTAAAAGCGCTCTAATAAAAAAATGTAATGCATTATTATTATTATTATTATGTTGCTTTCTGAAGCCTGACTGATGTTTAGACAGGATGTCATTGTTACATAAAAACACCTTTACCTGTTCACTCACTAGGCGTTCAAGAACCTTGGCCAGAACTGACATTTTAGAGATGGGTCTATAATTGTTTAATAAGGTGGCCTCCCCTCCTTTTAGTAGTGGCAGGACATACGCTGACTTCCATACTTTTGGGATTTTGTTCGTGCTGAGAGAGAGGTTAAAAAGAGTAGTGAGAGGTGGAGCAATAAAATCTGCAGCTATCTTTAAAAAGAAAGGTTCTACGTTGTCCGGGCCAGCCGGCTTTTTAGGATCTAGCTTGGTTAAGACTTCACGAACAACATCAACAGTAAAAGGAGTAAAACTGAAAGGGTTTTCCAGACCACATTGTTCTGAGTCACCGACTGTGGTGTTCACAGAAGCAGAATTAGAAACAGAATGAAACAGAGAGCCACAGGACACAAAATGCTCATTAAAACAATTTAGTATGGTGGTCCTATCCGATATAGTACCAGATGCTGTGGTAAGGCACGGAGGTTGCTCATTACAGATATCACCGGTGGATATCGATTTTATGCCTTTCCAGAATTTTCTAGGGTTGTTCAGGTTCTTTGTGGTAACTGACAGATAATACTTAGATTTAGCACTTTTGACATGTGAAGTGAAGCTATTCCTTAGCTGCCTAAAACGCAGCCACTCTACCTCTGAGCCTGATTTCCTAGCCTTTGCCCAGGCCTTGTTTCTCTCATGTAGGAGAATAGATAATTCAGCAGAAAACCAAGGATTGTCTCGTCCCTTCACTCTAAATTTACGCAAGGGTGCATGTCTATCTATAATTTCCATAAAACCAAGATAAAAATAAGACCATGCAGTCTCAACATCAGCACACAAATCGATTTTTCCCCAATCAAACCCAAACAGATCATGTACCAAACCCTGCTCCACAAAATGTTTTATGTCTCTCTTGATGATAATACGAGGTTTAAGCACACATAAACCTCAGTTTATATGTTCCAACTGTATCACTATCAACCCACAACAAGACATTTTGAATTGCCCGTGCCAGGTACTGTAACAACAAACAAAGACAATCAACAATCAAATCACAAAAACCACCATTCACAAAGCCACATGATTGTATCAGAAATTAAAAGCCATTACAACACAAAAACTGAAGAAACTGTATAAAACAGCTAACTTGATATCACCAAACACACATTAGAACAGAGCCAAGACATCTCTTCATATATGTTAACGTATTCAGCAAATGTAGGGACTTACCTTAGTGCAGGGGTGTCAAACTCAAATACACAGTGGGCCAACATTTAAAAATGGGTACCAGTCAAGGGACTGGTTCAATGTTTATTGCAAAACGTATTGAAATGAACTTATTGCAGATATTAAACCTGGAACTAACAAAGCTTAAATGATTGCCTATAAAAACAACATCAAATAATCAGTTGCATTCATTTCTTATGGCTCCATCTGCAGATTTTACGGACTCATTTCTTATGATTACATTTTCCCACAGACCAACAACAGCTTCAAAAAAACTATTTCCCTCAAAGAGAAAACCAAACATGCCCTGCTGTCGCAAGAAAGAAAGTGCAGACGGAAACATCCATTGAAACTCAGTGTGCTGCTCTGTGATGCTAGTTCAAGCCAAATACTTGGCATCTCATCTTGGGTGCAGGTTCATCAATGTTTGGGCTCAGGCTTTGAGCTGAGGAGATCCTCAGGATTGAGTGAAGGTGTGCGTGCAATATACCTGGCGGGCCAGATCGAATAGTAATTAAAAATGATCCTGCGGGCCGAACTTAAATCTACCACGGGCCTGATTTGACAGGCCTTGAGTTTGACATATGTGCCTTAGTGAGATAAGGTCATGAGTTGTGGTTCCAAACAGTGGCATCACAGAGAGGAAAATCCCACATTTGGCATGAAATGGCTCCAACAGTTCAAGAGTCAGGGAACACTGTAGCTGCATGGGTAGTGTGGCACACACAGGTTAGCCTTTAAGCTTCTTTGAAGGTACAACATCTAAGTGTTAGCAGCTAGCTAGCTTCTTTTGGAAATGCTATATTAGCAGCAGCAACAAGTGTTTGCAGCACTGTGGGCATAAAAGTGGGCGGGGCATAGGCAGCTTGAAAAGACCGCCCTCTACCTAAGGCTGCGTTTGATTCGAAAAAAAGGTGATTTGTTTGGCTAAAACTATAGACACTTAAAACATATAACAGGATCACTTAAACACAAGGAAAAGGAATTAGATTGAAAATATAAAACTATTATAAAGTATTGTATACAAACTATTCTAACATGTAAAAGTATATATATTCTTTATTCAGGTATTGTTGAGTATTGTCATCTCTTCACCTAATCTACTGTTTGTACACGCTTTTCTTCCCTTAGTGTAGTTCTTACAAATATTGCCTGAATACTTTGGCATTGACCCCTGCACTTATAGAAGTTGGTAGCTGAAAATGCTGGAAGGCTAGAAGACTTTTCTTGAGTTTTATTTGTGTTAAATTAAATTGGATTTCATGGCCTCTAAAACCCATTGAGACAGTGTGTGCTGCATTGTGCTACAATGTAAGCTCAATGAGCCTAAAATGACCAGATCTGAGTTGAAAAGAAGCGTTGCGCTCTCTCTTTTGTGCTGCTGGCTTGGTGTTTGTACATGCCGCGTGAATTTCATTCATTCCCATCAGCCTCTCTGCCCTCTGTCCCTGCTGCAATTTCCCCGTCTTAACCCCCAATGACCCCAAGCAATACCACAAAACACACCGAGAGAAAGTAGGCACACAAACTCAGGTAGCCCTTTGTTGTTTTGTCGTCATTTCTTCCTCTCTCTTGCTTTCACACCCACACACAATGGTATTTTCTCTGTCATGTGATTGGAAATCCATTGTAGTCTGAATCTGGGGTGATACGGACTCCTCTACACACACACACACACACACACACACACCACACACACACACACACACCACACACACACACACACACACACACACACACACACACACACACACACACACACACACACATCTATACTGCATTTCCTCCCCATCTGGCTGGTTACATCTTTAATGGCATATTCTACTCGTCCGTCTCGGGGGTAAATGAAGGGTTTTATGCAGAGGAGACCACAATAGAAGTCCCATCCAGAGCTGTCAGAGGCAGCTGCTGCCCCGGTTCCTTTACTGGGGAGCTCCGAGCGGCTTTGATCTGGGACTTGGATCCTCGTTTATGACAGTTCTGGGTTGTCTGGGACATCTCCGGAGAGCCGTTGTTTATTTTAACAGGGTTGTAGACCGAGATATCTATGTGGGGACAGGGAAAACGTCAGCAGAAATAGTTTGTGTCGCAGGTTCTGCACCGGCGTGTGTGTGTGTGTTTAGGAAAATCCCATTCTCTTCTGTACTATTTTCTTTTTTGTACTTTGTCTGAATTGTTGACATGCAGCCCCTCGCAGTTTCTACACACCCACCATTGTCATCACCTTCACTCACTAAGGTGCCCACCTGCCTAAGTGTCACCCCCAGCTATCACATGCACACACACCCGTATACAAACAGCCACATGGCAGTAAGGGGAGACTTCAAAGTGGAACCCACAACAACAGAGCCCGGTGCACGAATAAGAGTGGGGGAAAAAGGGACAAAGACAGATGGAAATCTCCTAAAAAGCTAAATGACATTGATTATCGTTGTGAGAGAAAAGAGTAGGGGAGGATAGTAGCTGGCAGATTACCAGCCATTGAGGATCTGTGCAACAACTAGAAACCTCCTTATACTGTAGGCCTACTTCTTTTGGCTCCCACATCTCTCCTCATTCGCTTCTACAAATCATACAGTGCTGTGCTGTTCACCAGAATCTAGTCTTACCTCCTTATCTCCTCCATGTTTTGTGACTTCTAAGAGAAAAAAGGCAGTGGAAAAAAGGGAATTAAATGTCAGTTTTTTCTTTAATTGTATGGTTTTTCTCATTACTTGACATCGGAAAAATGTCCTTGGGTGAAATCGAAACAACCACAGTTATTTTCAGTCGGTAGGCATGTGTCAGGATTCGTCTTAAGACAGTGAGCTGTTATATAAGCAGCCTTTATTGGACATGTCACTCTTTCTTTATGAGTAGGAATCAATTGCAGCAAGGTTTTTTTTTTTTTTTAAAGGTCACAGCTAAACACAAAACAGGTGGCAGTGCAGGGTTGTTAAAGACACACACACACACACACACACACACACACACACACACACCACACCTGGTGGGTGAGAGGGGCTTTTCTCTAACCTGTCGATGCAATAAAGCCCGTTTCCATGGCGATCGCAGGGGTTGGCATGGTGATGGTGTCATTGACCCGGAGATTAAGCATGACAATGAGCCATGACTGTTTTTTTTCTTCCTTTCTTTTTTTACGCTGTTCTGCTTTCCAACAGTCTCAAATTCCCTCATGTAGAAAACAGTAAAACTTGATAAATGCCTCAAGGACGCGTATCGGCGAACAGCATGCTCATCCAGTTCTTCTGCTTTATTTTTTTTCTACTGGCCATATAGAAGGTTTACTGCATGTTAGAGGAGAGTCAAGGATACAGTAGCTCTTACGTCCTCCTCCAGTGAGCACATTATGTAACTGCTAACGTGATAGCCTGGAAGTCTTCAGTGAAAGTAGACGTTCAAAATAAAAATATTGATAATCGGATTCTTGAATGCAGCAAACACCTGCAATAATTGAACGAAAGGGAGATGTTGAAAATGTTCCTCGGCTTGGGCAAAGATTGTTAGAATTCAAGCCTGGTATTTTCGCCAGATTGAAGCTTTGTTGTGTGCTGTTGATAGACACAATGAAATGAAAACATATCCTTTTTAAAAACAAATTCAGTTGTATGACAGCTTCTGGAACACCAATTTTTCTTGATCTTTTTGATATTTAAACGAAGTTATTGTTCGTCACTACATTCCGTAACAACGACTGAAATCTGCATGGTGTTCAGCCCATCTTTCGATACTTTCTTTGACTTCCCTACAGCTCTTTCAGCCCCAATCCACTTTGCTCCGACTGAAGATGTAAATCTTCGAGACTTGGGGTTTCATTTATATAAAAGGTCCATTCATTTGCTAAATCAGCCAGGCACTGACGATTTAAGGAAAACATTACTCAAACAAGGAGTAGTTTCTGCAGTGGATTAATACACAGTTGGGAATCTTGTGAGTATTTAAAGCAACACAATGGTTTATGTGGGATTCACTAAAACAATTGATTCTATGATGGGAAACGTGTGGCGCAGTGGGTTGTGCGTTAATGTTCGGAACAGGGGGTCACAGGTTCAAACCCCACTGCAGTCAGCATGTCGTTGTGTCCCTGGGCAAGACACTTCACCCCAAATTGCTGTGGTATTGAGTACAGTATGTACAGTAAGTCGCTTTGGATAAAAGCGTCTAACAAGTGACATGTAATCATAACATGTCACCCAGTGCAACACTGATGAGGCTCAGTGATGTGTTTGTAATAGATTATAGGTCTATAGTACAAATAAACAAGCTATATGGGGCTTTGGTGACCACGATAGATTTTTGATTTTTTTTCTGCAATTTGATGACAGTAAGAAGAAAAAACATTATTGCTAGCCTTTTCCTTTTATTGGAATATGGCATCATTTTATGCAAGTACAGACTGTTACTGCATTGATTTCTCGCAAAACAAACAGAAAAGGCTTCTATGACAATTAGGGCATACTGTATATCATTATGTAGTATGGGGTGGGCCTACTGCTCTGTGACTGGGTGTCACTGGAAATTAAACAGTTCTCTGATCAGATCATCTGTTTCTTTGTAGAGCCAGTTCTCCCTCTGCGGTGCCAAAGCTTATGCAGCAAATATCCGAACAGTTGACTGTGTGTTTCATTGATTGATTGACTGCGTGAGTGATTGATTTGTGGATTCGTACTGTAGCTGTGTACAATATCTTAGTCGCCTCACCCAACTGGCTCATCAGATAAAGTGCACTTAGCGGGAGTATAAAACCCCTTCCAAGAATGAAAAACCAGAAGGGGGAGGGAACTGGAATTGCAGTTTTTGCACCTAAAATGTAATAAGGACTTCTAAAAACACCCTTTTCTCCTCTTAAAAAAGACATATAAATCAAATCAAGTTTTATTTATATAACACATTTATAAACGATTTTTGGTCGAGCCAAAGTGCTGTACATATAATAAAAATAGCCTACAGTAGAGACACTTTACAGCAAATACAACAGCACAGATTGTTCAGAATATCAGTATGAGAAAAAACGACACCCTCTGTCCTTAGACCCTCACATCGTACAAGGAAACACTTCCAGAGAAAACCCACAGTTTAAGGGGGAAAAATGGGAGAAACCTCAGGGAGAGCAACAGAGGAGGGATCCCTCTCCCAGGACGAACAGACGTGCAATAGATGCCGTGTGTAAATCTAAGAGATAATACATTTTACAGCATAGGTAGTCCAAATGTTAGGAAATGCATGTATAAACATGCAGCTTGTCACTTGTAACACTGCTATCCACTTAAGATGTCCTAATTTCAAGATGTTTAAAACACCCGACAAATATTTGGACATATTTGACAGTTCAGCTTTGGTAAGCTGACAGAGGTGACTGGATTACTCTGCAGGCTGCTGATGTGTGTGTTAGCATTTGAACACCTCATTTTGTCCTTTTTCTAGGGAACACCATTTGTTTTTATTATAATCTACATCTCCAAACTCAATCACTTAATTCATCCTGTTATAATACCGCAAGGCAACCTGACAGGGACTTTGTCAGCAACTTCTCTCTCTCACACACACACACACACACACACACACACACACACACACACACACACACACACACACACACACACACACACACACACACACACACACACACACACACACACACACACAAACACACTGTATGTCTCTCTCTCTCAGCATTACTGTAGTTTAGCCCAGTGCCTCTGTCCTCTACTGACACCTCACTGCAGCACCATGAGTCATAGAAAGCCATCTAAAAGTGGGTGGGGGGAGGTCACCTGCGGGGCAGCCGGTGGTTTGAAAATCTGTCAAGTCACAGGTCCTTAGAAGATTTGTTTGGACCCGAGCGAGGCACCCTGCCGTGGTTCTCCACAGATGGCTGGCGAGCTATGAGCATGTACAAAAGCATGTCTTATATTTTGTTATTTCACAACATATATAAATTAAATATGACCTTAAAATTGTAGGACATCACTAGTTGGCCCATGAAGAAAACTGATGAACTGATGGCACTATACAACACACTCAGTAACTTACTGTTTGCATGACCGCTCCCTGAAACAGCAATTAATACGTAAGTGGGGACATTAGCATGTCTGGCTAACTAGCTTAATACCAAAAAATAGTAGCTATATCCACCCAGCATCACTACAAAAGCCAAAAGAAGCGTTTTAACTGCATTAATATGTGGGGTTACAGGTTACTTAAGTTATTTACAAGTGTAGTCTAAAATATGTATGCTCTTGATTCGCCTTCGGGAAGTTTAACACAAGCCGATATTACCCAGAGAAATTGTTCTTTCACACACTTTGGTTAGCCCTTATCCTATCACATTTCTTATTTCTTATAACACTTGAAGAGAATCAAAATATTTGATGCAAACAATAATCCGTATCATTCTTAACAAAGCACATTAAAAAAAAATGAATGGGTAACCTCGATACATGATTTATTTGACTTTAGCAAGTAAGCTAGTTAGAGCTAATAACATCTGGGTGTCTCTGGGTTCATTTGCTGAAATCAAGGCCCAGTGTTTCAAACATGAAAGGTACATTTGTTCACTTTATCATTGTAAATGCTTTCGTGCCAGAATGGAAACTTTGACATGTAGCATCAGTAACTAAGGGGAGCAGAGCTTACTCAACACTTTCCATCCAAAAAATAACAAATAGTTTGGAGCACATTTATCCGATTCATAAGCACAGCTTGTGTGTTAGATTCATATTAGGGAACATAAGCAATACTGAAAATAATATTTTAGCATCACATATATGCAGTGTCTTATCCCTTCCTGAGTTAAAACGTGCACATGCCCCTTTAAACATTTTGGCTTGAATGTAGCTCATGACCTTTCCTGTCAATCACAACTGCAGATAGTGAGCGGTCTGCCCTATCTATTCAACTATTTGTTTTGACAAGAAGAGAGAACAGAGAGTTACACACCGAAGGGAATCCCTTTCCTTTCTTCCTTGTGTAGTATCTGTCTTAAATTAGCACTCTTTTCTTATGAGGCTTCTTGTTTGATCGGATGTACATGGGTAATCTTGTCACAAGGGGTTTGTTTATTATCTAGCATCATTTTTTTTCTTTCAACCCTGAATTTATACTGCAGATGCTTTCATATGCATGGGGTTATTTATCTTTTTTTAATCATAGTTGTTCTTCCTTTGGCGCAGTGAATATACATGTAATGTCTTATTTTACTTGATAAGTGGTTGTTTATATAATGAAAATGAAGGGTTTCGATCCAAAATGCAATCCCCAATGTGAAAATCACACCTCCTCCAAACCAACTGATACTGCACATGAAAACTATCTTCTCAATCCAAAAGAAGCCACAAAATGAACCTGAAATGTGTGCCATGAAACTGCACGAATGTGAAGTGAATCCACCCTGGGCGTTTGTAGGTTCTGAGAGTAGGCAGTACTACAAACCGTGCCACATGCCATCGTCCGATTCCGCTTGTTCTCTGCATCTGTTCCCACTGCGGATGCCAAGGGAACGAGGAGTCCAACATGAAATGGCTTTGTGGCGTCATTGCCGTGAGCAAACCAACGTGGTTTTCCACCTCCCTCACTCGCTCCAGGTCTTCACCCCCAGGCTTCAGCTGAATAACGACACATGGAGTAAAGATCAGCTGGTCATGGAGCGGAGGGCTTCCACTGATTCTCTTCTGCACCCTTTGTCCTCGAATGTGACTGATAGAGCACGTCAGGGATGGAGCCAGGAAATGGCCCAGATCATCTCTGACGGTATTGAAGGGGCTGTCACTCAAAAAGCATGTGCGTAGATGCCGAAGGGGAAAGAATGGAGACTCATTGGAGCTTACAGTATATGCCATGTGGAGTGGGAGATAATAGTGGGATGAAAAGGCCACGATTTAATTTGATGGTGCCTAATTATGCATCTACTGTGTTGAGTGTTCTAGTTTCTGACTAAAAAAGAGATTGTGGAGAGCGAGTGTGGGTATCGGCTTTGGTGTATAACAATGAAGATGATGATGTCAGTGGTAGTGACGATAGAAACATTAATTTACAGCAATGAAACGCAATTCAATCAAATTTCACAGTCTTCTAACAAACCTACATTGTTCCCTTTTAATTAATGCATTCATTTCCTTGTATGTAAAACAGTCCCAAGATATATAAAGCAAATCTGGTCGTTCCCTTAACGGAGCCTACACACGGCGGCGTGCGTTGCCGCTTCAACGCTTCTGCCCATTCACTTGGAATGGGGTGACGTCACGATTCGCCGAACTGCATTGTGGGAGCAAAGCGTAGCTTCTCTCGCGGTGCTCGCTGCAAAAGTAGAGCAATGTTCTACTTTTACCGCCTCGACGGAGGCGTCAGCCAATCAAATCCCGCGTATGCAAATCTGACATTACAAGCGCTAGCCAATCAAACCGCGTGTATGTTGGGAGAGCCAGACCGCAGTTATTTCCCATATGTAAAAAAATGGAGGAGAAAAAGATCGTGGCGGTACTATATGACCAGTCCCTCTTTACATACATGGATACAAACCGGAGGAGCCAGGCATGGGGGGAGGTGGCAGAGACAGTGGGTGACACTGGTAGGTTTTCGCCTTTTTGGGGAGTTTATAGCCAGTGTACTTCGTTTGAATGGACAGCTAGCAAGCATAGACAGTATATTTAGCCAGCATGGATGTAGCATGAATGCTTTGCTTTGTATGTCCGGGGCGGGACATTCATGTGATTGGTTGTTGGTCGCGTTGTTCGTAAAAAATCCCCAAGCTTCAGACACGCCCACCGCCAAGCAGTAACGCACGCCGCCGTGTGTAGGGCCCGTACTACTACTAATGAATGAACATTTGGAAATGTGGCCAAGGCTGTGTCTTTTACATAACAGTGGCTGTGCCGCAGCAGAACAAATCAGCTCTTTCTTAATGATAACAATGAATTATGAGCAGGGATCGGCAAAGAGACTCCATTAATAGCTGATCTAAATTGTAAATTTGCAATTTGTAAAATTGATCAGATATATCCTCATTTATATCATAAAAAAAATCATTTAGTTTTAAAAGTATCATTTTGGAATCAGTTTTGTAGCACAGATTCAAACTGTTCATTCTTAACCCCTTACGGATTTTATGTTGCGTTTATTTTGCCATTTTCTGTTGTTTAGATATGTTTATGTTGCGATATGTACGTGATAGTGTGTGACGTATGGCGGAAGATGGCATTTTTATCCAACAACCACTGTACGTTGTCCAAACACATTTGACGACATCACCCTAACACTCGCACTTTGATTGGCTAGCGCTCCAACACATTGTACATGATAGGCTAAGGGGCGGGGCATATCTAAGTGGTTGACAAAGCTCAACTGCTAACCAATCAGAGCAGACTGGGCTCTGGTTTCTAGAGCTTTTTGAACATTAAAGCATGGAGACATGTCACATAGAGGCAATAAATACTAATATGAACCTCAAAGCTTAACAGGTCCCCTTTAAGAATGTTTAAAATGTACATATGGTGTGGTGTAGCATTTCTCCATCCAAGATAGAGCTGTCAGTATGCACCACAGTGCACACACCGTGGGGATTGTGGTGGCAGCTATAATCCAAATTGGTTGGTGGAGTTCCCAACCCCACCCTGTGGCTCTAAAATTGCCTCGAATAAATCGCACTGTGTGCAGTGACTCCAGTATTCACCGCGCACCACTGATCTAAAAAATAGAGCCCTTAAACAGTTTGAAGGCTTGTAATTATACGCATTTCCTTTCTCTCTCTTCATCACCTTCCCTGCCCTCCATCTTTCTTTCCATCCTTCGTCTCTTCAGGGTCTTGTGGGGGAAAAGTACGGCAGCATCCGAGTGCCGGGGGAGGTGGAGTCGGCGGAGTTTGAGATGATCTTGGATGCAGCTGTGGAGGCGGGGATGGACACACACATCTTGGAGGAGTGGTACTGCAGGGATGAAAACTCAGTGCCACCCGCATACTACCTCAAACCCAAAGCCCAAATGCTTAAGAACTACCAGAACTCTGTGAGTGCTTCCTCAAATGTTGTGTTACCCACATACTGTAGAGGTTAATAAATAGAGGATTATTGTCCTAGAGATTGTTGGTGCATGAATTAAACTGTCCTTGAGGAACCTATTTTATATTGGAATAAGAAAAAGCAAGATTGTTTGGAGGTTGTGTGGAAAGACGTTTAATCTCTGACAGCCCTTGAGCTCTCAATAACACGCTTTACAGCCCATGAAAAAGTAGCAAACTACGCTGTAAAAGGGATTTATTTACAAAAGAGTTTAGTTTCTGACTTTCAACTTCTTATCTTTAGAGGGACAATAAATTATGTGAAAGAGATTTGTTTAAAAAAACGGCATGATAACGTTGCCTTGAGCTTTGATTCATAAAAAGCCATACAAACTGTAGATGATAGGATAGTGTAACACTTCAACACTCTATGATACTACAAACATTAGGATATGAAAGTGAAACTTGTAGAAGCTCTTAAATCACCTACTATGAGCAGAATCCCCCAAAAAGCCAGAAGGAACGTTCCTACATAAAGCACTGATTCTAAATCAATCTTCCTCACTTGACACAGAGAACAATATTCCCGTTGTTTCAGTATATTTTAGCACAAGACATGGTTAACCACATTCTCTCAGTACATGATGAAGAGTGCTCTGTGTAAACTGTGATGTGTGTCGGTCCTCTTCCTGTTTAGATGGAGTCGAGCAGCGCAGCCAAGACCAAGAATGACAAGGCCTGGAGGAATGTGTCGGAGGAGATCAAGAAGATCTTCCGAACAGCGGTGCTGCAGCTCCAGGAGAAAGGGACCATGAAGTGCCCTCAGGCCAAAAAATTCCTCTGCTCTGGTCAGTTAACTCTTTCTTATAATGTCACATCTTTTCTGATGGGAAGCTCACTTTCTGGTTTGGTTCTAGAAATATTGTACTTGCATGTTAAATAAAACATTTATTTGGCATTTAGTATTTTATGATACTAATGTCAAGCTCTGAATGCATGTAGCTCTCCCTTTTTGAGCTTAATGATTAGTTGATTATTTCATCGACCCAAAAATATTCAAAAATTTGACAACTTTTCATTGTTATTTATCAATTTTTAAAGTAATTTTTTAGTCATACATCTTGAAGAATCCACAGGTTTTAGCTTCACAAATATAAATATTTGCTACATTTTATTATGCTATGATATTAATCAGAATACATTTTGATATAGACTAATGTTCAGACAAGATGAGCAATCTCAAAATATTTTTTTTCTGGTAAGAATGGAGAAACCAGCTCGAGTGCGCTAGAATTTGAAAGTACGCAGCCGAAAGAAATCTGCCCCTTCCTTCAGACTTCCTCACAGAGCCCCTCCTCCAACACACACGAACGCGCACACGACCAATGAGGGCACGAGATAAGTTTGTGCACAGATGGAAGGCTGACAGGCAGGTAGGCCATCCAGTTACTTTAGCCGGGCCGGTGAAAATAATTGGTCGTGCTTTTACAGTGCCACGGCTTCCACTGATGACTGTATTTATTGTCAAAGCATTTAACATATTCATTGCTATCGGGATATTAAGAGCATTCCATGGAATATAACAAAATGTGTTTCTGAACCTACCCCACCTTTAATGTTTCACAATGTATAGACCAAACACATGAACTTATCTGGAAGATAATAAGTAATTGATCCATAATGATTCTTAGTTGGAGTCTTAATTGCTACAGTAGATAAAGTAACAAAGTCATCTTAAAACTCCTACCAAGGGTTTCTCTAGTTAAAAGAAAATGTACATGGATCTTTCTAACCTGAAAAAAGAAAGCCTTTGCTATCATCATGTATGAGAAAAGTTTAAATATAACATTAACCTCCAGGAAAAACAACTCACATGGCAAAGGCCACAAAGTTAATAAGTGGGGCTGTTGTGGAGATTGCAATCTTGTCACTAAAAATGCAACAAGAAATGAGAAGCAATCAGGATGTGTCAGCCCGCACTCAGCAGATGACAGAGATGGATCGATTGCACTGTAGATTCACCTCTCAGTAATGAATCCAAACAGTGTTTTGCAATGACAGGTAAAAACAGAAAGGATTTTGTGACTTTAGAAGTCCACTTTTTAAAGGTTATTATGCAACATGTTGTGTGATTAAAAGGCTTATTATTGAATCACTCTACTGTATGTTGTGTTAGTCACAATTTGCCATTCATCATGATTCCAAAAATACTTAAATATGAAATCTCCTTTTAAGATACAACATGGAAACAGAGAATGAACGGTTATTCTCAATACTTCCATATTTCTGCTGGTGTAAAAGGTGACAGCAACAGAAAATGTGACGTTTGAAGAGTTTCTTCCACACTTTATGTTCACCCTTTGAAGTTGTAACATGTTTCATATCAGCTCTTGTTTGAAAAATACTCCATTTGGGATCTCCCAGTTATTACTGAACTGTTTGGACAGGAGAGAATTCATCTTTCAAGACATCTCTTGTTCTTTTCTCGGGCTGTCATCGTGCGAGATGATCTAAGTAATATTCTACCAGGATCCGATGACAAGCCCTTGTTTTATTGCTCCTGTTCGTATAAAGCGGGCACAGCATGTTGCTTTTCTCATGGAGGATATAAAGAATAACACAAAGAGAAATAAGTAATTGCAAGTTTGTAAGTCAATGTGAAAAAGAAGTCCCTTTTTTGTGTCAGGAAACAGCAGATTGTGTGCACTGTAATTGGGGTTTAAGCTAGCTTCATTGTACTAAATAGGAAACAAACTTTCTTTTCACACTTTTCTCTCCCCCACCTAATTAGCAAGTCCCCATGTGAGCTTAACTACAAAGACACTGGCAAAGTTTCAGTCGGCCATCTCTTTGTTGGCGAGCCTTTGATACAGTTCAGTGGCGCTAGCTTAAATGATTTTATAATCTTTGTTTCTTCTTAAATAAGGCTCCAAGAATCTTCTTATCTGTTGGGCTTTGCTCCTGAAAGGAATCTAAACCCTACATCTGTTGGACATTTACCTTTGAAAGTAGTACATTATAGTCCTTATCGGCATATAATGTACCAAACACAAAGCTGGGAAGTTTGGAGAGGTTAACATAACGTTGTATTTTCTTTTATTTCAGCCTTAGAGGATGAATTAGACTTCGCCCTTGGGAAGCAAACCCCTGCCTTTCTCAAGAAATGTGTCTGCTACATTCGCAAGATTGCCAACTTTGACCGCTTCGCTAAAATCCCGGAGATGACCCGCTACATGGACACCGTGGTGAGCGAAGATCGCGTCATGCGCAACCAGGAAGCCTACGAACGCCTTCTGAAGATACGGGACGAGTTTATCCCAACCGTCGTCGCCGCCTCCAACCTCCGTGTTTACTCTTCCGTCACTCACTGCGACATGAAGCTCGGTTACTCCCAGGAAGTGGAGAGCCACTACGTAGAAGGTCTGTGTAAACAGTTCTACGAGGACATGGTGGATATCATTCAGGCCACGGTGCAGCAGAACTTCGGCACGGAGGCCGACCCGCTGTACGACGAGATCCTGCAGCACCTGTCGCTCTGTAAAAGCTACGCAGAACTCTACGATTTCAAGTCGGAATCGTTGGATTACGTACAAGAGTATCTCATGCCGTCTAAAGGGAGCAGAACGAGCCCCCTAGTGGTGTTCGGGGGACCTTGCACGGGAAAGACTTTGCTGCTATCTGAAGTTGCCAAACAGGTGAGATAAAATATAAAAATTAAAAATGGTGGTGTTATTTTGCTCCTTTTGTGCCTTTCCCATCGCTCTTTTCCTTGTGTTTTCACGCTTGTGCTCTTCTGTCTGTCTGATCTGAGCATGTGTCCATCTTTGTGCCACGGAGTGTGAGGGGGCGTGCAACTGTTCATCTCTTTTCATCAAACGATTGCTTGACCATCTGTGTGTCTGCCAAAAAGACAGTCCATTGCCATGTCTCTTAATGTCCTACAAACTGTACACATCTGTGCACGGGTCTGCTTTTTCAGACATGAACATCTGTAGAGTTATCACAAAGGTCGTGGACAATTTGTTTCTGAAAGTGAATGCTTCATGTTTATGCACAACCTTGTTCTCTGGTTTTGTGCGTGCCATCTGGCTGCCTGGCTACATTAAGATCACACCTAGCCAAGATCACACAGCACCAGCCCACAGATCTACCCCTCCTGTCCAAACCTTTCCTCATAAACGTTGTGTTAGTGCCCTCATTTATAGTAAGTCCATTCATATCATCCGAGTTCATTGCGTGGTTGTATAAAATGTTACGCAATTACATGATCAAAGCCTAAACTTCAGCGTTATATTACCTCGGGGACGTCATAGTGAAAGTGAAATATCTCAATGTACACGCTCATACAGTGGATTCAAGATAAGTGATAACGGTGACAAAGTGATTAATAGTGTGTATGAGAGCATGGAGCAGGGTGAAGAGGAAATGAGAAGATAGTGATACTTCATACCAAATTAGTCATGCGAATTCTGCAACCACATATGTTTACAGGCTTATTCTACTACATCAGAATGTGTCCTCATGTGGAAACACATTTTTGTTAACAGAAAAGAGAACGTCTAAATCCTGAAATTACCAGAAATGCACAAAAATCTCAATATTAATTTCAGCCATTTATAATTCTCACAATTAAATCTGCAGTCCTTGGGAAGGTAAACACAAAACAATCAAAGGACACTTATACGTTACGTACAGTAGTCCCTATCACACTAGCAATTATCACATATTTTAGATATATAAATACCAGCACATTAACATCACAAGCATAAAACTAATTTAAATGATAGCTGCCCACACAGATTAGCCTACTGACTTATCACACAAACAGTTTACACTAATACACATACAGCATGTGAGTGGGCTTCCCAGTTCTCATTTAGTCCAGTCTTTTTATATTTGCATAATTAAACGAAAAAATACTAGATCATAAAATAATTGGTTCCAGAATCACGGGATAAAGATGAACCAAGCGTTGGATGTGAATCAAAGCTTTAGCAGGTGGAATTAAGTTTTCTGTAGTTGGACTGTATATAAGCCTTACTGTAAGACATTTACAGCGAGTTAGCATTTAAAACTAAAACCTATGCGGCCATGTTGTTTAAAGGAAAGAGGGATGTTATTAGATTAAAGGTTGCAGGGGTAGACATTAAGGGTAAAATGCGCTGCGCTCCGCAGCAAACAGCTGTTTGCTTTTCAGCCAACAACGACAAGCGACTCACGAAACGCTATGTTGTAGCATTAATAAACGAAACAATTTAACAAAATTGCTAGTCAAAAAAAACAATAGGAAACATTTTTTTTTTAAACAATATTTTTAGTGGCCCGAGCGGGCAAGTGGAAAGTACGTTATGCTGGCCCGGGGTGTCTAGTGCTTCCGGGCCAGCGGGCCATTTATAATGTCGAGCCCTGGGTTGACTAAAATATGTGCTGTTGAATTGTTTGGACAGCACCACATGGTGTCATTCACGCATAACTGTGGTTTGAATCACATAAACCCCGGAGATTTAACAGCTTGTGTTTGATATCAAATTCAAACCAGTCCACAGAAAATCAAAATGTCATGAAACATGACCCCTAAAACTTTGATGCAAATTCACAAGCAAAACACAAAACTGGATGTGTTTATAGAAAATAAGTAGGCGTTTGCTCAACTTTCCCTCAGAAGCTGATTCCCTTAAAGTACAGATTTACCGGGATTTTTATCAAGAATGTCAGATTTTCAAAGGGGATTGGGAGGTATGTCTTTTGGAGCTTCTAAGTTTAGCACAGTAACACATAGCCTTAGGCTTCAGTAGAGACTTGTATTGCAGATGACAGGTGTGTTAGGTTGCCTTGTTTTCATATCATCAGCCAAATTGTACACAGGTGCAGAATAAGAGAAACACAATCAGGATGATGTATGACACTAGTTGTTAAATAGACTATTATAGCACAATATGCAGCGGTAGTAAACTGGTTCATAATGGTGCAATGGCTGCTTTGGCTCAGTTAGAGAATATTGCCAATGAGACTCCAGACATTGGGCCCATGGTAACGTCTGGCAGTTACTGCACGTAAAGTCAGGTTAATTAAAGTTTTGTAGACTTTCATATATGTCTGATTGTAATAGTGGGTGTTTGGCTTGTAGGTATACAGATTCAACAAAGCTATTGTTAGATAAAATGCTACCTGTAGATGTTTGAATTTGCCATTTTATAGCTCTATGAACTTGCCTTTCTGTTCTGCGGGTACATTGTAGCTGTATTAAATGTAACATATGTACCATGATATTTTTCTTTTAAATGTAAATAATCCACTGACAGATAATGGGTCTTTATTCTTTCTGTCCCCGTCTCTCACACATGCACACAGCTAAATGTGGAGTTGGCGTTACTATTGCCCTAAATGTGTCCAGAAATCTCAGCTGGGCCATTTAATGAATTCATGAATGAAATGATAATACAAATGAAGCCTCAAAAATTGGGGTAGTGCTCATTCACAGAGTGTTACTCATCATGACAAATATTCTTAGTTATTGAATTAAATCTATTATTTAATTTGACTGTGTTTTTCTGAACGGACCAAACAAAACACAAGTACATTCCTTACAAGTACAAACTCAAAGCAAATGTGAAAAAAATATGTTTTCCATCTTAAGATTTATAGTTTAACTTTTTTTGACTCAATGTAACTGTGCCATTCAAATATGGAACATTAAATAGAGAATATTAAAGAGAGAGCTCTACATATTCTAACAATCATCTCTCATTGTTTTTCAGGCGTACACATGGCTGCAGAACGAGTTGGGCCCTGAAACCGACCCAGTGGTTATTGTCCGTTTTGTTGGCTCTAGCCAGCTCTCCACAGACCTACGCAGCCTCCTCCAGAGCATTTGTGAACAGATTGCAATAAACTACCGCTGCCTGATTCACTTTCTGCCTACACAAATCCAGGAGATGAAGGAGCTCCTGATCAACCTTCTAGGGGAAGCCACATTTCACAGGCCCTTGGTCATTGTCCTGGATGCCCTGGAGCAGCTTACAGATGGCGATGATGTCCGCAAGCTGTGGTGGCTTCCCATACATCTGCCTCGGACAGTCCGCATTATAGTCTCAACATTGCCCAATAAACATGGTATCCTGCAGAAACTTCGCCAGCTCGTCCATGATGAGAGGAATTATGTGGAATTAGTCCAGAGGGATCGCAAGGTCTGCAGTCAAACATTAAAACAGCAGTTGCTAGGGGTGAAACGAAAGGTCACCTCAGGCCAACAGATCTATGTCAATGAGGCACTTGCCAAGTGTACATTGCCAATGTTTGTCAACCTCATCTACAGAGAAGTAGTTAATTGGAGGTCTCACAAAGATGTGGATGACAGGTCCCTATGCTCCACAGTGCATGAAAGCATAGAACAGCTCTTCTACTCAGTGGAGAACAAGTTGGGCCAACGTTTTGTCTTCCGAGCATTAGGATACATCACCATGGCCAAGGCTGGGCTAACTGAGGTGGAGCTGGAGGATATTCTGTCCCTTGATAATATAGTTCTTGGCGATGTCATTGTGGCAACATACCTCAAAAACCCCTTGAGGATCTCTTATGACCTGGTTGCAAGGCTTAGAGAGGAGCTGTATGGTTATCTGGTGGAACGTCAGGTACGCAACGTCACCTTGATGGTTTGGGCCAACCGACACCTACATCTCATTGCCCAGAAGCTGTATCTTAGCAACGAGGAAGACGTCCATCAAATGCACAGTCTCCTAGCTGAGTACTTCTTGGGGGCATGGTCAGGAGGCAGAAAGAAGATCTTCACCTACGACAACAACCATTTCACTTCCCTGAATATATCTGTTCACAAAAACCCCCACAATCAGCAGTCTCATGAGAAAACATCATCTGACAAGTACTCTTATGACAGGCAGACTCCAGAGCAGCCGTGGGTGTTTCAGTGCAATCTATTGGAGCCTGACATTTTCTTTGTCAACCATAGGAAGATGACAGAGTTGGTGTACCACCTAACCAGGAGTGGGCGCACTGATGACCTCATGTTTGGTGTCATCATGAACTTTAGCTGGCTCTACACAATGATCAAGATTGGCCAGTTTGACAAAGCTTTAACAGACATTGACCTAGCTTACAGCTATTCCCAAGAAAAAGAGCTGAAGTTCCTCGCCACAACTCTCCGTAGCGTCAAATTAAAAGTGCTAAAGAACCCAGCATCACTGTCTGCAGAACTGCAGCAAAGGCTCCTGCCAGTTGTCACCTCCCTCCCAAAGCTCAGACACCTCCTCTTGGAGTGTGACAAAGATGGCCCCAAGTACTGCTCCATCGTGCCTCTACACTCCTCTATGGACGTCACATACAGTCCAGAGAGGCTTCCTCTGTGCTCTAGCTACATGCAGATTGTGGAGATCTTGCCAACCCTAGCACCAAACATAGTCCTTGTAGCCCTCGAAGATGGGTCTGTCAGCACCTGGGATGTAGAGAGCAGACAACTTCAAAGACAGATAGATACAGCCAAATCTGTTGTGCTAGGAATCAGGCTAACCACTGATGAAAAGTATCTGGTCGTGGCCACAACCAAAAACACGCTGCTCATCTATGATAATCACAAGTCCTGCCTTTTATCTGAGGTTGAAATCAAGGGGTCCAAGCAAAGTGGTGTCGCTGGTGGGGTGGCCTTCATCAATGGTTTTACCTTGTCAACCCATCATGCTTTGGCTTGGCTTGAAGCTAGTAAAGATGTCAATGTTATTGACCTACTTTACGGTTGGCCTCTCTACCAGTTCCATTGCTGGTATGAGGTGACTTGTGTCCAGTGCTCTCCAGATGGAATGTATGCCTTCTGTGGCCAGTACCTCAACACTACATCCATCTTTCATCTGGGAAATGGGGACAAGTTGGCCACTGTCACCTCTGAGTTTTCTGGGGGATTCGTTAAGTCCATTCTAGTTCTGGACACCCTTAACCAAATGGTGATGGTTGACAATGAAGGCAGTTTGTCAGTATGGAACACCAAAGATATCACCAACACACGTCTGATGGAGGATTACGATTGTAGAGGGGATGACAGTGAAGTGGTGGGCATTGAGTTATCTGAAGACCAACGCTCCATTCTCATTTGCAAGGCAAGAAGTATTGAGGTTCTGGACACAAAAGTATGGAAAATGGTAGAGAAGTTCAAAGCCAAACGCACTGAACGCTTTGTCGCTGCTGTTCTCTCCAAGAATGGACAAAGCATTGTGGCCTCCATGGAGAACACCTCCTCTATCTTTGTCTGGAGAAGGGACAGTGGACAATGCATGGCAAGCCTTATTGAGGTCTCAGGGGCTATCGTCAAACTAATCAAATCAGCCCATCACAACCTGCTCCTTTCTGTTGCCAGCAGTGGGGTGTTGTCTGTTTGGGACATTGATATCATCACCGCCATGTCAAATATTGACAAAACAGGCAAGAAGATCCAGACCTTGCAGCTGTCCGGCAGAGAGGATTATGTGTTTACAATGGACGGTTCTGAAGCTGTCCACAAGTGGAACTTCAACACCGGCTTTATTGAGACAGTCTTTAAGCACGAGGGCATAGTAGAGAACTGTGTCCTCAGCTCTTCTGGCGATCTGATGGTGACTTCAGATGACAAGTCCAGTCAGTACATCTGGCAAACCAGTACTGGAGAAAACATGTTCCGCATCAATGGACAGAGAATATCACAGCTGCTAATCACCCACAACGACCAGTTTGTGGTGTCCCTCTGCGAGCAGAATGCATCCAGAGTCTGGAGGCTTGGGACTGGCCACAAAGTGTGCAACATTTTAGTCACCCTCCAGAATGCACTGGTCACCACAGCTAACACTTTCCTTGTGGGAGCCACCAAAAATAAGCTCCTTGCTGTCAGTCTTTGGTCGGGCAGCGTATCCAAGAAGTTTGTCTGTGATGATGGCGTTACCATCGTCAACTTCAAGCTCATTCCTGACTGCCCTGACTGTGTGGTGTTCATCACGTCGACAGAGACCGTCATCATCTGGAGTGTGGCAGATGAGTCTGTTTGCAGGCGAGTTCAGCTGCCAATCAATTTCCTTAAAAATCTAGAGGACTTCCAGATCTCGCCCAATGGGAAATTAGGAATTGTCTCCAAAGGCGATGAGAATATCAATGTCCTGGATCTTCACAGCGGCAAGCTGAGGCTTGTCCATGCTGCTGGTATAATTTGGCGTCAGAAATTATCAAGAGATGGACGTTATCTAGTGTATATCTGTTTCCGGAACTGCGATGAAGACGATGAAGCTGGTGTCGTATCTAATCTGATCGTGATGCGCCTTGCTGATGGTAAGAGCATCGGCACATGCTCCCTGTACAAGACACCTACCTTCCTGTCTCTCTCCCAGCGAGCACTTAACATCATCATTGGCTTCGAGGACGGCAGCATTGGCACATACACAGTAGTGGATCGTGTGGATGCTGCCCTCAAGATAAAGATAGCCACCTCAAACAGCCGACAGATTGTCAACAATGCCTCGCAAAAGGTGCGGCCAAAATGTGGCAACCATTCCTTTAAGACTGTTGCTGATTGCATTTGGAGGGAGTCAACCGAGGTGTTCTCCAGGGACAGCCCTATCAACGTGTCCGACTCTGGTGAGGGTGAGTCGACCACGCCTACAAAAAAAGAGTGAACTGCTGCAGTGATAGGTGGAGATTAGAGAAGCAGGTGGAGTTAGGACAGGAAGTGGAGATATGTGAGAAAGTTTAGAATCTCTGGGGTTGCAGTTGATTCTTGTTTACAGCCACGTGTTTCAGCTGCAGATGTCAGCCCTCTGGGTAGTTAATGAGCCGACCGTTTTACGCTGCACTCGAGTTATGTATTACTTACTTCCAACATATGATACAGTTCCTGTTTGTTTTACACACGAAGACTGTTAGAAAAATACTATGTTTTTGAAAAGAAGAAAAAAGTTTGTTCTGTGAGGTATTAGTTTGCCATTATGTGTCCTTTTGCATTTGAAGAACAAAGTTACTATTCAAATGTCTCGGTCAAACATTTTCAAAGCCATTCCAGTGATCTTAGCCACTTTCATTGTACACTTTCTTTATTTACATCGTGCACATTAAGCCATAATGTTTAAGAGTACATTTATGTTTGTATCAGTCGGTACTGTACAAAAAAAAGGAAGAACTATGAACATATGTACATATCCCTTTCTGGCTGCTGCAATTTGTGCAACTCCTTAAAAATGTTATGTTGTGCTTAATGCAATCAAAGTGAGTGCCTGGAATTTAAAATGTTCTTTATGTGCAGATTACAAGATTTATGAAAATGCAGGGAATTTGTAAACACAGTATACACACAGTTACTTAACACTTGCATTGATGTTAAATCTAAACGATCAGTGTATTGAAATACAGTCAACAGCGCGAGAGATCGATGGCATTGCTCTTTGTAATGATAGGTGTAGAGATTTCTTGGAGCAGTTTACGTACATTTGGTGTGAATTTACTTGCAGTTACATCAGTCTTTGTGCTGTTAGTTTTACGGGAAGCACCACTATTGAGCATAGTGTAGCATAGCACCATACACATTCACGCCTTAACCAGTGTACTTGCTTTAGGTTTAGTGGAGTGTGTTCAAATGTTCTGGTAGAAAAGGACGAGATTAGCCCAATGTTTCACTGAAACAAATTGTGAATATATTTACAGGCTTAGACAGTAGGTGGAAGCACTTTATGAGTGGTTTGTGAGAAAATGTAGATTTATTCATATGAAATGTGTAAATTGTGATCTAGAGTTGTCTTAAAATAGGTATTGGATTTGCCTTAAAACTATACAGCAGGCAATCTAGGTACTTGGAGGCTATAGCTTACTCACTTGAAATGCGACAGTGTTTTTTATATTTTTGGTATCAATACAAAATAACCACTTGACAGCAGAGACAGGACATTTAAAAATGTATGGGATCAAATAAGGGTCATTAAGATTTTGCATTTCTGAATTAAAAAAAATCCCAAAACTTTGTGTCAGTTTGTCTACCTGTGGATATAACTTTGCATTGGAGATGCAAGTTGGTGAATGTGTAGGAAAAATCTTGATGCAAAAAAAACGTTTGACTTTCAAAATAAATATTAGTAATAATATAATTTAAAAAATAAAACCAACTGTGAGGTTAAACATTAAAACACTTTTTTTTCTGAGTCTATGAGTTAACTTACTGTTATTTTTAAACAGATATTATATAGACTGTCTGAATATTTTCCCTACAAATTCACATTGCAGTACTGTATACTGTATGTATACATGTTTCAAAATATCTAAATGTTTTTACCCTTATATGAGCCCATAAACATGTGACGGGTAACATTATGAAAGGATGAAAAAAGGCTGTTTAAACCTGATTCGCTGACAATCTGCTGCAAAGAGTTAATCTATTAGGTTGTTCCGTGACCTTTCTTTTTAAAGCATGTCTGTAATAACCCAAAACGCAATTCTGAGCTCTGATGAGATAAATCATCTGCCAGGCATGATTGAAAACAACACACTTACACTTTGACATATACTTTTGAAGGGCTATTCCATCTTATTGTATGTTTACTAGTTTTGAACTTTTGAGATAATGGCCCTTGAATAATTTCAAACCCGGGTAGCAGCATCAAGCTTTAAAGTACTTTAATTCTCTTCAACTCAAGAGTTTCTAAATAAAAAAAATATATATATATTATGTAATTGCCAAAGTCCCGATTATAGTTTTTGTTTTTATTTTGTTGACTGCCACATTTGTTTTTTGAGGCTTGTACTGTAGTTATATTGTTACCAAATCGTTTCAGTGTTCTACTGTGATTATGTTTATGATAGAGACGATGTGCTATCTTTGCTAAAAAAAAGTTTAAACAGAGTCCTCTTATGAAATATATTGGAATGCCAGTTTAAGAGTATATTTGAATGTGTCCATATGGAAGCCAGTAAACGGTATTATTGTATGTTAAGTAACTTGAATGACTTTTAATAACTTACATGTTTGCAACTCATAGTTGACATACTGGTATAATGAATGTTTCTATTGTATTCTTTGTATTGTCAGGACTGACTTACCTGTTTAGAGATTTATATTTTCATAAATGTTGTACTTACATTTTGTTACAGAGTTGTTTAACTGGAGTTCAAACAGAAAAGAAACTTATGTCTGAAGCAATATGAAACTAGTGTGTATGCATCGTTTGTATGAAACATTTTAATGTAATAAAATGGTTCACTTTTTGCCTCCACTGCACTGCCTCGGGCGTTTCACTTTAATTAGAGGTTGTGGAAAAAACCTTGGGATCATGTTTCTACTTTTAGACATGAAAGCATTTGAATAACTGCCTCTGATTTCATAGACAATAACTAATGCAAAGAACAAACTCTCTTCTAATTGGCTAGCCAAGTCCAGGCTTTAAATTAAGTTGCAGAGCATGCTGCAAAACAGGTCATTCATGTGTTTTTATATTGTTTCCCATTGTCAGAAAACCCTGACAGTGCTGACAGCCACACACACACACACACACACACACAAACAGCTATAAAATGATGTGATAGGCCAGTAATTGCTCCTCTGCGCTTGATGCCGAATGCCAGACAAGCGTGGTGAATATTTCTCCAACACTGGCTGACATTGTCATCATAATTAGGCGATGTGTGTGCAGTGCACCTGTACAGCCCTCTGCGCCAAACACACATGCACACACACACACACACACACACACACACACACACACACAAAGTTGCAAAGCAAACACATCCAGAATCAAGCTGTGATTGGCCAATAAAAGCCTGTTGCTTTGGGCTACCGTTTTAATTTCCCAGTGGTGTCACTCTAAGCCAATGTGTGTGTGTGTGTGTGTGTGTGTGTGTGTGTGTGTGTGTGTGTGTGTGTGTGTGTGTGTGTGTGTGTGTGTGTGTGTGTGTGTGTGTGTGTGTGTGTGTGTGTGTGTGTGTGTGTGTGTGTGTGTGTGTGTGTGTGTGTGTGTGTGTGTGTGTGTGTGTGTGTGTGTGTGTGTGTGTGTGTGTGTCCTGTCTCCACGGCAACATCAGGTCCAGAGCGGTGACGGGCTTGGTCACGCCTCTCATTGTAATGATGGTGAGCTCATGTCTGTTGGCTATTGGGGCTGCCTACAGTCCTTATGACAACAAGGGCTTGACTATTACTGGCACATTCCACCTGCAGCGCCACACAGACATATCATTACACCACTTGTTTGTTGAACAGGAGGTCTCCACAGGTCACGGTGTGTCTTAATGTGAGTGTCCTACAGTATGGATTACAGTTAGGGCTGAACGATTTTAAATCGAAATCGCGATTTGTAATTATGCAGTTAAAAATCGCAAAGCCTGCGATTTTTTTTACTTTTTTTTTTCTCTTCTGTGTCAGTCATCCACACCAATCAGAAGTGCTGTGCTCCACATGTAACAGCCATTGCTAACCAATCAGAAGTGGCCCATGATAGAAGGTGATAGACAGATTGATCCAATCACCTGCCAAGTATTTTTGAAATACTTTTCCAAATGGCTTCCAATGGAGCTTTCCTAGATGGTTTGGTGAAACAAACCATCTGAGTCAGGTTAGTAATGCTCACATGTTTTACATATATTACAGGGTGAGTCTTAAACTGAAGCTTGACTTTAAAGCAACCCAACGGAAGTTTCATGTAAGTTTAGTTATTTCACTCGTAGCTCGGGCTGCGGGGGTGCTAGAGACGGGAGTACGTTGATACGACCTTCCTAGCCGGAGATATGGCCGCATCTTACAATAAACTTCCGTTGGGTCGCTTAAAAACAAAATCGCAAATCGAATCGCAATATCTGTCCGAAAAATCGCAATTAGATTATTTCCCCAAATCGTGTAGCCCTAATTACAGTATGTCATTGCCTCTTATTTACTCAGCCCTAAAATAGCCTGGTCATTGTCAGCTGCATTTACTCTATAAGCCAAGGCCCTCCTTTTGTCATCCTTGTATTTTTTTTTAACTCTAACGTGTGTTTTCAGCAATGTCGAACACTATGACTCACCTATATCTCCCCCTCTTCCTCCCCCTGGCCAAGACGAAACCTTTCTGAAGGATTGACATTTAAGTAGAAGCAAAGCCCTTTATGATATAAGCACTACAAAAATACTGTGGTTGTTTGAGTAGTGCTTGTTTGTCTAACTAAAAGCCTTTCACCAAATACGGGATGTGTGCAGTGGCGACTGGTCATTAGGGGCACAGCCCCACCTAGTGTCAGCAGAAAGGAATTCAAATACTAATTCCAAATAAATGCAAAAAAATACATCTTAAAATATATTTTAAGGTCATGTTTAATCATCTGATTCGTCTGTACATTGCTGTTTTAGTTTGTGTTCTTCTAATTAGTGTCTACAGTGTGCCTATTGAGCCGTTTTGAGCTATGTGGGTCAAGCCCCGATCTAGCCCCTCTCTCTCACTGTCTAAGTGAATTGGTGCTGTAAAAACTACACTGTGCATGCTCAGAGTATGTTTCTATTCAATGGGTGCGGCAAAAAAATAATCACCATAGGGGCACTGTGCTGACATACCTACCAAACGTCATCTCATAATTCAGAGAGCTGATTGGCTGTAAGTACGTGTGCTGCGAAAATAGTAGTTGTTTGAGAAGAGGAGAGAGAGAGAGAGCAGCGTATAGCGATTAAAATCAGTAAAACGGAAAGAAAATTAATGAAGTTGACCATCTACTTCAGCTTTGGTAAGTTCATTTTATGTCATATCTTTTGTTGATCTTCTGTGTTTTTCCTATAGGCTATTGCTCTGCCCCTCTCTCTCTATCGGAACCATGGATAGCCTACAGCTATTTGTTTACGTGAAAAGCACCAGAAGCTTATATATACACATCTAACTTGTTCGTGCCCTACCACTTTTGTACATATAAAAACGCCACTGGATGTGTGCACGGGGAACACCAATTTAAGCCTCTCGAAAGACAAAGTACCATTCCCTGTCTGTGAGGTGAATTTAAAATCCGATCAATGGAACACAATCGTCCTTCATTTAATTTCGATTGCAGGTGCACAAGAAGATCTCGGAAGAGTCGTTTGCCTGCTTCCAACAGGACAGCAGGGGCTCCCAAACCCTGGCACCACTACTCCCCCTTCTTCTTCTTCTTCTTCTTCTTCTTCTTCTTCTTCTTCTTCTTCTTCTTCTTCTTCTTCTTCTTCTTTTCTTTTCTTATTATTCTTCCTTCTTTTCTTTTCTTCTTCTTCTTCTTCTTCTTCTTCTATTCTTGTTTTCTTCTTCTTCTTTCGTTCTCCTTCTTTTTCTTCTTTCTTTTCTTCTTCTTCTTCTTCTTCTTCTTCTTCTTCTTCTTCTTCTTCTTCTTCTTCTCCCTCCAAACACACCCAACTCCACTCCAGGGGGGGCATCAGCCACTCCCAGCAGTTTCACACCCCTAATAATCACCACCGGACAAGTTAAGAATCAGCTCTCGAAGATCAACGTGAGGAAGGCAAGGGAGCCAGACAACACCAACCCCCGAGTGCTCAAGGTGTGTGCCGGTCAATTAGCAGGAGTTTTTCAGCACCTATTCAGTCTCTCCTTGAAGCTGATGAAGGTGCCGGACATCTGGAAGACGTCTTGCATTGTCCCGGTGCTGGATCACAGACTACCTCACCAGCAGACCTCAGTATGTTAGACTGCAGGGCAGCGTGTCTGATGCTGCAGAGCAACACCGGAGCCCCACAAGGAACTGTGCTGTCACCATTCCTGTTCACCCTCTACACCTCCGACTTCCGCTTCAACTCTGGCTCATGCCACCTACAGAAGTTCTCTGACGACTCCTCCATTGTCAGCTGCATCACAGATGACAATGAGGAGGAGTACAGGGCCCTGGTTGAGAACTTCGTAGGCTGGTGTGACAACAATCACCTCCAGCTCAACATCAGCCAGACTAAGGAGCTGGTGGTGGACTTCAGGCGGAGCAGGAAGAGGCCTCTGACCCCCATCACCATCAGGGGGAAGGATGTGGAGGTGGTGAACAGCTACACGATCCTGGGAGTGCACTTAAACAATAAACTGGACTGGACAGATAACACCGATGCTCTCTTCAGGAAGGGACAGAGTAAGCTGTTCTTCCTGAGGAGGCTCAGGTCATTCAATGTGTGCACGAGGCTGCTGCAGATGTTCTACCAGTGGTGGCCAGTGTGCTCTTCTTTGCCGTGGTGTGCTGGGGTGGAAACACAAACACTAGGGACACTGGCAGGCTGAACAAGCTCGTGAGGAAGGCTAGCTCTGTAGTTGGAGTACAACAGGACAATCTGGAGGAGGTGGCAGAGGGGAGGACGAGGAGGAAGCTCGACAGCATCCTAGAGAACCCCTCCCACCCACTCCACGCAGAGCTAGTGAAGATGAGGAGTACGTTCAGCCACAGACTCATCCCTCCACGACAACGCACCAAGCGCCTCAGACAGTCCTTTGTGCCTGTAGCCATCAGGCTGCACAATAAGGGGTTAATGTTGAAAAAGAAATACAATTAAATCACTGGACATAAATATACACTGTTTCCACAACAACATATTATTAGTAGTAGACCAAAAAGGTAGATAGATATGTCACTATGTGTACAGATGTCCATTTTCACTTTTCACTTGTCACTTTAACTTATTCCGTACTTTATAACTTAGATGACCAAATATGTACATATGCTGACAGTTATTTTACTCTTATTTTTACTCATCTCCTATTTCATAGTCTTTTATTATTATTATCATTTTAAATTTTTTTATTGATTTTATTTATTTTTGATTTTATTAATCTGTGCTGTCCTGTTTTTTCACGCTTACCCTGTTGCTACTTTGTACAACTGAATTTCCCCTCGGGGATTAATAAAGGTTCATTTTATCTTATTTTATCTTACATACTCAATACTGTGGCCAATCCCCACAGAAGCAATTTGGGGTGAAGTGTGTTGCCCAGGGACACAACGACATGCTGACTGCATGACTATGGTTTGAACCATAGGGTTTGAACCATGTGCTCCCCTGATCCGAACACCAATGACTAGACCATTGTGTCACACGCCTTCATTTTAGTTCAGGAAAGTTAAGGCAATTAAACATGGTAATGGGTACAAACAATCGCAGTTAATGATCGTGAATTAATCATTACAGTGAGGTGATTGTCTTTCTCTTTTGATTTTAGACAATGGCACCTGTCCAGGAATGACTCACTCAGTACATACCAAAGTCCAATAATTTGTTTTCCCAACTGACAATTCACTTTCAAAGCACAATGAGGATGTTTAACACAATATTTTACAATGAATCAAAATGACATGTTGTTGGTATGAAGAATCATTTAAATAACAAAAGGTGACAAACATTAAGATTTAGTCTGAGGTCATTTGGAGATTCAGTCATAATCACAAGCTAACATAGACGACAACTCTTATCAAAGTTCTTAAAATATACGCAAAATGTCCCTATATTCAATTCAATGGACATGGTCAATACGTTCTTCACTCTCTTACTTAGAGTTCAACTTGAATGTATACCACTGTCATGGCTGCATGGTAGAGCAAGGCTGCAGCTACAGTAGGAGACAATTAGCTTAGCATAAAAACAGGAAGTAGGGGGAAACAACTAGCCTTGCCCTGATAGCCTCTGAACTAAGGATTTACTTTGGAAGCTCACTCATATTACTTTGTTTAATATGTAAAGTGTAAAAGCTTTACAGTCGTCATTTCACGGGAGGTTATGTGTTTAGCATGCTAAGCTAACAGTCTTCCGGTTGTTCATATTCAACAGAAAGATGTGAGAGTGATATCTTCTTATCCACCTCTTTACAACAAACCAAAACAGTTGTATTTCCTCAAAAATAAAACAATATTAAATGTTTTATTATTATAACTTTTGGCCACTCTCTTCTTTCGATGTTCAATATTTTCACTGGAGAGAACATTTAAAAAAGTGAGAAAGCAGTGAAGTGAGAACAGCATTTATGTGCCACCACTGGCCCTATCTTTGAAAATGTCTAGAAGGGCTCTATTTTGCATTTGATGTGTCACATTGTTGTCATGTTTTGCATACGTTCCAGAATGTTAGCCGCCATCCTGTTATCTGCACCCAGAGCAGGAAAAACCTCTCCAATGTGTTTCAATGATATTCAGAGTATTTTATTCCCCATGTGCCTGAAACTGTATACCTTCAATCTCAGATTTGGTAGTAATCAAAAAGTGTTATACAGAAAAACAAGTTGACACAAAAACACTGGCTTACTTTTGAGCACATTACAGTCACAAGTTGTTTAGATAAATGTGCACTAAAAAGCAGAACACCGGAGAAAGACAAGGCCTTTAACCTAATTACTCCTGCATTCGTGTTATCATTTGAAACATCTTCATGAGGCAGCACCAAATAAAACTTGGTCTGTGTATCTGTAAACAGTCAAACCGGTTTTTCCATTGTCTCATCCCCAGGAAAGAAATGTGTTTATGAAGGCATATAAATCAGCAAAACTACACAAAACTACACGCACACAAAAACACATGGTTCAAGGACACCTTTTCATGGGTAATTCATTAAAACAGGTTAAACGTACAAATATATATTACAACCAGAGATGGGGTCGTTACTAAAAAAAAGTAATATATTACATATTACATATTACTTTAAAAAAAAGTAATATATTACACTACTTCGTTACTCTCTAGATAAAGTAACTCGTTACTTTACTCGTTACTTTACTCGCAGGGCCGGCCCGCCCCTACAGGCAGATCACGCAGACTGCGGCGCACCTACAGTGTAAGCGCGCCACAGTTTTGCCTCTGCGAGACTCCACTTGCACCCCCAATTACTATTGCATTAAGGAAGACATAACACAAGTCTTTCTTTTTATATGCTCTAAAATAGGCTACCAGCCACACAACAAGCTAACAGTCTGTGAAACGTCAAGACACTAATTAATGAAACCAGTTCAAGACGCATTATTCTTATCATTCTTTATGAGCGCAGTAACGGTAAGGTATCTAATTACTTATTTATTTCGTATTCCATAACTTAGTAACAGAGATGGTCAAACTAAAGTGGTAGAGACATGGCAGAATTCCTACAATGAAGCGGGGCATTGAACTGTTCACCCGTGAGAGGGCGATCAACAAAAGAGAGCGAGCGGCCCCGTTGAGGGAGTTTACAGATTAAAAGACTCAGCCATGTTTATGCAGCACTGCACGTGGAGATGTGGTCTCGCAAATCGCGCAGATTACATAGGCCTAGATGTATATAAACCGATATAAACCTGCGGCGGAAACCCCTCTTGTCTGTCAGTGAGTGTGATTATTTTATAAAAGTAACGAAGTAACGCATGTCGGGGCAATGTTAGTAACTGAATGTGATTACTGAATTATAAAAGTAACGCGTTACACTGCTCCGTTACCGGCATAAGTAATATTATTACATTAAGGCGTTACTTTGTAACGCGTTACACCCAACTCTGATTACAACACAATGACTATGTTGTAATTTTTTTCAGTACATGCTTCAGGCTCACACTCAAAGACTTAATTTAATTTTTTCCCTTTTCTGGGTTGAGGCCAGGTTTTGTTTCGTAGGTAGCCAGTGTTAAGGGGTTATTCCACACTAATCGCATCCAAATCATATGATCAAACTGTGAAGAGGCTGTCAGGTTAAACTGAGTCAAGCTGGAGACTTTACAACATCAAAACAGGAAGTCAAGCATATTAAAGGTTCATAACGTATACTAATGGTGTAGTGGCAATGATGGGGTCAGATGGTAGCCTATGTATATTAGGCATACTGTCAACAATATAACTTTAAATAAATGCAGTGTGATGCATTTTAAGAAATGACAATTGTCACAAAGCCATTGATAAGTTATAATATGGTTCCGATTTCATTGTCATCTCTTAAAGTGAAGCAACCCCTCTTAGGTTATGGTTATTATTGTGGAAATATATTTTTAAACTTGTTTATTTTACTTGTGTTTGAGATTGTGTTCACCTCTTTACCTTTTTTAAAGCATTTATTTAACATTTAGGAATAAGGCTGATATACCTAATTTTCTATTTTGTGATTATTATTATTTTACGTTTTCCATGCCATGTCTTTTAATGTCAATGCCTGGACCACGGGGGAGAGGGATGTGTTAATGCAGTGTAGTGCCAATGTTGCTTTGTTCTGAATGGAAAATTCAATAAGAATTTGAATTACAAAAAAACAACAACGTAGGAATAAGGTGTACTCTGGACCGAAGTAAATAGTAATACTACAGTGTTAAAAGACCAAGCAGATAGTTCAGTAAACTATATATTTGATAGATACAGTAAATAATAAAAGTTTCTCAGGGTACAGGAGTTTTCTTTTGAAAGTTGTGACCGGAAACAGTTGTAGTTCACCTTGTTTACTTTGACAGTGGTCCACTAGTGACTAGTTTCCCAGGCTAACTAACCATCAGACGGTGTTTAGACAGGAGACATGGGACTGTGGAATCACCGAGGGGGGGAAACTCTTCTCCAAAACAACACAAACACAGGGAAAGAAGTCGTATCCAGCCAGAAGACATTTATTGGAGCTTTACTTTTACACGTGTATTGATTTATACTAAGACCGAACGAGAAGACTTAGATGACAACTGAAGTTATCCGTGCTTTTTTGATACCTAGAGCAAAGTGCCACTCCTTCGCTTAGCGCAACAGGTAAGTCGAAACATTTTCTATCCTTTAAGGCTTTCTCCCATCAAAAATAATGTTCTGAATTAACTTTAAAGAGTGTGAAAAGTGTTGTTGAAGCGTTGTTAAACCGTGGTGAGCTCAGCTTCGACGGTTCCTCACAGCGACAGGTGAGCCCTGAGTGGTGATGTCAGCCATATGCCGAGTCGCTTTGAAAAACAAAGAAATACAATAACGTCACCTTGCTATAGATAATAAGGTTGTTATAAGTCTGTATTAAATGGTAAATAAAGATTAAAAAGTATGATAAGACCCCTTTTAAGCTTTTGTTTTTAGATAGCCTACGCAAAATGTAGTTTTTGACACACTTCGGAGATGTGAGTGCACACCTGTTGCACTTAATGGCATATGGCTGTTAGCACACGCTATAAATTAAAACATACATTCATATAAGTTATCAATAAGTTTATGAACTGTCAGTAGGCATGAGTGTAACTAAAAGAAAGCAAATAAGTCGTGTTTTCATATTTGTAATTGATAATTTATCCTTTTATACATTTGAATCTTTATTGTCCCTATTTGTAAAACAATTATGGTAGACAAATACTATATATTTCAAAATATTGTGTTGGCCTTCAGATAGTGCTCAGGCTGTAAAAGGCCCATCATGTGTTTGTTTTTATATCTAACTTAGGATATTTTTGCATTATTGATTCATTTCTTTATCAAAACATCTTATTATACGAACATTTCAAAAGCCAAAATATATTTCAGTAGCCGTAATATATATTAAATCATAGCTGAAATGATTAGAAGACTAACTGTTCATCAACAGAAAAATCATAAATAACATATTTTACATAGCCTCTCTAATATGCTTTTGCAGTATCATTTTCTCTGTTTTATATCGTCTTAAACTGAACATCTTTGTGGTTTGGACAGACAAAACTAAATATTTAAAGACATCATTTTGGGCCTGTTAACTAATCTCTGTAAAACATGTCTAAAGCTGGTGCAAGCAAATGTTAGCCAATCAGTTTCTGTTCTCTAATCATACCAGCTGTAGTAGAATATAAATGTGTGTATCTGTGTAAAAACAAAATATATAAAAGTTTCAATATGTCCCTACAATGTTGTTAAAGTGACATACAGACGCTGATAAATTCCATCCAGGCCTGAACACATTCACTGCAGGCAGGTGAAGTTAATGAGTGAATGGAGGGCTGGTATGGGGGGCATTTGTCCTTTGTTAGGATGGAGTGGAGAGGCCGAGGAGTGGTCTTGAATTAGTTAACCAGAGCTCCTGTACACGGCCTTGGGCTATGTTTGCACATCTAACACGTAGCCCCGCTGAACCCTGGGTCGTTTAAAAAGGCACACAAACTTGATGCTTGAGCGCAAACCTGTCCTGTCTGCCGTTTATCTCTCAACACTCATGTTAACCGCCGTCTACAAGCAGCTCCCATATATCAAATGTCTCTTTAAACTCCGTGATGGTTTTCTGGTCAGTTTTTTTCACCTCAAGTCAGTTTAGATTTACAACATCCTGACAATTGATTAACACAATGTGCTCAGCTGTGGTTTGGAAAACACATTTTCCTGGCTTTAGAGGCAGCCTCCACCCATGTGGCAGCCTATTAGACAAAACAAGCCATTAAAAGCGTATGCAAATATTATTTGCCCAAGGGCTAGTTTGCCTTGCAGCAGGATGGATGACTCGACCTGAAACAGGATGTAAACAGGAGAAAAGATCTCAATGCTGTTGTTGCACGGATAAAGATTGTGTAATGAATTTCCAAGAACATTTCATAATATGTAACGGATAAGGGAGTGTACTGCCGCTCCTAAACAGACTTCATAATAAAGAAGCCTATTAATATATATATTTTCGGGCACTTTTGCATAGTCTTGTTGTCTTGTGTTACTGTCAGGATTTGACAGGGTGTTGGGCCTAAAAGCAGTACAAAGATGATGCGGATCAGGAACACAGGGAGAACCCACAGGAACATCTACGTACTGACAAAGAACAAAAGACTCAGCTGGAGAGGGGGAAACAGGGGCAGCAGGTGAACACAATCAGGCAGGAAAACACAGGAAGTAAAACAAGACATTTCAAAATCAAACAGGAAACAGAAAATCATGACAGTCAGAAGTACCCTCTTCCTCTGCATGTCTTTCTATCTGAAGCTGCTACTAATAGATACTTTTATTTAATGATTAATGAGAAATGACATTGATTATTTTTGCTTAATTTTTATATTGTCCTGTTCCTGTAAGCCAGTACAACGAAATTTCGTTTTAATAGTACACCCTGTGTCTTGTTGAAATGACAATAAACTATGTCTATGTCTATGTTCTACAATATCAGAAAACACACTATTCAACTAAACAGCCTGATTTTGACTTGTATATTCACACTTACTGTAAATATTAACCTGGATAATGTATGCAAATATATCTCCGTAAAAACTAACAAAAAATAAATGTGTACATTATAGTTGTTTGAATGGTTAGACCCACTTACAAATGTTGTTTAGCCCCTGTTTTATTTACAGCTGCATCACTGGCTCTATGAAATAAAAGTGAGGTTTGTTTACTCGCTTAAAGTATAATCAAGAGCTCCTGGCTCAGGAGGATCCACGGGGGGAAAAACAGCAGCAGGTCTGTTTGCAGTGTGAGAGGGGGGGGGGGGGCTATTGATAAGTGAGGGCTGCTGGGTAATGGAGAGGAGACAGGGCTTTTTTTCATCGGACTGCAGCTCAAGGCCAAATAAAAAGAAGTTTGGAGCTTGACCTCCCAAAATGTACATGGACTACTTTGAGTAGAGTAAGTTGCTTGTGTAGGCGGAAAATCCATATCTAAATTGATAATTGATCCATTACGAGTGTTAAATTAATATAAATTGGTCGGCATGACAACTCACCATGGATACACTTGCCTGATCACACCAGGCGTATTCATATAAGACAGTTAAAGGTGAGCACGTCGCATCCAAATCAATTGAAAATGAATTATTATTTGACAGATATTTATAAGTGTTTCATTGTGACGTTACACAATAACATCACTCTGACATCACTCTTTTATGCGAAGCATTATCAGGTGTGGGAGGTTATCTCATTTACTGTATATGCAGGTTATTAAAAGCTGGATAAAGCAGCGGGTGAGACAGCGCCACTTTTTCTTGTCATTGCTCAGACTTTAGAACGGTGTATTGACATTTCAGGCTGATTTGAAAAGCCTCAGAGCTGATAAGAGGCTACATTGACTAGCTTATCGAATGCTGCAGTTTTCTCTCAGCGGTAACACCGGCAGCTACAAGGAAATCCTGCCAATAAGTGCTTCTTCTTTATTTGTGATATGGGATAATAGCCAGTTTCAGCTGAATTAAATGGAATGGATTTTAGATCAGGTTTAAATTAGCACCAGGATGATTTTATATGACAATAAGAAAGACTGGATTACTGTACCTTTTGCTTTTCAAAGTACGAAACAAGGGATGCAACTTTATACCATCCGTTGGGGCTCGCCAATATTTCCATATCATTATGTATCGCCTTAAATGGAATGTTGAGATATTGTGATACCTCCGCATATCTTTCTGAGCAACTTCCACTGATAACATCTGCTCTTATGTCAGTAAAAGGGTACAGCTCATGTCATCCTGAGACCCATCATGCTTTTATGTTTTGGGAAAACGCAAGGCGGCTATGTAGACAAGCGGCTTCTCAATCTTGTCTTCCCTCAAAGGATGTGTTCAGGTAAACTCAATTGTGTGGGTCCAGAGCCCAAAATAATGTCTATAAAGTGATGTTTAGTACCAAAGATATTCAGTTTGGAGTGATATTAAAATAGATATGCTTCAAATTCTTGCTTCAAGGCTAAACAGTTCATCTTTGAACTGCTTTTTAGATCGGATTAGAGAAAGGGGAACTTGTTTTCAATTTGTAGGATTCACCACAAAATAAAAAATGTTTTACAAGGAAGCCCCAAAACAACAACAGACCATCATATGGATGTCAGACCAGTTCGCCCACTTTTCCATCAACAAACCCCTCCCACGTTAACATGATCTCTCTTCTCACTGTACCTTCACACACACAAAACACCGACAAACACTGACCAGAAGGTGTCAAGATATAAATGATGCTTTATAAAGGTAGCACTCAGCTTACATTACAGTTCCATCAGGGTAACGAGTTATGTAGCAACAGCGGGGTCCTTGTATTGAAAGACTCGACTCCTTTGTTGTAAAGTTCACCAGAGACCCTCGAGAGAAATATTCATATCTACACCTCGGGGCAACAACTCTCCGAATGAGCATTCAATTACTGTCCGAAGATAAGAGAAAAAGGGATTTGTATGATCTATTAGGAGGCCTCTAAAGTTATTCAGGCTCTCTAAATCCTCGTCCACCTGTGTGTAGTTTCATATTCTTGGTATGTGCAGCGTTTAGACCCGCAACTCAAACCCTCGGTTAGACAGGAAAAAGGTTGTGGATAGATTTCAGTCGTCCAAGGGCAAAACAAAAACAATCGTCATGAGATATGCTGGAGGATGACTAGAGAGTGATTTTTAGTTTTGAGGTCGTATGAGAGAACGAAGATCAAATCAGTACACCTATTTATTTGTATTTTCATCCTTATTATTCACCATTTAAAGCAGAAATACACCAGGAAACAACACATTTGCTATGGATGGAATGGTGTCAGATGTCCGATCTCTCTATGTAATCCAAACGTCATTTTTTTTACATAGATGCTCCGACAACTAGTCCGTGTATGGCATAGCGCTCCCTCCCCATCCAGTTACCCAACAGGTTATCACCGTTAGCTTTAGCAGTGTTAGCATCAGTGGCGGCGCTAGGGGGTGGCTACTTGGGCTCAAGCCCCGGATATTTTCTGAAAAGCCCCGGATGTTTCACTTAAAAAAAAAAATTGAAAACGTCTCGGGAGTAATGTGCAGTACCGGAGTCCACCAGAGAGGCAGCCACTGTGGGACATTAGCCTGCGTACTGCGTAGCCTGCCCTGAAGAAGAAGTGATCCTTCCTAGTGCCTGACGAGTTTTAAGCTAATAGCCTATACAGTTATGGATATTAGAAAGTTATTGTCATCGAAGCAGGCGCCACAAGCTGCAGCAGCAGCAGTATCAGCAGCTGACAACAATGTCATCACCAGCAGTCAAGAAATGGATGATGTTTCAGGTTTGTTAATCTAATGGTGATATCTGCACTCTGGCTGACTGAGTAAGAAGTGAAAAAGAGTGATGTAACGTTAATGTTGTAGCTAGTAAACATGGAGTAACCACACTAAGTATACCCTTATATGTTAGTATGTATACAGAACATGACTACAAATTATCCTAAGATGTAACGTTAACCCTTCATACCTCAGTCTACTTTTAAGACACTAAAATAACGTATTCCAATTTTTATTTTGTTTTCACGCATGGAATTATACCCGCTCTCGTTTCAGTACACATAACAACAGAACTGACAGGCAACCCTCTGAATCAGACTCCGATTGGCTCCGAACTGCATCGTGGGAAGCGACGCGGAGCGTTGCTGACGTGGCTCGCTGCAAAAGTTGAGCAATGCTCAACTTTTGACGCCTCGGCAGAAGCGTCAGCCAATCGAATCATATGCCAGTACAAGCTCTAGCCAATCAAACCGCTGCTTGTGTGTCAGGGGCGGGAGATTCATGTGATTGGTTGTTGGTCGAGTGTCAGACACGCCCGCCGGCAAGCGTCAACGCACGCCGCTGTGTGGACCAAGCCCCCAGGAAGTGCGCCGGAGTCTGATGAGAATATTCGTTGTGGCCAAACGGTGGTACTACACTTCCTTTAGGTTGCTGGGCCCGGAAACACTTTTTCCCATTGACTTACATTGGGAAAGAGTGGTCTGTAACTCGTTGGATAATTTTTTTTAAACTAAATAAACAACCCAGTATGAACACTTGTATAGCCCTTATTAAAAACATTCGTTCCTCAAGTTGTAAACATGTGCTAATAACGTTATTCTGAGAGTTATTTCCCTCTGCATTATGAACCCGCATCTAACCCACGGGACCGCGCCGCCCGGCACGTTCATGTTACGTGTTTACCCATGGATGCACAATAAGAACGGACCATATCGCCTTACTGCCATCCCACGGAGCTGTAATAATGGATATATTGCACATTTTTGCTGTAATTCATCATTTGTAAAATATTATACTACATGGGCTGTATGATTAAATCTTGTACCGTAAATGTTGTATTAAATAAAGTTAATATTACCGACGTTAGATTAACGTCCCTGTAGCTTATTCTTGCACTAAGAAGCTTATTGCACTGTGTATATATATATAATATATATATATATATATATATATATACACAGTGCAATAATTATTTCATGCTAAATGAAGCTCTGTTGGATATCACTAGATCCTGTTACAGCGTAATATAAGTAGGCTACATAACGATTGATGTGTACATTAGCATAATTACTAGCTAGCCGCTAGCTGCTAACTGCCGCCTCGTTAATATCAAATCCATGCTGTCATGAACGCACGGTGCTGTTACGTGTACGCAAATTGACGTGCTTGATGTGAACGAGCATTTTGGTTAAAGTTGCGCATGCGCTATGAGCACACATACGGGTACTTCTCAGGCATGCCGGGTAATCTGTGACGTTTCACTCTCTCAAAAGTTGGGCCATTTTATCATCATGCGCTAATGAGCAACTCTCATAGGAATGAATGAGGCCCCGCCTCCCACGCTGTATCCAGTTCTTATTATACATCCATGGTGTGGACGGGCCGTTACACTCTTTACGTCACAAACAAAGATGGTGGATGAAAATAGATCTATAAAACGATAAGCAATGCGCCAGAATCAAGGTGAGACTATCCGCATCCTTTAAAACTCTACGCACATTCGTTTCACCTTAATAAGTAAACGACTATTTGAGTGAGTTAAGGCATTAGTTTGCTTCATTAAAGGGTGTTAATGAGTGTTCTCCAGTGCCTTTTGTCAGCTTTAAGGTGTTATTAAGGTAGGGTTAATGTTGCTCTCAAAGTGCACCAGATTGATGCTTTCAACTTCAATATTTTAAAAAAAATCTTCCCGGGGGAGCATGCCCCCGGACCCCCCAAGAGGAGGCGACGACCCCCCTAAAGGATGTTCGGTCCACCACCCACTTAAAAAAAATAGCACTGTACCCCTGCACCAACCCAACGACTCCTGGGCTAAGCCCCGGATCTCCTACAATCCTAAATCCGCCTCTGGTTAGCATCGTTAGCCAGCTCAGCCATCGCCATGTTGAGAACCGTATGGAGGTAATCTCAATGCTCAAATGTACATATAGAGTGGGGTTGAAGGTGCCCTGTGTTTCCTCACAAAACATATCCTCTTGTTTACATGTTTACACTCTTCTTTTTTTACTGCCTTTAAGCGATGCTACATTTTCAACACCTGTACATATTGTGAAACCATTGGCATGTTTGACATCAATATGCTTCCTTGCAAGGAGTTATATGAGAACACACCGATCGCATCTCTGTGTGCTAACCATGAAATATGAAGCTACTGCCAGGGTTTACTTCTCTTGTCCAGAGGTTAAAAAAAGATCTGCCTTCTAGCACCTCAGAAGCTCACAGTATAATCCTCTGGTAATGAAACCCTTCAATTAGTGTGAAAAGAACCACTCCTTCCCCGCATAATAACTGTTTTTAAACTAAACTCTTAACATACATTTCAGCTGGACTCTTTCCAGAGGAAGAATTATGTTAAGCCTTATCTTTCCTGAGGAATTTCTCCACCCGCAGCAATCGTTCAATATTGGCTTTGACTGCCAGGTCCAGCGTTATCCCCTGGATTTTAATCCAGTCCACTTTTAGGGGACACTCTACAGCAATCTCAGTTTTATTGCACCTGTTTCTCCAAGATGAAATGTTTCAATTTCCCCCGGAGAAAACTCAAAGTGAAGGAACGGGAGCTGGGCCAGGCTGCCAGCGCTGAAATATCTCCCCCCTTCAGTAATCGTCCTCCAGTCCTCCCTATCATAAAACAAGAGCAATATATAAGATATTGAATAGCACAGGGAGCAGATAAAGCCCTGTTTTAGCTGGCCAACAATGGCCAATATGTGACTGAATGATAGCCATTTGATGCTCAGATTGAATTCCTGATCTCATTATGACTTTGGGAAGTCTCCAGGGAAACAACATGATTGGTCATTTGGATATGCTGCTGTGAATCTGAGTCAGATGCTGCTGTTACTGTGAAGCCTGCTGGATAGATTCCTCAATACTGTGAGGTGTACATGGCGTTGTTACAACTCACATCCTGCCTTCCTGATCAAGCTTTGCCATTACTTCATGATCTAAAATCTACTGTTTTAAAATTATTACATATATTATTTATCTAAGTTGTGATGGATGACAAGCATACAAATAAAAAGAGGTGTTCTGGATACTTGGAGTTAAATAAAGTAAAGGCATAACATGATAAAATACTGAAATAGTGCATTACTTAAGTTAAAACACTTCAGCTACACAACAAAGTATCTGGTTGTGGGTTGCGTTTGGGCTGGTTGTTAGCTAGAATCAAATGTAATGTCATTTTTTAAACTCTAATATCTAAGATTTCCCTTTTCCACCCGCTAAATTGTTAGAATGTGCTGCTCTTTTCTGTCTTATGTGTCAACATTTTGATGGGCAACGCAAGCACTTTAAAGACGTCATCTCTCATCATCTTTTCATGAACTTGTTACGCTTCAAGTTTGGCAGAACCACTTGCATTGAATCAGCTTCGGTCTAAAGAATCTAACTTTTAGGACCATGGGGAACTCTTTAATACCGCACTGGTTTTCTTACTTCTCGCTGTGTGGTCTTAATCTTTAACATGCCACACTGGTTTTCCCACTTTTCTCTGTGTATTTAACGTTATTTACTCTGCAAACACAGTGGGGCTAAGATGACAGCTGCGAGTAGACAGAGTGGAGCCAGAGCATAAGTCAGCCCGCCTTGTTGTCATGTTTGTCTTCAGGCAGAGATCTTGGGAGTTGTCTTTGACGTTTGACGCTAATGTCACTTAGTTATTTGTGATGTAACAAGCTAAGATGGCAGTGTGACTGTATCTCTGCCCTGAGGAGCACCTCCTCTCTGACTTTGAGCTCTTCCTACTGACCAGCAGCAGGATGCACAGCCCGAGGTAGCTCTGCAGTCACATGGGCAGCACCCAGGCCACACTGAGAGTTTTTGCCTTGCAAATTGGCAACCCAACTCCACGAGGATGCAAACCAGCTTTTTCCGACCCAGGCAGCCAACCATCAGTCGACCTGTGGGATGGTGTGTCCTCGTTATGTAAGAAACAGAAACATAGACATTTCATTTAAAACAGGGGTGTCCAAACTACAGCCCGGGGGCCAAATGCGGCCCGCGGACCATTTTGAATCGGCCCTCACTCAGCAAATAAAAAAAGTATAATGACTTAAGTATAATAAACTTCTGCTTGTCTTACTTCTTAAATATTATGTTCAAATATATTACACAGTAGTATTCATGTGTTAAGTTCCCATCAGCAAAAACACGTGGGTTTGCTATACTGGCTCCAAAATGGTGGAATGAGCTCCCCATTGACATCAGGACAGCAGAAAGCCTACAGATCTTCCGGCGCAGACTGAAAACCCATCTCTTTCGACTCCACTTCGAGCGATACAATGACTAACAAAGCACTTATATACTAACAAAGGACTGGCTTATCTAAAGCCAGTTGAGTAGCACTTGAAATGTTTTGGTTCTATGAAACCTGATGTACTTATATGATTCTGTTTTCTTCAAGTTGTATCTTCTTGGTCGAATGCACTTATTGCAAGTCACTTTGGAAAAAAGCGTCAGCTAAATGCAATGTAATGTTAATAGGCCCAATTTTCAAATACATTCAGTGAATTAAAGTTGAAAACATGTTCTAACAAATCTAAGTTGATAAGAAAAAAGCCCATTAACAAATGTACATAACAACATTGAAATAATCAAGAATAATTGACCTACATTGGATTGACTTTTCCAACTTATAACTTAACTTATGAGGCAATATTCCTCTAGTGAGTGGCCCAGCCCTTCGTGTATTTTTCTGTATGTGGCCCTCGGTTAAAACATTTTGGACCCCCCTGATTTAAAGCATTTAATTGCACCTGTTTTAGTCAGTAATAATTCAACTCCAACAACCAAGAGCTGAGTAAACACGCAGCCTTATGTAAGATGAAGAAGAAGTGTGTTTCACGTCACATCCCTGCCACAAGTGCTTCATTATGCCCAAGCTTGTTATGTTCCCATTATTTGACACATGAGAGGGAAAGTCATGAGATAGACTGCAGGGCTAAATATTTGATCCATTTTGTCTTTGCCTCCTGTTTCTAATACTATATATTTGAAGGGACCTAGTGGTCACATACTATCGCAAATACAAAAAAACGGACTATTCATCATTCACTTATACTGCGGGTTGAAATGTATGTATTATACAAGGCATATCTTATTGCTACTGTTTGTTTTATTTGTACTGTAAAATGTTCTGGCTCCGTAGCTACAGGCTAAAAGATATACATGTAGTCAGCTGTCTCCAATCCTTTTAGTGGCAGCTTTTATCTGCGTGAAACTTGGAGAATAGTTTATTAATGCAATTCTAATTAAACTGTTTTAGTTTACCCTTCATGTAACCGTATTTTATTAAGAGAAATGTGCATCATTTAACTTGAAGTTATTGCTTAATTACCCTGCTGGTGCCAGGAAAGGAGCAACATTTATTCAAGCTCATAATTAATTCACAACAATCCAGTCAGAGATTGTTATGTCACAGGGTTTAGGGCCATTCATTTCAACAAACAGATATGTAGTCGGATTTGTGATGAACTTCCCCGAACGCATCGAGGCAGCCCGCAAGCACTTTAAAACATCCCTAAGGGTAAAGACAGCGGATAGAGGCAGACACATATCACCGAGATATGAGATGTACATAATGCACAACAACGCAACAACCATCGCACAACAAACAACAGGAAGAGGACATCTGGTGGAGGGGGAAATCAGCATGAGAGGATTGGGAGTTGGAGCCCAGATGATTATTAACCTGTTTGAATGTGACTAGTAATTGTAAAAGTCAGCTGATAGTGACTTCTTCCGGGACCGATGCGGCACTCCATTAGTGTGATAGTTCCCGATGCCCGCTGGGAAATTATCTCCTGTCTTACCCCCCTACTGGAAGATAAGGGACTCTTGGTTGGTGGGTGCAACCGTGTGGAACAGGGTCCTCTATTTAAAGCACCACTGAATCTCCAAATTGCACTTTTCATGCTACACCCTCTTGGCTTCTTCAACAGTAGCTGCGAAAGTGTGCCGGTTAAAATGTTGAATGTGTGTTGGGGATTGTTGCAGCTCGGTTACAGTCCACCTAGTTTCTATGAAGGACAAGGAGAGAATAGAGGCCGCTCAAAGACAAGAGGAGTGTGTATATTGAGATTTGTTCTGTGTTTGAGCTGACTTTGTTTGGCTCTTTTTTATGTTGTGGTGCGTAGAAGCAAACCTGTACAGGGATGATGAGACGCCTCGGGAAACCAAAGTCATGATTTGCTTTGTGAACAAACAACACAGTCTTTCATGTTCAATCAATGTGACCTCACAAAGAGTGGCGCAGTGTTTACGTGTTGTTGTAGGCCAACCTGGAAGTTAGCATCGCAATGGCTGCCTCAACACAAAAGCAATGGGATTTGTCCATGTTTTTTTGTTTTTTTATGGAATATTGTGGCAAACACACATCTGTTCAGAGGGATAATCTCCACATATTGACACCATGTATAATTGCTGAAGCCTGAATGTAATGGGCAGAAGTGAAAAGCTAACATCAGGCTATAAACTCAGTACTTGACTATCACTTTATGCTAAAGGCGGATTCGTGTGTGGCTTGATGACGTTAAGTCATCGTATTTAGTCACTTTTAAGCCACCTCTCTTTTAGGACATGGAAAAACTTTGGACATTCACGAGTGGGGAATTTACTCACATATTTTAAGTAGTGCTGTCAAAATTATCGCGTTAACGGCGGCAATTAATTTGTTGAATTAATTGCGTTAAAATATTTAACGCATTTAACGCATGTGCAGAATGGCCCGCCCCATACGTGCCACCAGTGGCAGCGCCAGGGTATGGCTGGGGTAGGCTACACCCATACCAAGAAATGGCTTAGCCCCACCATGAAAAATGATGTTAAAGTAAGCAAAATAAAGTCTGCCAACTCGCGCGGAGTAAATTGCACAGACAGCAGTTAGTAAGATTGATTTCAGTAGCCACGGTTTTGAAAACTTTTGTCACGTAATGATCGTCTTCTCAATAGAACATCTTTGATAACGGCGTGGTGTTGTTGCAGGAAGTCCCGACGGAGAATACTTTTGCTGTAGTACAGGGGTGCACATAACTGGTACGCAGGTTATGTGCGTAATCTGAAATGCGTACCGTCACTTGTGTCACAAAGCGCATTTGCGTACCGACGTACTTGTGAAGCTTTTCCAGAAGGCGGTTAGATCACCGGACGACAGAGTCGGTCTCCGTGTGCACAGACAGGGCTGCTGTTAACGTCGGTCTGTACAACGGAATTGTGCCAAAACTACGCCAACCGGCTGCGGAGGGTTCTCCCCCCTTCACTGGAGAACTGTGCTAAAACAGCTGATCACAACGTTCACACTGTGGTCACGAAGTACTCCACTAGCCGCCGCCGCCCCCCCCCCCCCCTCTGTCGACTTTCCTGAAGTACTCCCCCGTTGATAGAAATCAACACTGTAATGAATTAAGACCCCACGGTTTGATGATTGATAGGTGTGTGGGCTGTCTTTCATTTTGACACGCAGAAAAATGTTATAATAAACATAGATACTGTATGTTAAATGGATATATCCGCCTTCTTTCATTTATCTTTCCATTCCCACAACAATATACATAAATAAATGGCATATTTTGGACATATTTTTCGAATGGTGATTAATCATGATTAATAAATGTTTAAGCTGTGATTAATCTGATTACAAATTGTAATCGTTTGACAGCCCTAATTTTAAGTCATAGAACAATATGTGAACATCTCGTTAGCTTCTTTGTCCAAAGACATTTTAAACCAAAAGCTTGAGAAAACCCAAAGCGCTAAAACGCTGACTCGATTTTCTTTTTTAATGCTTACATGTTGAATGAAGTTCCTCCACATAACCAGTGGCGACTGGTCATTAGGGGCAGGTGGGGCACAGCCCCACCTAGTGTCAGCAGAAAGTATTAAAATAATGATTACAACAAAATGCAAAAAATAAATTAAAATATATATAAAATATATTTTATGATCATGTTTAATCATCTGATTCGTCTGTACATTGCTGTTTTAGTATGTGTTCTTCTAATTCGTGTCTACAGTGTGTGCCTATTGAGCTGTTTAGAGCCATGTGGGACAAAACCCGATCCTGCCCCTCCCTAAGTGTCTAAGTGAACGGTGACTGTAAAAACTACACTGCGCATGCTCAGAGTATTTTCCTATTTAATGTGTGTGGCAAAAAATAATGACCATAGGGGCATAGAGCTGCCATCCCCACCATACGTCATCTCACATAATTCAGAGCTGATTGGCTGTAAGTACGTGTGCCGCGAAAAGTGTGGTGTGTGAAGAGGAGGAGAGAGAGCTGCAGTGAGGCGTCCTACAACCCGGAAATAAACTGCGCATGGCTTCCCTCCACAAAAAAGCAATGATATTTCTCCATAGGATTTTGGAAAATAGCTCCAAATAAGATCTGTGGGAAACGTAGCTGTTAGATAAATGCACGTTTTGTTCAGCCGGATAATATCCTACTTTTATCATTTTCGAATCATAAATCTATCGATTAGATTTATGATAGACTTTTGAAACTACAAGAAGATAAGGAGGACTTTTACAAAAAAGTAATAGAGATTTTTGTCCAGAAGGATAGGCAAATGGACTTCATCTTCAAGTCAAGGTAAGACCACAATTTTATTGAAAATGGGATCTTACTAAGAGAGAACAATTCAATATTGAAATGATAAAATTACATTTTTTGGGTATCCTTCTGTTGAACTGTCTGATCAAATTAATTGAAGCATCAGACAAAAAAAGCTTTTGAAAATATTATTATATTTTGATTTAGGTCAAAATATAATATTTGTAAACCTGAAGAGTCAGAGCCTCGCCAGCCATGAACCTCACTGCAGAAGCTTATATATAGACATCTAAGTTTTTTGTGCCCCACCACTTTTGCACATATAGAAACGCCACTACACATACCTAAAGCTTATTGCATCATAGTTGCCTGGGCTTACTGCATCTTAATCACAGAAGCTATGGCACATTCTTCTTCTTCACACTTTTTAACAAATCCCATGAAAAAACAACAATGAATCACCAACAAGTACTGCCTGTGTTGCTATGTTGATATGTTCAACACCAATGCCCCTCCAAGCGCTGTTCTTTGTTAACAAAAAGTAACTAACGTACAAGACAGACTTATCCTTTTAAATAAATATTGTTGTTCATATGTGCTTTGATAGTATTTGTAATTAAATGAAGCAGCACCCGAAAGTTATTGAACTCATCCCACTGTTGGACCAAAGGTAAAGGACAGACCTGCAGGGTCAGAAAGTTGGGGTTAAGAATAGAAACGTCTCGTGGGCAGACATCTTTCCTTTCTTCCACAAAGAGATACTGTGTCCTCTATCTGCTTCTCCTTCGCTCTCAGACAAACCCATTCACGACTCAGTGATTAATTATTTACCCTGGCAATGAAATGCCAAAGCCTAGAGAAACACACCACCAGGAGAGAAAAGGTCACTCGTAGACACACACTCCACAACACACACTGCCACACCACAGTGATGGATGGCAATAACATCTTTATCGGTGCTTCAGGCAGACACAGTTTTCATCCTTGTGTCCAAACACCGTCGGGACCAAGGGCAAAGCAAAAACTTGAGTGATGAGACGAATTCCTCGAGAGGGCGCTCATTTAAAAACCGCTCACATGTCAGAGGTGGTGAACCGTCCGATCAATAGCATCTCGCAATCTGTCAAAGTGTGTGCCGTAGTTCCTGTGGCTGAAGAATGAAGGCAGCCTCTATAGCTTGGACATTGATGGCAAATGTCACCTGCTTTTAAAATATATATTACAGAAGTTGTGCTGCTTCAGATTGCCTGATGTCTTTGTTTATGTCCCTCCACAGCTCCACTACACAGCTGGCCAAATGGGGTGCCAATGCTGCAGGATGATAAAGAGGTGAGTAATTACCTCTGTTTGGTTTTGGGATCCTTTTTAAGAGAAACTGACAGGACACAATCTTACAATCACTTAATTTAATTGATATTGGTTCATTCAAACTCCATTTCTTTAACTTTCCTCTAGTGACATCTAGCCAGTTTTTGTTTCATGTTTGATGTTCACCCCAAGACATGGAGGTCTTTCAGTTGTGGTACTCACTAGATTGAAGAAGTATACATTTAAATAATTTACAGACCTTACAATGTTTCATTGCATTTCTTAGTAAGTAACATGCCCTTTTGTTATTTGAACTGACACTTTAAATGTCCATCTTTTTTGTTGTAAATGTCCCCATTTTTTTTTGTTGACAAATGACCTCCATCACGCTCTATCCCCGGAGCCTCGATTCAGATAAGAAAACGGGAACAAACAAAAAAAAGTGTCAGGGAACATTGATCAGTTTTACACAATTGAATACAGGTTTACATGAACAACATACATTTCCCAAAGCTTCCGAACTCTTTAGCCTTTGTCTGTGTTGTTTTTCAATATTTTATGTGGGTGTTGTTTTTTGCCTTTGTTTGAATCTAGTGCCTTCGGCAGGTTTTTACTCCCATTAGATTGAGCTCTACTAAACTGTTATTCTACGCACGAAAAGTTTATTATTATTCCGCCGACTTATTATTCCACCGACTTATTTTGCCGCGCTTCTTCTCCCGCATTGAACATCGCAGAAACTCCGTTCAAACATCAAAACGTTCAGCTCGGTCGGGAATCAATGGCACATTTTTAACCATTGAAGTCAATGGATAAATTCTTCAGATTTCAACAAATCTTCATGCGACTTCAACTGCTAACTGTTCATTCATACTTTCACTCAGAAACCTCATTCCAACTTTAAAATGTTACACATCTTTCTGACATTATTCGTGTAAAACAACTTTTAAATCTGATTCTTACTTTTAGAGATATTAAACATTGTTCAGACCTTGTTAAAGAGGTTTTCTTCAGATTTTAACATTAACTAGAGTGTGTGATGTCACAGCTAGAGGGTAGAACATCTTGAAATTTGCCTTCATATATTTTTTTTAAACTGCCATAATTCCCAAACCCTACATTGCTGAGCCATAATTTTTCATGACAAACGTAGGAAAACATCTTGTAGCTTGAAAGAATGTGTGAAAAATAATTCAACAAAATGCCTCCTTGAGGGCATGAAGTGACAAAAACGTTCAACATGCCTCCATTAAAGCCCATTGTAATTTCAGGCTGATATTTCCTCACAGCAGCAGCCGCACACCTTTAGTTAAACTGCCAAAAAGGCCACATTATTAACCCGAAAGTACACAAAAATTACACTTCAGATACTCAACTTCCTTGACATGCTTCACGTTTTGAAATTTCACAGATATCTGTTACGGTTCTTCCACAAAACGTTCACATGTAAGAGGTTTATCTCATTCAGAACAATGGAAACCTGTGATCTCTACAGAGCTCGTTAGCTCAAATATAAACACCTGTGTCATGGAACACGATGATGTCATCACTCCAACTGACATGCTCAGAGCAGCAGACTTCAGATAGCAGTGTGCCAACAGTCCAGCCGTGAAGACATCTACGGGACAGTTTTGAGATTTCTTCAAATGCCGTTGCCACGGCAACACAATGCCCGCCATGAAACACAGTTTTCTCATAACTTCAGTGCAACTGCTTCAAACGCCCCAAAACTTCACAGGTTTGGTAACGATGCAGCCATCAACGCATCTAAGCGTATTATGGGGTGTCATCAAATGCCGTTGGCATGGCGACAGATCATTCGCCATCAAGTTAGTTCAGAAGTTTGCAGTTCAAATATTCTGCTGCTTTTCCAAGCCTTTTACTTTCTTTTCTTCTCTCATCACACATTCAAGCCCCCTGTGTTCATGTATTATTTCAATCTCAATTATTCACTTTCTTCTTACACATTACATTTCAGCATAGCAGTTTAGTGTCAGCTTTTCAGCATAAAGCATTCCCACTAGCAATTTCTTCAGGAATTGCATTCTCTAGTTAGCATTGCCATTGTAAGTATTTTAGCATTAAGCACTTGTCCTTCTGATAAATCAACTTATTTTAAGCGCTAATTCGTGTTAGCTCTTTAGCATACGATAGATTCCAGTCCGCCTCCTCACTAACAGCCTCTCACTAGATTTCCTTATCTGCAGGTGAACAGGGACAATTCAAATGTCTCCTTGCCCACATAATGATTTCTTGTCTCGTTTCATGCAGATAGTGAAGGGTCCATTTATAAATGATGTCTGCGCTGAGCCTCACGTGGGCTCTTTGTGCAAACTGAGTCAATATGCCAATAGCCATCACCCTTGGTTACTGTATTTCCTTGCAGGACTGTCTGCTCATTAAAAGCCTACACGGCATCGTTGTCAGGGTCTGACATCACGGTGCTTTTTGAGGTGAGCGAGGAGATAGAAACAGGGGCGGGAAACAATTTTGATTGCAGATTAATGAAAAGACACCCTGGGATTCGCATACCACAGCCGTAATCCCCCTCCTCACTTTTTCTTTCCTTTCCCATGTCAAAGACACATGTGAATGCGTGCGACACACACACATACCTCTGTTATTGTCTGGAGTGTCACATTTCTGGGCTTAGTGGTGTTTAGGGTTGGGCAGGGTGGGCTTTTAGGTTACTGGGTCAACAATTCAGTCTCTGTAAGCTGACACATTCCAGGCTGATGCATTTATTTTGAAAAAGAAAATATTTGAATGTTCTTATTTACAAGGACTCTGGCAAAAAGAAAAATCTCCAGAACTAGTTTTAATGTATATTTCATCCAAAACAATAAAAACAGTGAGTCTTAGCGGTCAGAATTCTTCACATTTACCACAAAATATGACATTTGACCATAATTAAAGGCAGTGCATGAAGCCTCATCCCAAACAAGCTAAAGCAGAGGCCTCACTAAACATTTTCAAATATATCAAAAGTTTTTTGTGAGAGCTCGCCTTATGTTGGATATTTCCTTTTGACTTGATAGTAATTATATTGTCATTGTAGCTTTACCAATGTTTCCTTTGCTTCTAGCTTAAAGAGACATTATATACCCAAATGGATGTGCCTATCAACCCAAAGTATGGGCTTTTTGGGAGGGGGGCTTAAAGAGACGGGCGCTAAAACAGAGCATTTCAGACAGAGGGTGAATACAGGTACACTCAGATTGAAACTATGAGAAGAATAATGTGTTTTTTGAACATTACTAGCAACATAGCTTGCAAGTTATGCCCCCCTTTAATATGAAAATGTACTCGAGACAAAGATGTTCATCGTAGGCTAAAGTTTTTGTGGCATAAAATCAACTTGTACCACTGACTGCATTATATTTCAAACCATTATAATCAGCTTAAATCTAATGCTAGAAGTGAGTTGGCATTGTGCTCACATACTGCAGGGATGGCTTATCGTTGTATTAGCTCAAAGGAATCTTACCCTATAACATAATCCCAATTTGACCTAATGCAGTAAACGGCAACTTGCCTGCCGAGCTTTCGCAGTTAAAACCTATGCAAATAACATCTTCTTCGAGGACGGAGGTGCATCCTATAAAAATAACTCTTTAACATAAGCAAAACACCACAGAGAGGGAACCCCGATGGAGAGAGGAAGGAGGAACTCCCAATAACCAAATGCATCTACTTATATGCACATTTGAACAGAGCAGCTGCATTTCTCTGAGTGACTTGTTGTCCTCAAAATGGTTATTTTTAGGTCTGATAACTACTGTCACACTAATATTCCAAATGTATTCAACCTTCCCAAGCATTTCGAGGCTTTTGTCTCCACCACGTAAAAATACTGTAGCAGAAAGTCTTCTTCGTGTGTGTGTGTGTGTGTGTGTGTGTGTGTGTGTGTGTGTGTGTGTGTGTGTGTGTGTGTGTGTGTGTGTGTGTGGTGTGTGTGTGTGTGTGTGTGTGTGTGTGTGTGTGTGTGTGTGTGTGTGTGTGTGTGTGTGTGTGTGTGTGTGTGTGTGTGTGTGTGTGTGTGTGTGTGTGTGTGTGTGTGTGTGTGTGTGTGTGTGTGTGTGTGTGTGTGTGTGTGTGTGTGTGTGTGTGTGTGTGTGTGTGTGTGTGTGTGTTTGTTGTTGCGTCATTTTATATATCTGAAATGTGAACAAGTGAAGTGCAAAGGGACGGTAGACGGCGAGCTGCAACTAGAATAAAGTGCCGCTGAAAGAGAGACGAGGAGGCGGTTAGAGCGAGGCTCCTGGAGAGGTGTGAGATGGAGGCAGCTCTGCCGGGGTTACGACTCAAAACAAATGAAATGACAAAACATGAGGCTCTCGCAGCAGGTAATGTCTGACAGCCTGTTACTCTGTCAACAAAATAAAGCCCACCTGCCAACACTCTAATACCTGTCGAGCTGTGTGAGATCTTGTGTTTATACTGTATACCCTTGTAGGAAAACTCTCCATCAGATAGGGGTTGAAGCATTTCCTTGTTTGCTTTGTATTAATCTGATTGAGAATGAAAACATTGTTATGAAATGCCCTCCTCTTATAATAAGTGCTCATTATTTTTAGAAAACAAAGTGTGAATTAATTTCCATTTATTAGCTTTTTTTGGTTTTATTTACTTGACTTTACGCATAATCAGCTGCCATTTGTTTTGTTTTATCCAACAGTTGTTTTCTAAAACTGTTAGACGACCTTTTACTTTAATTTATTTACAGTAAATAATTTAGGAAGTTGGGTGATTTTCTCATAGACTTCTATACAAACTGATATATTTTTGGAACCAGTGATGTCGCCCCCTGCTGGCCATTATTAAAAAACAACTTGGCCACCTACTCTAACCCTTTTGAAAGGTTTTGAAAGTACTTTTTTCTGTCTGTCTCTCCCAGCTACATGTACGACCCCTCGGTGGCGGTGGATGTGAGGAAGACGGACTCTGCCAGCAGCTCGCTCTACCAGCCACACCAACTCCCCCGCTGCGACCCGCTGCAGAAGCAGAAGCAGGGCTTCAACAACCTGGGCTACAGCAAGTCCAACGACAGCACGCTGAAACTGGAGGTGGACAACAACCACGTCAACCACAGGCTGCACTCACAACCCAACGAGCCCCACAGGCAGGCGACAGATGGAGGTCTGTACATCATCCAGCCAGAAGCTCTGGGACCCAGGTGGGTGATGCAGGAAAGAGGCCCGAGCCAAGTCCCCGTTTACCCCAACAGACAGGAGAACCAGAGGAGCTTCTCCGAGCAGGAACGCCATGTGACGAAGAGCAGGTGGGACAACGGCGTAAAGGAGTGTGTGATTGGCAGTGAGAGCCTGTCAGCAGACGAGATAGACGAGGGAGTGGGCGGGACTCCGGAGTACCTGTTTGACACGGGGGACGAAGGGAGCATCCTGTCGGTGGACCTCCAGACCAGCACCACCAGCCTGTCCTCTGCCGACACCAGGGACGGGCTCCGACTGCCCAAGGGTCTGGACGTTTCAACGGTGGAGAGCGGGATCTCGGTGATGAAGAGCGAGGACGAGGAGGAAGGGGAGGTGCATAGCGTCATGGACTCAATGGTGGCAGAGGCTCTAGCTGCTCTAGAGGCTGCGACGGCCGGGGAGGAGTACGAGTGACAGGACGCCTCACAAAAATGTCCCAAATTGGGATCAATTAAGTACTATCTTATCTCTTATCTTATCACCAAACAACTCACGGACCTGAATGCTACTTGACGGTGTGTTCATAACCACCACGTAACTTTAAAGATCATGGAACGAATGAAGGAAAACTAAATAAGTACAGATTTATTTTTGAACTCAAAATCTTGTATATTTTTTTATTTTGGACACTTTGACAGAAGATGTTTGCCTTGTGAAGAAGGCAACTTTTCAAATGCCACGAGTGAGAGGTTTGTAGACGATAGATATCTTTTAAATGAAGTGTGTTTAACACTCCACAGTCCTAAAATGTGCTCATCCACTGCTTTGCCATGTCCATACTGCCCTTTTACAGGTGAATGTTTGCTTCATTCTGGAGCATAGCTATGCTAATTGCTAGCATAGAGCTAATTGTGAACACACGGCCCTTGCCAGGGGCGGACTGGGACTAAAAATCAGCCCGGGAAACTCGACCGGCCGACTGGCCCAACTCGGTACCGCTAGTCAATAGTCAACGGGGGGTGCTAGTGAATTGTCCGACCGGCCCACTTCGGTACCGGCCCACCGGGAAAACTCCCGGTATTCCCAATGGCCAGTCCGCCCCTGGTCATTGCATGTTTTTTTTATAACTATGTTAATGTCTTTGGTTTGTATTTATAATATCCTCACTTACATTGATTTATTCTGAGAAGAAACAGGATGGAGGACGTGGCAGCGGTCCTTATTTATAACTTTTTGTGTCATCATTAATTCCGTCATAATTAAGCAGAATGAATATCGTATCTACTTTGAAATTTAGGAAAATGTGTTTACACACTGTTGTTACATCATCACATACATGTACACTGACAACTCTTTGTTTTTCTGTCAATAATGTAACTGATTGCTCAACATTACAGAGTGGGACCACTTTAGTTTAACCTTAGCTTAATGAGATCAGAGGGGGAACCATAAAGCAGTTTCGACAGAGCCAAGTTTTTTAACGATAGCCTGCCAGACAAAACCTAAAATCCCAGTCAGAGAGATAACGGAAACCATGACGATTTTCCTTGCATCCTGCACGTTCCACTAAAATACGTTGTTTTGAGCAAGCCAACACTTACAATACACAATATTTTACGTTTTTTGAAGCCAGGGACTAAAAAGGAAGATTGCTTTGACCCCTGAGGCAAATTTGTCATATTTGGCTATACAAATAAAATTGACTTGGCTTGACCTGTTATCGTCTCGCAACGTGGTTCACCCCTCAGCTAAGGTTAAATCATTGGATAGAAACGCACCAAAGGGCCGTCAATTCCCCCGACTAGCTCTGTTTTTTCAGGTCAGGCTTTGTGTTTCTAGCTGGCCTATGACATTAGTTCAACCTGCAGCTTGGTTAAGTGCCTTATAAGGAACTGATTGAGGTTAGATGGTGAGCGTGTTAATATGCTGTTTTGCTCATTGAAGTTCTGAGTTCTGCGACTCCCCTTATCACTCATTGTTTGCCTGCCAAATCATTTCTTCCATATTTGTATTGTAAAATAAAGGAATTGACTTTAAACATTTGCAAGCTGTGATGTACTTTGTGTGTCCAAAATATCCAGTATGTGTTCATGTATCATTAGGTAGTAGGGTAAACGGTGCCAAAAGGCTTTAAAGCTAGTAGTTTGATATTTAAACACATCTTCATACAGGCCGAACGGTGGTACTAAAGCTTCTGTACCAGTCACCTAAAGCCATTGGCCATTTTTCCCATTGACTGACATTTGGAAAGAGACGTTTGTAAATCAATGCTTCAGTTCTTTTCTTTTTTTTTACACCAACTCCCAAGTACGAACACTTGAATTGCCCTTATTTAAATCATTAGCGCTAAAAGCTGAATCCAGTTATTGTCCCTCTCCATTTATTAGACCGAGCCAAGACAGGATTAGAGGCGGGGCTTAAGGACAATTAAAGTGCCCAGTTGGCAATCTCAGGAACAAAAAGGGTAGTTTAGATATTGAAAGGGTAACACTTTATTTTGATAGTCCATAGTTAACACTCTACAAGTCATCAGTTGACATTCAACAACACTGTTTCTACAGACAAGTAACATCCATTTAACTAACTGCCAGTAGAATATAAGGTACATCTCAAGTGTTGATCTATAGATTTTACAAAAAGTGTCTGTTGACTGTCAACATGTTTTTTGCAACAGGTTATTAACCGATATTCAACCTTACTATCTGTAGATTGTGAGTTCTTGTGAAAAACCTTTTTTTCTCAAGTGAATGCATTAGGCTTCTGTATTTATCTTATATATTAGTCAAATAAAACAGGAACAGGTGTTTCTAACTCAAACATTACATACATAATGAATAAATAAAGTTTGTGATCAGTTGTGCAAAACATTTCGCTTTATTCCCATGTCTGTTGCATATAATTAGTGGATGAATTTATGTGTTCTGTTGATAGGTTATAGACTTTCTACTGTTCTCAACTGTTTTTCACTTTAATTGGATAGTCCTAACACATGCCTACAAACGCTTAGTGGAGAATGCCTACTAAAAGTATACAGATAGTCAACTCTAGATTAGTTGACGATCAACAGATAGTCAACTAAACTCTAAAGTTGCTTATCTGTTGATCACCAACTAATGCTTAATGTAATCTTTAGTTGACATCTTGACTCAACAGATTATCAACAGATAGTCAACACGACCCTGTTGACTTTCAACTGACAGATTGATTTTGAGTAGTTGATTGTCAATTTTGAAGATGTTGACACAATATACAGATAGTAAGGTTGAATATTGGTTAATTGCTGTTGACATGCTGCTAAATGTCAACTGATGACTTATAGAGTGTTAACTATGGACTATCAAAATTAAGTGATATATATATATATATATCCATGGTGTTCCTTCCCTTCAAAGGTACATATATATATACACATATATATATACAGCATATATTATTAGCTGTGTGTCATTTATCCTGCTTCAAAGCTAGAAGAGCTTGTCCTAAACTTGACATTATATATTCACTGGATAACAGTGTTGCATATTTATTAAGTTGTTTTAAATTGTCTTCCCTAATAGTGTATTAAATCTTTACATCTTTTAAAAGCAGGCCCTTTGTAGAGATGTTATGATTCTTCATGACAGCAAATGCTTGTTTACTAGTGCTTCCTTTCCTCCCTCTCCATGAAGTGATCGCTGAGGGAATTGAGAGTTTCAACCTTGCCATCGCTGCAGTTAGAGCCTCGGTGTGCGGCGTCCAGGGCCCCGGATAATGAACACCTCAGGGCTTTTCACTTGAACCATTAACACTCGGAGCACCTTGGAAACTTCCACAACAGCCTGAGTGACACAGAGAGTCCTGCTGCTCCGGCTGAGTGAGGCTCCTCGCTGCAGGAGAGGCTGTTCCTGTCCGTCTCCGTGTCCATGTCAGAGCCGGAGGAGGAACACAGCACCAACGACACCAAAATTAGACCCTTCTTTGGACATTTATCTATTCATCTCACCCACTCTCTTCTATCTTCATCCCTCTTGCTCTCTGCTCGTCTCTATAATTGCTCTCCATCGGTCTCACAATTACAGTCTTCCTCTCTTAAGCCTGAAACTTGGTTCTCTATCTGGTTGTTTTTGAACGATTTTCACAAGGTGTTTTAGGACATAAGGTGTTTTGAACACTCATTTGTCAAATAGCCTTTGCAAATTGCCCGTTTAAACTTGCAAAAATGTCCCTTTTCATATATTTTCTGTGTTGTTCCTTCTTCTGGCTCTGAATGCACCAAAGTGTGTGTGAGTGTGTGTGAGAGTGTGATTGTCTTGTGAAATGAGGAAAGAATATTTCCATATATCAATGGAGTGTGATGACAACAGGATCTGCTGCGTTCCTGTTTAATCAAACCAGTGACTCATCAATTTACAAAACAACAGAGCCGAGCTCGGCATGTGCGTCACCAGATTACTTTGATCCTTCTCAAGGATTCACATAAAGGTAGATGAGATATAAATAGATAAGTAGCTGGGGAGTTATTTTGGCACTTATACAAAGGTTTGAACATAACTGGTGGGATAAGCATTGAATTCAACATATGTGATGAATCAAGAAATATACCAAGGTCAAATTAAACCACACTTTCACTTTCACTTTGGTTTGTGACTTCTTCTTCTTCTTCTTCAAAAAGAATAGGAACATATGCAATACAGACGAATGTGACCACCACAGAAACTAATTTTTGTTATTTAGGTGCAGGATTTCATTTCATTGTCATTTTTGCTGTTGTTTTTCTAAGGGTTAGAAAATGGTATCCACCAGTAGGGCTGCTCGATTATGGCAAAAATCATAATCTCGATTATTTGGGTCAATAATTGATATCACAATTATTAAAAAATGATTATCCATTTACTTTGAAAACATCCATTTATTTAAGAGAAAAAATTTAAAAGTATGTATATATTGATTACCCTGAACTTTAAGTATAATTCAACTGAAAAGCCAATTTAAAAAAAATATATATATAATCGTTTTATTTCGATTATGTTGTTTTCATAATCGTTGCAAGCCAAAATCGTAATTGCGATTAAAATACGATTAATAGAGCAGCCCTATCCACCAGTGAGGAAGCATTTGATCTTGCAGCATGTTTGAAATTATTAAAATCATGACTAAATTACACGATTGATCCTTATATGAAAGGCAGAAATTAAAAGCTCCAAATCCATGTTGTTCTGCAACTTCTCCCAATCAAAAGGGTTTTTTATTAGTATATATGCATGGGGGAATTGAGTTTGATGAGCCTGTAATTATATAAAAAGGTGTCCACCCATGCATGCATTTAGGCTAAACCCAACAAAACGGTGTGTTTTTCTCTCAATGCTTTCTGTCTTTTCTATTTTTTTCAGAAGGCCAGCACACTAACAACTCAAAGCTAAGTGCAAGAAGTCCAAGAACATCTAATCTAGGACACAAAGCCTTTTGTATTTTGGGTATTTCAATGAAAAGCTCTGGCCCTCAGACCTTCATCATGGCAAATGTTTGACCAAGTGGAATCTCAGGGCTGTTAATGAGCCGACAAACAGACCACACCTGTGCTGGATTACAGAAGCACACATGGGAAATGTGGTCCACGATTGTAGCTCCTGAAGGTATTACAACAAAAAATACATCAGTACAGAAAGAAGAAAACATATCAGAAGTCCTGCTCAGTGTTTTTGAACCTTGGGAACAACCCTGTGAACAACATTTCCCATGTAGCCTTGCATGAACACGCACAGGTGTGCTCTTTTATCATCGTTAGCCTTGATGAACGTCTGAACACGGACACCTGGGCTTTTCTGATTGAACACCTGGAATTCGGACAAGGTTTCGGAGTCTTACTAATTAAATATTTGATGTTTTATTGTCCAAAAAACTAATAAAAACACATATGAGCCATACTGTTAGGTTAAGTATTTTCCTACGTTGAATACATCCACTGTAGTTTAGTTTGATTCACTTCCACATACAGCCTGCCTTACATTTAACAGTTCCGAACAAATTGACTATTTACTATTATTTGTATCCTCTTCTGCTAGAACCTTGATAAATTGATATCTGAATAAAAATATAATGTACAACTATGTGTACAGGCATGAATAAGCACAGATGTGGTCTATTGTATGGCATTTACAGTTAGAATATTGACTTGTAAGCAAGATATATTAATGTTCTGCTTTGGTCTTTTCACAGGATGAATCTATAGCAAAATATTTACCAATATTACCGTTTAATATTTGTACTTATTTTAAAGCATGACAATTAGGTTTATTAAAAAACACATTAGATCAGGGGAAGGGATTGTTTGTAGTGACAAAAACATAGTGATGTGTGTGTGTGTGTGTGTGTGTGTGTGTGTGTGTGTGTGTGTGTGTGTGTGTGTGTGTGTGTGTGTGTGTGTGTGTGTGTGTGTGTGTGTGTGTGTGTGTGTGTGTGTGTGTGTGTGTGTGTGTGTGTGTGTGTGTGTGTCCAAACTCTGCTGCAGAAACTCTCCTCTCTACTCTCTCATCCACTCTGGACTCTCTCTGTCCTCTCACATCTCGGCAGGCTCGTCAGTCCCCTCCTGCTCCCTGGCTAAATGATGCACTGCGTGCTAATAGAACCGTCCTTAGGGCAGCAGAGCGGAAACGGTGGAAATCCAAACACCGTGACGACCTCCTAACCTATCAGGCTCTCCTCTCCTCTTTCTCTGCTTCGATCTCTCAGGCAAAAAACACTTTCTTTCAAGATAAGATCCAATCTTCCTATTCCAATCCTAAAAAACTATTTTCCATCTTCTCCACCCTCTTGGACCCTCCCAAAGCCCCTCCCCCCTCTTCACTTCTGTCAAGCGACTTTGTTACCCACTTTGAAAAAAAGGTTAATGATATTCGCTCTTCTTTTTCTGACTCACCTTTACTCACCGCTGGGTCACCAGACCCTCCTCTCACCCACACACTAACCTCCTTTTCCCCTCTCTCTCCAAGTGAGGTTCTTACCCTCATTACCTCTGCCCGCCCTACCACCTGTCCTCTGGACCCCATCCCTTCAAACCTCCTTCAGACTATCGCTCCTGATATTCTACCGTTTCTCTCCCATTTCATCAACACTTCTCTAACTTCTGGTCACTTTCCAAACAGTCTCAAGGAGGCAAGAGTAAACCCTCTCCTAAAGAAACCCACTCTCAACCCGTCTGATGTTATAAACTACAGGCCTGTCTCTCTCCTCCCGTTCCTGTCTAAATCACTTGAACGCGCTGTCTTTAAACAACTCTCCTGGTATCTCAATCAGAACAACCTTCTGGATCCGCACCAGTCTGGTTTCAAGGCAGGTCACTCCACAGAAACTGCTCTCATTGCTGTCACGGAGGAACTGCACACTGCCAAAACTGCATCCCTCTCCTCTGTCATCATCCTATTGGACCTGTCTGCTGCATTCGACACGGTGAATCATCAGATCCTCCTTCGCACTCTCCAAAAACTTGGAGTTTCAGGCTCTGCACTTTCCCTCCTCGCCTCATACCTGAAAGACCGTACCTACAGGGTGACTTGGAGAGGGTCTGAGTCCGACCCTTGTCAATTAACTACAGGGGTCCCTCAGGGCTCTGTTCTTGGTCCCCTCCTCTTCTCCCTGTACACAAACTCGCTCGGATCAGTCATTAGCCCGCATGGTTTTTCTTACCACTGCTACGCTGACGACACCCAATTAATTCTGTCCTTTCCCCGCTCAGAGACCCAGGTCGTCGCACGCATCTCTGCTTGTCTAGCTGACATCTCTCAGTGGATGTCTGCTCATCACCTCAAGCTCAACCTTGACAAGACTGAGCTGCTCTTCCTTCCGGGAAAAGATTGTCGGCACCTCAGTTGTTTCCCCGACTCAGACTGCAAGGAATCTGGGTGTGACCCTAGATAACAATCTGTCCTTCACTGCAAACATCGCTGCTACAACCCGTTGCTGCAGATACACGCTTTACAACATCAGGAAGATACGTCCCCACCTGACCCAGAAAGCGACGCAGGTTCTGGTCCAGGCTCTCGTCATCTCACGCCTAGACTACTGCAACTCCCTCCTGGCTGGTCTACCTGCATGTGCCATCCGACCTCTGCAGCTCACCCAGAATGCAGCGGCTCGTCTGGTCTTCAACCTTCCTACATTTTCCCACACTACTCCGCTCCTCCGCTCCCTTCACTGGCTTCCGGTAACTGCTAGAATCCACTTCAAGACACTGGTACTTGCTTACCATGCTGCGAATGGATCTGGCCCTTCGTACATCCAGGACATGGTTAAACCGTACACCCCAGCGCGTGCACTATGCTCTGCATCAGCCAAACGACTCGCTGCACCCTCGCTGCTAGGGGGACCCAAGTTCCCATCGGCGAAAACACGTGGGTTTGCTGTCCTGGCTCCAAGATGGTGGAATGAGCTCCCCATTGACATCAGGACGGCAGATAGCTTGCACATCTTCCGGTGCAAACTGAAAACTCATCTCTTTCGACTCCACTTCGAGCGATAGAACTATTAACGAAGCACTTTTATACTAATAAAGGACTGGCTTATCTAAAGCCAGTTGAGTAGCACTTGAAATGTTTGGCTCTATGAAACCTGATGTACTTATATGATTCTGTTTTCTTCAAGTTTGTATTTTGTTGGTCGAACGCACTTATTGTAAGTCGCTTTGGATAAAAGCGTCAGCTAAATGCAGTGTGTGTGTGTGTGTGTGTGTGTGTGTGTGTGTGTGTGTGTGTGTGTGTGTGTGTGTGTGTGTGTGTGTGTGTGTGTGTGTGTGTCATTCCTGTACATAAGCAGGAAATGGAGTCCTCCTTTTGATCTTGTTTTCCATTATTAAGTGACCTCTCAGTATCTGTCACTGCTGCTGTCATCCCAGTGACTCTCGGTCATCAATCCCCCTCACCTCGACTCCAGCACAAAAGTTATTTTAGAACAAGCTAATTTGTGGCACAACCTGCTGCGTGTTGAACGTGCACGGAGGCAAATAAAGAGCACTTGTGTGTCAGATTCCTTCGTGTTGTTTTATGAGGTCCATTAGGCAGCCGGCTGTAGAGTCCCCAAGGTGTGTGAGCACTCAGTTAACATGTTTGTTTTTCTCAAGGCTTTGTTGGAGTTAATGATGTCACGCTTAATTGTGGCACATACACACACTTCATCGTCTCAGAGGAATGGGTAGGACTGTATTTAATGAAGAAATATCCACCTTAAACAGGATTATGCTACTGATTCTTACTCTCTTAGACACATTAATCAGTGTGGTTATTAAACTGTATCTTTACCGAAAAGAAAACTAAGTAGTCCACACTGTTTTGAGAATTAGCTAATGTTTTCGCATTGGTTAAATATAAAAAATGTCTACCAAGAAAGTGCATTCGATTCAGTGGTGAATGCTTAAATGACCTAGCCTAAAGAAAACACTAGAGAAGATCATTAGCTTAATATAGTAACATCTGTATCGCACTATCAATACAAAGTTACAAAGTGGCTCACAGAAAAAGGTGAAATCATTAACAATGCCAAACCAAAAACAGCAAAACCATAAATAAAAAGACCGGACTGTGAAAAAAACTTTGTATGAAATCAGTTTTGAGGCGTTATTTTAAAAAGGTATGGCGTTTATTGCCCTAGTTTGTTCACACCAGACACAAAGCAATTTGTTCTCGGGCCAGTTTGACCACGCCCTATTTTATGTTAGCATTAGCACTTAAGCGTCACTCAAACAAAATAATCCCCCTTTCCTTTCATCTCTTTTTGCTCAAAATACAAAGAAATAGCAAATTACACAAATGTCATTATTTTTAAATTGGAAGAACGTAGTACTAAAACTTAAGCTACGTTTGCTTATGTCGAGAAGCTAGCAAGGGTGTGGTAAAAGTATCAAACATAAAAAAAAACAAGCCCAGCCTTTTCCTATTAAAGTAGCTAACAACACTAGCTCCTATTTCTGATACTTCTAGCAAGAAAGTTGCCACGTAGCTACGCTAACAGCCCGTCCCATCAGGCCTCCCTTCACCAAAACCACCCAAATTGATCAATTCGAACAGAGTTATCAGAATTATGTGACAGCCTCAGATACTGCAGGTTTTTCTTTTTGTTGTCCTGAAGGAGAACTTCCACAAATATGAAAAAAATATGACCCAGTAGTTACTTTTAGCCTATTGCACCGATTTTCTCTTCCGGGTTACCCTTTACTTGACAGAAGCTCCACTATCACTGAAAACTCTACTCAGATTAGTGCATTGTGGCTTTTGGGAATTGTAGTTTTCCCATTATAGAGGCAGCAGAAATGATCAAGGGTTTAAATCTTAACTAGCAAACTGTGCTCTTAACACCAGACCAACTAACTCCTGCTGTAACTGTGGTTAAGATATATCGTGTAAGCCGTTTTCCCCTGGTGTAGACCATGTGATCAGATTGGAATAACACTGTTTGAGTTTAGGAAAGGTGGGCAGTGAGCCATTTGAGAAGGTCACTGCGTCTACAGGTCCTGTTGTAGTTCGAAAGGTGTTAAACATTGACTAGACTTCCTCCCTCTGGACCCAAATATTTCCCTTAAAAAAGAAAAAAAACTCTCCTCTGAGCCAGAGCTCCATCCTCCTGGCCGATATCCAGCAGCAAAGATAAGATGTAGGGCACTTAGCCTGGCATCGGCATGGGAACTGTCGCCTGGAGGCCTGAATAATTCACAGCCTCAGATAGATGTACTGCTTACGGAGTCATGCAAAAAGGACCGTACAGAGCTTTGTTATAATCTATGCCATTTCTTATGTGCATAGCTAATTTCCTCGTGGAATTATTGTAGTCGCTTTAATGTAGTGTGAGAAACCTTTCATGGCACAGAGCAAGTGAACACCCAACTGGAGTCAATATTTGCACCAGGTTATTTGTGCTGCCTATTCATGTCGTGCACTGTCAAGAGCGTCTGTTGGACAGGTTTAACACCCCAAAGCTATCCTCTGTGTGTGTGTGTGTGTGTGTGTGTGTGTGTGTGTGTGTGTGTGTTTAAAAGGCAGGTTTGCTTTAAGACTAAAGATATAGGTGGGGTTCATCACCTTGTGTGCTATCAGGGTTTATTTCCCACCGTATGTAAATGTTTCTTCCTCGCGTTCAACACTTCCCACCAGCAAGAAACCGTGTGTCACTCTTTTTTAACACGTCACCCGAAATTAACCGATCTTTTCTTGTACCGATCTAGTGTCTCTTTAAGGTCAGAGACTTCCTGCTTGACTGATCTTGATAAGACTGAGAAGGTCAAGAAGAGACGAAAGTGTCAAGGATTGTTAATGCTGCAAACACCTCTCCGTCTCCGTCTCATCTCTATTACCTGAGAATAATATGATAGAGAGCCTGAGGTCGTCGGACAACCTACTCCAGATGAATAAGACAAATCATGTTTTTATCACGGCGGGAAAAAAGAAGGAGGGTGCAGAGATGAGGGAAGGAAATGAGAAATAATAGAATATGAAGATGGATGGTTCGCTCAGGAGAGGGGGGGCTAGTGGTCAACAATAAAGAGACTTATTCCTTCATTGATATGTATTAGTCGTCTTTATTTTCTTCCTTATACAAAGATAAAAACACAGCAAACTGTCCCAAAATATGAATAACAACATGTATAAATATATCTTTTTAAATGACACAATGAAAGGACAAGCATTCTTAAAATTATACTTTTTGATCATCTGTGAAAATAATATTGTTGGGTCAAAAAGGGCTTCTCTATTAATGTCATATCGTACTTCCATAAAGAACTCATGTTTTAAAAAAGTTTGATAAAACAGAAAGGCCGAGATTTACTTAACTTTGGTATCTTTTGTGGATTTAGCTAGCAAAGACTTAATCCTACATTTACCATAATGCAGAAACTATTCCTGGTATTGTCGAGACCAAATCCAAGCTAAAAGAAAGTGCTGGACTTCCTGAGGGGGACATGAATGCTAATGTTTCTCAATGTATGCTGTAAACAGGCACTCAGTCGCTAACACGTTAGCATAGACAACTTGATGAGCTGATAAAAAAAACAATGGAGGTGGGTTTAAATCTTGAGTAATAGCTCTCGGACACATTCAAAAAATTACAAATGGAAAATCGAAAGTGACCTGCCTGAGTATACAGACTTTAGGTTTTTTGGTAACGTAAACACACGCTGTCCCTTTAAGAAAAAAACACCAAGAAGGCAGCCATGTTGGATAAAGCTAATTTGTTGTTCAACACAGAATACTTCACTTTCTTCTTTAGTAGTAGAGTGGAAGATAAGGCACGTCATGTTCACACCTGCTACTTCCTGTTCCTGTGATGCTATCAGAAGTCATTCCTACTTCCTGTTTGAGAATGGCGACCCGTAGTTAGGTCTTGGAATGGCTGTATCTGTTTCTTTGGGCTTATCCGTTCTTTTCCTCCACTTACAACAACATAAGAACACACATGATCGGCGTATTGAGTCACCTTAGTTCATCGGGAAAGCCCTCATTCAGGGTCCCTTGACATTAAGCAGCCGCCCTGCTTTGACGCTCTTGCGCAAGGCACTATTTTTGAAATCTTTTTTAAGAGGAAAGTGTATCACACATAGACACACCTTACCCCCTTTTCTCCTTGTAAAATGGGGCCACTCTTGCCACTGTGTCCACCATCATCAGCTCTTTTGCCCCCCATGGAGCAGGAATGTGGGGGATGGGGATGTGGGGGACTCCCTGGTCCACTTGCCCCCCCCCCAGCGCTGATGATTTATTGTTCTTTTTTAGGGTTTGGACCTGATGTTCTTCCTCCACTGAATCCTGCTATCGGTTCTCTTTGTCCATGTCGTCGTCGTCGCCCTTCTCCTCCTGTAGACGGTAATACGAGGGGGTTTAATACGGATAATAATCATGAATAATTTTCAGATTAGGCGTGTTCTGCCATCAGGTTTGTTTACTTTCCTGGGCTGAAGGCCGGTTTTCTTTCTCCCACAGTCAATACGGGAAAGCTAAGAGTCAATATGTGAGCTGAGAGCATGGAACGAGACAAACACGGATGTGAAATGTGTTTTAAAGCTGTGATTGGATTCTTTGCATTGGTACTATCGATAGAACAAGAGTGTTATGTTTCTCCACCCAAGAACAAATGAAAGTCAAGGTTGCTGAGTCCAAACAGACTCTAGACTCTCATATTTCCAAGCTTTCATTTCAGAAAATGTAGAGAAAAAAACAAAAGCTAATTCCTGTCTTGCTGAACAACAAAGCTTTGTGCTTTCTCGTAGATGTTTCGTTGTCCAAATTGTTCGAGCTTCGTTAAACATGTCATTTGAATATATTTGTCGAAGCCATGTTCCAAAACTCATAAAATAAAGAAAGCGTCTAAATATGGTTTGAGAAAAAAGACTTTCCTACGTTAACCAACTGTAGATATGTTTTCCTTTCACAATAAAAGCCTAGCATTAAAAGTGTTGCAACTGTAGCTGTAAGCATCATAGCATTCTCTACTGTATTTGATATATAATAATAATAGTGTTATCTATAAAATAGGGTCATTAACCTCCAGCCAAAACGCTTTGTATGAACATTAAACGTGAATATAAGTAAAGCAGTAAATCTGATGACTAACACTGAGGATATATAAGCAATGGGAGCCTCATCTGTTTGTTTTTCTGTTTGGAGTGTTTAAAATAACCTGAAAATAAATCCTCCACAAGGACATTTTCATTGTTGTTCGATATCTGCGTCAACAGGAAGACACAACTCCTCCTCACGCTCTTATGAACGCTTTATAGTCACTGAGGAAAATGAAGCAAAGCTGTTCATGATCACCTTGAGAAGTTCCTGTGATGTAAAGTGCAAACAGAGAGGCTTATTATTGATGCGGTTTGATTTTCAGTGATTCTTTAAAATGCTCTCTTTCTGATTTTAGGAGCCCATACAATACAACCATTAATCGATTTGGTAGGCCAACAGAAAAGGACATTTGATTGATAATTGATTCATGTTTTTCAGGTAAATAAAATAATAATTTCCTAGTTCCAGCCACTTCAAATGTGAGGATTTGCTGCATTTCTTTTTCTTTAATGATAGTAAACTGATTGTTGGAGAGTTTTGTCTGAGGAAAACACATTTAAGGAATTCACATTGAGCTATAGTATATTTCACAATAGTTTCTGGCATTTTATGGACTATTTAAATCAGCTGATTAAAAGATAATTGAGAAAGCATTTAGTTGCCGCTCTGACCCATTTAAACTATATTTCAAAAAGTTGTTGTTGTGTGACGATTTATCCCAGAATGTCACCAAGAGCTTCTCACATCACCAAGAGAGCACAGAGAAGCAACGTACAGGAATAACTCTGCCTACATGAGCAACACTGGGGTAGAGCTCCATGGAAGACACAGGGAGACACAGAGAGAGAAGGGGAAGTTTCCCAGAACACACACCTGCTGGGACTCGGAGGTCGTCCGGCTCCTAGGCTCCGCCTCCGTTGGAGACGGAGGAACGCTCCCGTTGGAGTCCGTGATCAGCAGCGTCCGTCTCTCCCGGGCCGGCTTTTCACACTTCGTCACCCGGAACCTGAGAGGAGACAGGAAGGAGAAAGGTTTTGAATGGTTTTTTTGACGTTTGGGGAAATGAGAAGTACGTTCTGCAGAGTCGGCTCATTAAGAGGAACCGCTGGAACAAATGTACAAAGACTCATTTTTTCTAGGTCAAAATCAAATAAAACCTCTTTTTGCTTGTTGTTTGTTTGTTTTGTGTCTATTATGAGAATACTGATCTAATTTACTCGGTTTTTTAAACTTTTTATTTAGTTGTTTTCTTTCATGCTGGGGTGGGGGTGGGGGGGGGGGTATATTTGATCCGCTTTTTGGCCGTCTGGTTGAAATGTGCACTGTTGTATCTACTGTATGTATCTGACTGCTAAATTATATTCTGTAGGATTTTTCTTTATAATGAAAACGGTCCAAAAAAAAGTGTTAAAAAAAAAATATATAACCTCGAGGAAGTGGATTTGTTGTATATTCATAAAAGGAAACATAAATAACAAACAGAAAAAGGTCCTTTAATGGATAAACTCAGCGGGGATCGGCTATTCTCATTTGTGCCACAGCTGGTTTCCACACTTTGCTAATAACACACACAATTACACTCGCTGTGACCTCCGCTCTACTCCTCTATCATCCTCCCACCCACTCAAATGCACCTGTTCACTCACACACACACACACACTCCAAAGCTTTAATTAAATCTGCAAATGAATATTCGTATCCAGGTCATGCTGACCCATTAATCTCGGTGGCATAAACGAAAAGCAAACCGCTCTGCATCCCGATCCATCGCAGCGGGAGGAGGCTTTCCCGGTTCACTGGTGGACTCACAAATGTTCCTTTAAATTTAATAAATCTGAGACACAGTTTGATAACTGTATCTTACTATGAGAGAGCAGTTTCTTAAACCCATTTCAAACACTGGAAACATTTTTTAAATCATTGAAAAAAGCCAATATTTATTGGGGGAAAAACTCCCTATTGCCAGATTTTGGATATTGTAATATCACTATATGGCACAAGTATTGTATTTTCCTAGTTTTAAAGGTGGCACGACAGTAAAGAGATGTACATTTGTATTGTTTCTTTAGCCTCCAAGTCATTATATCCACATTACTGATGAGTCTGAACAAAGAAAATATTGTAAGATTTGATTTTCTACATCTCATAGCCATATTATATAGTAGTTTTTATTATTAGAGGCCAAGTCCATGCCTCCCGTTTCTTTCGGTTTCCTGTTATTTCCCTTCTGCTGAATGAAGTCACTGCTAACGCAAACATCCTCCCACCACATCACATTAAGAACTGGCGAAACAGGCTTTTCATTTTTCATTTTCATCAAAATAAGGTAAAAAAGTAGGTAAGTTTCAAATCTGTCAACAACAAGATGCTCCACTCTCACCTGATGCACTGTGTACATCACACATTTATGTTCTGCTATCAGTCTGTTTTGGGAGAAAGGTCCTGTTGGCCTTGTTGCCATGGTGCAGCTCCACAACATAGGTTAACCACTGAGGCTTCTCAAAAACATAACCCAGGCTGAACCTGCCGCATCTATTTTCCCAGGGTTCCTCCTGACTGTCCACATGTTCCACGTGGCTGGTCTGGGGTCAAAGTGCACAGGAATGATAGTTGGTGTAATTAAGTGTGGACTTTTAGGGTTTAATGTTTGATGGCTAGTGTGTGAACTAAAACTGTGCTCATGTGTATTCAGTAAAGCATTTTCTTTTAATAATTTAATACATAAAATAAGTTAATGAAAAATAGTTGTCAACACATATGAATGCATCCCCACTCACACTAGCATGTAACTACTTGCAAAACAACCCCACCGTCCGAAGAAATTCATCGTAACTCATCTAAAAGCAGCAAGACAACCCCCCCCCCTTCCACTTCCTGCCTCTCTGACAAGACACACACACACACACACACCTGCCCACCTGCCCACAGCGAGCACCGTGACCTCTCCTGATTGGATGCGCCGCTGCTCCGGCCTCCTCGCCGACAGCCTCCTCATCAGCGGCCACTTCTTCTGGCTGCAGCGGTTGCAGATGTTCTTGTGGCCCCCCAGGCCCCCGATGGTGTGCAGGTGGCTGCAGGTGTGCTTGGGGGCTCCTGGGGGGGCACCCGGGGATATGGGGGTCAGCGGGGGGGTGCCGGGAGAGGTTGGGGTGAGCGGAGGACTGGAAAACAGAGAATTTAGTGATTAAGAGAGGGTTTAGGGGTGATTAAACTACAGTAATGACCCAATTATTATGATAAATGATACATTACAGTACACAGTTGCACTTTAATTATGACGTGTGTAATCAAGATGATGCTGATGACTATAATTGGAAGCGGCGCAGAATAAAACATAATTTAAATCAGTCCCAGAGCAGTTAATATGCAACAAAAGGGGAAAACTAGACATATTTTATAGGTCAGCAGATTGTTTAAGCACCATGCAACATATTAAGATGGAAAAAAATGAAAATTAGGAGGGGGGGGGGGGTTCCAGTCAAAAGTGAGACCTTGCACAGACGAACATCTGACCTACATCCAGTGCTATGTTTCCGTTTACAGGAATGAATTGTAGCTCAATTAACTCTGCAGCGTGTCCTTTGTGACACATTCATATCTTATGTCTTCAAACAAACACTGACCAGTCTTTGAGAATGATTTAAAAAGCAATAATGGAGTTTCTCTGAGACACCTGATCAGGAGGAGCTGGAAAAAGAGGTCAATCTGACACGCTTCTCTCCACTTTCAGTGTTGATCTAGACGTGTGCACACAAAGCCTAATAAAAGGCGGATTAGGTGTTCGTTTGATCTCCACACAGCGTCTGCTTTGGTGAGAGGAACACTGTGTGCATGCTTCATGACCCTGGAGAGCAGCTCCTCACATTGTTCACACACAAAAGGGGAATACACAGTGTTTTCAGAACGTGTGTCGAGGGACGAAGGGAAAGTCTCCTTAATAAGGCACGAGAGAAATGTACTTTTAATGTAAGAAAAAAGAAAAATAGTGATACTAAGTGGTGTGAGAAGTACTTAGAACTTTTACTTCAGTCAAAATAGTGATAACACAAAGTAGAAATGCTGCACTGCAATTGAAAGGCTTGCAATCAAATTATTATTGAAGTAAAAGTGGCATGAAAACACAATTAAAGCAATAATTACTGTTTGAGAATCTCGTACTATTGATGCATTAATATGTGTATCTCCTAAATGTGTATACAGTACATGGACATCAGAAAATGACATTACAGAACCATGGGATGTATTGTGTTGCTACATCTTTTTGGAGGCTTTTCACCACACAACGGCAGAAAGTACTTCCTAATTTCCCCCGTAAGGTCACGCACATGTTGCTGTGTTTGTGTTTGACAAATGTGTGACGCTCAGCAATGCAAATGTGTGGGGCAAACTGGAGAGCGGGAAGTTTTGTTGCCATCTGAGCTTAAATCAACTCAATTTGGTTCCTGGTTCCTCCATTTTTATCTTAACAACATATAAGGTCAAGTCGTTCCAGTAGTGGCATTTTGTGGAGTTTAGTCACAGTAGCTCCATTACATTCTTCATTAATGCCTACTAACATTCAAAAGCAGTTCCAAACCACAGTCAGGAAATACCCAACCAGGCATCCTAACTGGTTGTTTAGCAAGCCCTGTAGAACAACCATCAAATCACACAGCGTATCCATAATCGGAGTTAGAACGTGGAATGGACATTTCAAGTATTACTAGTCATCAACAATTCAAAACTAAAGTAAAAACAATTATATTTGCAGATTACTCCAGCTAACACATATTGGATATTCCCAGTATTATTTATATATGCATTTACTTTTTTCTTGCCCTAACTTAATTTTTCTTTTTTTCCAGTTTTCATTAGTTTTCTTTATTTCTTTGTACTCCTTAATTTCTATACGTTTTTGACTAAATAAATGCCATTATTATATTGATGCTAATGATGATGCGCGGGAGGGCTACTCCCCATAAGCTATGCTTCAGCCCTCCCGCTTCTACTAATTTTGTTAATTTGTGTGTATGAATTATACGTTTTTGTACGATTTTAGTAGAATAAATAAAAAAAATAAGTACTTCAACCTAGCGTTGGTGTTTATTAGAAGAATAATAATAATGTGAATTGCAATAACGTCAAACCCCACATGAGTTGCAAGTTCAATTCGAATATACACATGATAGAAAAGGAGAATAATATTTCGGTTTTTGCTTCTTCTCTAATCTTTTACTGATTTTTTTTAAGGCGGCACAGGATTTTTTACTCCATAAAACAAAACGAGGGTGAAATAAATCCAGAGAAATAAGAACTGTTAGATGGGAGAGCACAAGGAGACATCGATTTGCTTTAAAGGTGGGGAACCAGTGGTGTAAACAATGTGTGACATGAATGTGAGAAGCAAAAAGGTATGAAAAAATATGCATGACGCTCAAGGTGAGGATTCCTGAGGTATGAATCATGAGGGGGGGGTAAACGCAGGACAGGGTGGAGATCAGCTGACGGACGGGTGGCGAGGGGAGGTTAAGCACCGAATCTGGAGCGGCAGATAGCGAGGCCTGGACACACTACAGTCACTCTCCTTCCTCTTCTTTTCTGCCTGTCTCTCTCTCCCCCCGTTAAGTGTCCCATACATTACCCCCGCCGATACCCCCCTTATTCCAGCATCTCTAAGTGATCCTCTGGCACTCTGCCCAACCTGACTTCGGAGGAAGAGGAGCAACAGGAAGAGAAAGAGGGACAGAGAGCGATACCTAAACCGGTGCAGTACTAAAAACCAACCCGTAATGTCTCTTTATCTCTTTCCATTCCTTCCACGACAGCGGGAAGATGACAGGAGGAGAGACAGAGAGAAGGAAACATACTCCGCTAACTCGATTTACTAACACTCCTCCTCTGTCACGGGCCCTACTCCTCCAATCGGTCCCATCAGCCCGTCTCCCTCTCTCCTTATCTCAGCGCTGAGGAAAGTGAAGACGTCTAATCTGGGCTCGTACCGTCAGCTCCTGCTCTTATGAAGGGGGGGGGGCTGGTATCCAAATGGCTAGCAGGAGGCCTTTGAATATAGATGTGAATATCAAAATTGGAGGGAAATCATTTCGGAGGCAGATAGATGTTATGCTGGTAAAGGATGCTGGACTTTAGATTCCTGTTAGGGCTGGAACTAACTGATAAAACGTCGCTAATGCACGTTAGCTTACTTTCGGTTCTCACGATGTGCATATCTAACGATGTCTAAATGCATTTTTGGTTTTGGAAAGGTTTAAAAAGATATGTATTTTTCTCTTCCTCTCAAAACTACATGTGGGGAAATGTAATTCTCCACCAATTCATCTTCAAATATTAAAGGTCACCTATTGTGCAAAATCCACTTGTTCATGTATTTTCTACATCAACATGTGGAAAGAGATTCTGAACGTTTCGTGAAAAAAGATTCGCTCTCTTTTTGTCCTGATCCATTTATATAAAAACCTGTGCAATGCATGATCTGTTTGGTGTTTCGAGCCAAACACTTCAGAGACATGTTTTGTATATAACTGAGAACTATAATATATTGATGAAAAAGAGCATAATAGGGGACCTTTAAGTTCATATTTTGTTCTCTAAAATATCCCAAAAAGATTCAATGTTGCAAAGATGTATCAAAAGTAAACTGCTTGTTTTGTCTGACCAACAGTCTTATTGCCAAAGATTTGTAATTAACAACATATTTTATTTTAGAAGCTGGAACCAAAATATATTTGGTCTTTTTTAATGATAAAGCCTCGAGTGTAAAGCTTCTTACCCCTACACTTACTTTTCTAAGTTGAGTCACAGTCTGGCCAAAAATTCAAAAAAGTAAACAAGCCAACAACTGTGCTCTTTAATAATCCAAAAACACTGATATATGGGGCGCAGTCACATGGGGGAAATACCCCAGCTGTTTGCTCTAAATCAAACCTTGCCAATCTGGAAAGGTATCAGAGAGAATGTGGCCTGATTGGCTATCAGTCACTTCCTGCTCGGGCCACTCTCGCTTTTCGGCACCAACAGGCTAACAGAGAGGCTTATGGTGCCATCTGCTGGTGGAGATGGGTAATACTCAACAGTTAAACACTCACCCATCAGAGTCGATGCTGGTTTCATGAACCATGGCTTTCAGCGCGTCTGAGTTTGCTGAAGAAGAAAACAGACACGGTTAGAACAAAGGAGAGAGGGGGGGGGGGGAGATAAAAACACTGTTGGGGATTAGTGCAGAAAACGCTCCAGTGACTTCAAAAGCAAAGCGCTTATTGAAAGATAGCAGATAAACTCTAACACAATTAAATTGCAAATGAAATAAGCACAATGATCTCAGAGGAATTTAACAGATCAGAAAAAACCTTTATCAACGCAACAAGAAACTCTTCTGGTTAATGGTCAGTAATTCGGCCTAAGGAAATGTCCTTACAGTGCACATGAACAATAAGTCTAACCAACTTCAGGCGAAGCAGCATCAACTCAAATATGGATTTACATAATTTCCTCCCTGAGACAGGATTCCCTAAGGCCTGGCTGTGATGCATTCACTGACTTCCCCTTGAGCACACGGATAAAGGGGGTTCTGCAGACCTTAGGATGAGCGGTACAGAGACACAGACATGACTCATGTTGGTAGACGGGGGTATTTTTAAGTTATGATTTCATATGAAGAAACCTCTGTCCTCCTGGTCACCCTGGATCATCCTCAGGAATCTAGCACCGCAGGGGTTTTCTACATCCTTGGTAGCTGCTACATATGTTTAGCCTTGAAGTATTACAGACTTGCAAGTGTCATTTTATTGGTACAAGGCTTCAAGACCTGTGTAACTGAGTGACTAAATGTAAGACCAGGTAGCAGTTTTGATTCATTACCAGCCGTGAGAATCAGTTAACTGTGATTAAACACAGTTTTTTTCACATGAGATACTTTAGTATTTTTGTCATTGCTTTTCTCACTGGTTTGGTATAGACAGGGCTTAATTGCAAAAAGGCATTTTCACAAGTTCTTGTGCGCCAATCAGACTTTAATCAATAATGTGGGATATGTAATAATTATTTAAAGAGGCCTCTTGTCAGTCGCAACTAAACAGACAAAACCGACACAATCACACAGGAACACTTTGACCTTTTCTTTTTGTTTTAGAACAAGAAAATAGAACAACTATTTTTAACGTGCCATATATTTCTGGACACATTTAGTTATTTAAATTATTCAAACAGAAACCTGGCCAAATGCAGATTTAGCAAACTACATTAAACGTTCACTGCAGAAAATTGTTAACGTTTTTAAATCTATTGCGTTTTTTCATCAGCTACAAAAAGTAAAATCACAAAATATATCCCTCCATCTATTGAGGGAATTACAAAAAGGCAAAAAGGGAGATGTACTTTATTCTTTAGGGGGATTTTATTTGCGGTTTTTATTGTAATAATGCTACATGGACATCCAATGAAAACAAGCAGCAGCACTGTGAGGCCTTTACTCTGAAGTTATCTGTAGATGGCAGCCTTCGCTCAGCCATAGAGACGACTACTGCTCCCATACAGACTTCTCCTTATATTTATTTATACACAAACTGCTGCTGCTGAGAGTCACTTCCTGTGTTCCAGATAATGATTGCCATCGATCATTTTCTAGGTCGAATGTTGACCGGTTTAATAGATGTTTACTATATTAGCATCAGGACTATTTTCGTTGTAGTTATTTTTAACCATGTCATGCGGAGTGACGATGTGACGGTGCGTCACTCGCAGCTGACGGACAGGTCTTCAAACACTGTCCTGATGAAAGCAGCGAGGAGTTCAAATCAACACAAGGTAATGATGGTCTAACACCAGAACAGCACAATGCTGCCTTCAAGTGTCTCAAAGTAGGCTAGTCAGCTGGATAGGATGAAAGATGGATGGTAGTTCTTGTAGTTTAAAACATATTCAGCTAAATCGTTTTAGCTCAACATGTGCATTACGGTTAATTAAATTGACGTCTATGTAACTTTTTTATAAATTAAAGAAGACATTTAAACTGAAACAGCATAATTGTTTTTTGGGGGAATAACAAAATAAAAATCACCTTTAACAGAAAATACATAATGTAATAATGATGAATTGTTTATATAATATTTTTCAAAAATGTTTAGAGCAGAAATGTTTATTAATGTATATAGTTTCTCCTATGAAGACATATTTTTACAATGGTTTATGATACCAAGAACTAAACACTTTAAAACACCTTCAACATCTTTTAATGTATTGTTTATATGGAAAAACATGCTACACAGAGTGAAGGGGCGTGAATGGTTGGAAAAGGGTGTTGCACTACACCACGTATCCTAAACAGGTGTGGCAGGGATAAAGTCGCAGTATAAACGTTTACAGTGTAATTGTCTCCCACTCCTTACAATGCTGTCTGCCTCTGAACCACAGACTGTATCAACTCTGGAAAGAAAAACGCTTTTTCTGCACAGCCAAAAGACCCAGTCCGAGATCACCTGATGTCACATATTCAGGCTTAAGTTCATCTCTAGGGCTGAAACTAACTATTATTTTCATTTAAATAAATCTTTTGACTCGTTATTTTCTTTAATCAAAAGGTTTTCGCTCTATAAAATGTCAGAAAAAGTGAATCAGTGTCTCCAAAAGCCTACGATGACATACTCATTGTCTCGTTTTATCCAAAAACATTGAAAAGCGATTGAATAAAGTAATACAAATTAATCTAATGCTTGAACCTGCAGGACATCTGATAACAAAACAAACTGTTTCTCTGTTCCTTTTTCAACAAAAGCATTGTTTACCTGAAACAGCAGTTCCTCTCTTTCACTAAAGTATCCATCAGCAAGGTGCCTACCTAGTACCTACTAACAGCTGTTTCAATAGAACCGGTGTAATCTGCACTGCCAGTAAGGCATGTGTTCATTATGAAGCGGACAAAATACTAGCATTGATCCTTATCTTTCCTGTCGCCACTTGTAAACTCAGCTGAACAAAGAACTACAATAACTTGCATTGAAGAGTTATTATGAATTCGCCTTCATGTTTCACCTCAGGGAAATTTAGAGGAATCATGCCATCAAATAGCAGCTTAGACATCGTGGGAATTCAATGGAAAACAGTGACGTTCCTGATAGTCAAAGGGGCCTTATTATGCTCATTTTAAGGTCTCATCGTATGTTGTGCCTCTACTGTGACATGTTTACATGCTTTAATGTTCAAAAAGCTCTTGTTTTCTCTCATAGCCGATCCGATTGGTTAGCTTGCCGGATCTGTTATAATTCGTCAGAGCGCTAGCCAATAGAAGCGTGAATGTTACTTGTGATGTCCCTATGTTAAGGAAGTAAACAAAGGACTACGATCGAGGCGTTTTAGCCTTTGGGATTTAAGCTATTGCAGACCATTTACATGCACAAAAAACCTATATAACATATTACAGGAACGGGAAAACCCCAAAAAGCATAAAAGGGCCTCTTTAACCACAGTCATTATTCATTTCCCTTGAAATTCCTATGAATCACACACACACACACACCAGTGTGAGAAAAAGTGTTTCGAGAGTACTTGTCCATGGACAAGTGAGTTTGGCAATTTACTTGTCCGAATACATTTTTCACTTGTCCAGAATGGACAAAAATTGGGGCCACTGGAATCTTCTTCTTCGTCATCGTATTTTACATTTTCCCACGGTTTTTACGACACCGCTAACGTAAGTGAGCGGTGAGATTTTACTGCATCACACATAGGGTTGGGTATCGTTTGGATTTTAACGATTCCGGTTCTGCTTTTCGATTCCGGTTATTTTTGGTTCTCGATTCCGGTTCTTTGAGAGGGTAAAAATAAGTCAAACTGGGAGAAAAATATATTTATGAAAACATTAAGTCAAATCTGTATTCCTATTTACAAATCACTTCATACTGTTTAATCTCTTACAGTTATTGAATACAATTATATAAAAATAATCTCTGCATTGTTTAGTATAGTTCTAAGTGGTGCAGTTTGAGAATGTACAATTAGCCCAGTCTCCTCTGATGTTACACTGCAACCTGCCTGTGAGACAGAGTCCAACCACACATGTCCAACACATAGGACATAACCTAATAATAATAATAATACATTAGATGTATAGCCTATAGGCCTAGCGCTTTTCTACAACTCAAAGACGCTTGCACGCTTACACATGTCCTGCAATACACATGCTGCAGCTGCCCAGCTGCTCACTGTTTGTAAAAGTAAATAAATAGTATTTTCATTTCAATAATGTACTTTCTATACCCTGCTTCATAAACAATACTGACATCCCTGCTCCTCCGAGTCTGGGGGTCCGGGGATGTGAGGACAGCGCGAGGACACAGACAGGGAGGCTGCTTCACTTCATAAAGGAAATGGTGGTCAATATTAACAACATAGGAGCTAAAACGCTTAATAACCTTCATTACATGTTAGAGAAAGAACATAAGAAACAGGCAGCGGATCCGCTGTGTGTAGAGAGAGAGAGAGAGAGAGAGAGAGATGAGACGAGCAGAGAGGATGAGAGAGAGAGAGAGACGAGACGAGAGAGGAGAGGAGAGCAGAGAGCTGAGCTAGCGAGAAGACCGAGGCGCGAGAGAGAGAGAGAGAGAGCGAGAGAGAGAGGAGAGAGAGAGAGATGCACCGTGCAGCGATCAGCTGATACGGAGCATAGAGAGAGAGAGCTGCGGTCCGCGGGGCTCGGCCTCGCCTCCTGTCCTCACAACTCTTATTAATCCCGGTACCGGACAATTGTTATTTGTTCCTACTCGGAACCGAGTTTTGCTTCCCAACCCGGCCACTGTGCTACACGTCCCACCGCGCTCCCGTCTAACTGTACAGAAAGCGGCGAGATGCATTTCCTTATGAATCGACAAGCAGAACCGAAACTAACATTTATAAACGAACAATGGCGGACACGTACAATTTGCGAAAGAGTTCTGCCTTTTGTAAACGGAATGTATCAATAATTTGTCAATAAATGAGGGCGAAAACCGTCACTTGTCCGCCGGACAAGTCAATTGAATGATCTACTTGTCCGATATTGTAAATAGCACGTCCCGGACGGTGGGACGTGTACTTTTTCGCACACTGCACACACACACACACACACACACACACACACACACACACACACACACACACACACACACACACACACACACACACACACACACACACACACACACACACACACACACACACACACACACACACACACACACACACACACACACACACACACACACACACACACACACACACACACACACACACACACACACACACACACACACACACACCACACACACACACACACACACACACACACACACACACACACACACACACACACACACACACACACACACACACACACACACACACACACACACACACACACACACACACACACACACACACACACACACACACACACACACACACACACACACACACACACACACACAACACTCACACACTCACACACTACCACACACACACACACACACACACACACACACACACACAATGTGTTATCTACAGCCAGGTTCATACAAGTGGCAAAAGGGATTTATTTAGTGTTTGTTGTTGGACACATACCTTCATTTTTCATGATGTAGTGGACAATCTGCCCCACTGTGTCGTTGTTTTCACTGAGGGTGTCATTCATGTCTGGAGGGAAAGCAGAAAAATACACCACATCAAATTAGAAATACTTGAATTATAATGTATTTAATAAGCATTTGAAATAACAGTATCCTCAAGCAGCATGTAAAAAGGAAGTCATACATATTTAGGCAGCATATTTCCGAGTGCAGTACAGTTAAACAAACCGTATAGCCAATCAAGTGTTTTGAGAGGCAGACCCTCCGGCGTAGCTTAAGGCCCCTTTAAAAATGGTAAATGCTTAACATGACACCCATAAATCAGAATTCAAGAGCCCTTGTTAGTATTACAACTTGACTGTACTCCCAAAGGCTGGACTGTTTCACTGGAGCAGGAATGCAGTTCATCATTTAAAATGGAAACTATGCTGCATGATGGTATGAGATAAATAAACAAGTGAGCTAAGGTCTGCCTTTGGGCTGCTGTCAGTAGTCACTTAAATACAACCAATTGCTTGTTGAAGTAAAAAGAAAGCAAGAGAACTCTTTCCAGCGTTCACCATTATACTGAACACTAAACAAATAATTAGTCCCACAGTAGTCAGTGCAGATATAAGTCAGAGCTTGTGTTTGTCTATAACCCAGATTAAAAAAATCGCAATAATATATATCATTTAAATATTGTGATATGTTAGCAGGATCTTGCCTAGTTGCCTAGCATCAATATAATATGGGATTTTTGTAGTCCTAAACTTGCAATAAGGGGCCACTTGGGGGGAGCTAATCAACACATAAACACACACATTCTTATAGATACAATTGGGATATTGTCACTAGTGAATGCATTGTATCAAAAGGGGACAAATAGTGCTATTTTATTAGGTCAACATCAGTCTACTCAGCCAGTGATCACCATACACTCATATCCTTTAAATGTGCAGTCCTGACTGACTCAACAGAAACAGAAAATCCCTGCAGCACACTCCCCCGTGAGGCACTTCCTACAACTTCCTGTTGACCACTTCCTGTTGTTATCTCAACATGATAATGTTACACAGATTTATGCGAGTCTTCTGGCTGCTTACGACTGAGAAAAAGAGGCCGAGAATGAATAGGGGAAACCCGATCCTTACGTAACAAGGAGACCGGGTGTACTGAATGACACAAGCAATGTTTTCAGATGTTTTGTTTTTTTTCCATACTCTTTTGTTGCGACGTATGAGAGAGAAAGGGTTGGGCGTGTCTTTACATTTATCCTATTTCAATACACTTGAGGTCAAAATCAACATAATTCAAGGGCGGTTTAGGCTTTTGGTCAACATGGGACATTATGTTCCCCATGTTGATGCCAGGAGGAGAGATGTGCAGGTCTGTAGTACAATAACAGATGAGTAAAAAAAAGGCATTACGCACGGACAGGAACAAATCTGGAAAGCATGATGTAAGCACTTCCTTCTTTCCATAACAATCTCATGCCTGTGATTTATAACCCATGGTGGGAAAAGGCAGAGTGCTAACATTCCCTCTCTCCGTGTGGATGAGCGGGAAAACTCATCTCAAACACAGTTGTCATCGCTATTAAGAATGATCCGCAGATTTCAAGGGAAATTAAATTAGCGCTGTGCAGGGAATGTCTTTGCCTCGCCTCGCTGCTCAACACACCCCAGTGTTGAGTCAGAGCATGAGTGATGAGAATGCCAAAACGTCTTCCTGGTTACTACCGGCCTCCACTCCTTGAAAAGGCAGACGCAATAGAGGAACTGGGTTTAGATAAGAATCAACAAGACAATGGAGTAAGAGATGGTGATGATGACTTACTGTAAATGTTAATAGGGTTTCTGAACTGTGATTACACATGGTTTTCAGGCATAAACGTTACCTTGGTTGCTGATTGGCTAATGGTTAAACGAGCCAAAACATCGTTATGACATCATAAAGTGGCCGAAATCTGACCAGCTCATTTTCAGAGAGGTTTTTCTATAAGTGGATCAGGACAAAAAGAGAGAGAATCTTTTTTCCTGAAACTTTCAGAGTCTCTTTACTTAGGGGACACATGTTGATGTAGAAAATACATGAAAAGGTGGATTTTGCATAATAGGTGACCTTTAAATGATGGTGTGTAAAACGAACCACTACTCCTTTTATTGACATACATAGGTTTCTAGTATTATGTCATTTTCTACTAGTTTTCCCAAAGACAGACGGCATATCAACATCCCTCTGCACATTCAGTACCTGGCACACAAAACTCATGAGATTCAGGATTCAGGCATGTGGAACCAGCCTGTGAGTCCTGGGGGGAAGGTGGGAGCATCCAGTGATGTTACTGTGATATTGCTAACCTTGAATTTCACCATCACATGACAGGAAGATGGAAATCACGCAGACCAATGAGTAATTCGGAAAACCACTGAAAATAATTTGCTTCTTCTGCATTTTTTTTCCATTTAAACGCGACAGCATTAAATCGTGTGACTGAAGAGAAAAGGATTTGGGTTGATATTGAGAATATGTTAATGATGAACTTGAATTGTTATGTTTATTTGCTTCTGTTGTAAAGCAACGAACGAGGCGAGGCGAAAAATGTATGAACCTTAAAATTGTCCTTTAATCAAATCCCTTTTTTAAATAAGTAGAGTTGTAGCCAAAATAGATGTTATCGTTTTTGTATAAATGTAATGTATTACATTGCTTCCGATTGCTTCCAACACCGCTGTTAATACCGGTGCATGCAGAATATTTTGTTAAACAAAATAATATAAAACATTTTTTAATTAATGTTGACTTTTTGGACATTGGATTAATATAATTTCTGGATGGCACAAGTCTGAAACAGCTCTACACCGCCACCACTGGAATATTATCATATACATTTAATTAACATTCATGTGATATTAGCGTAGTCTAATCTTATTTAATTTTGCAACCGGGCAGCAATTCCGCAACAACTTCATCTTCACCTGTTGCACTTGTCATTTCAACTTTAAAAACAATAAAACTGCATGAATTGCTTCGTCGCATTCATCTAGATCAGGGGTTCTCAAAGTTTTGATGAGTGAGGGCCAATTTAGGTACCCAATATTGGATTGAGGGCCGCTCAAGAAAAAACAGAACACAAAATAATTCCAAAACAAATCCTTTCTTTATTGTACTAACCAATTACCGCAACTCGCGAGATGCCTAGTTGCCATGCAACCAGTAGTCTAGCAAACTTTTCACAAGCTGTCATTCATAATTTAGGAATGACAGCCCAGGGGGCGCAGTTTTACCATTCTTAAATTCCATTCTAATTCTTACTAGATACGAACCATGGAGGATTCAAATATAACGCATGTATTTCAGCGTGTCACATTAACTGTCGCGGGCCGCCAGAAACATTTCCGAGGGCCGCCATTGGCCCGCGGGCCGCACTTTGAGAACCCCTGATCTAGATCCTCTGTCTCGAGCCAGTTAACTAGCGGGCCTTCTAGAGCACCTGGAACCGAGGGAAACTCTGGAAGAATACGCCCATTGGCTACAAATCAATATATGATTGGTTGATCAAACTGTCAGTCCAAACGTACGCTCTCATTCAGTGTAACGACCAGGGCATTCTATCAAGGATGTAGAATACCTTGGTTGAAGGATATTCTACCCAGAGACCCAGAACAAGATCTGATTGGTGGCTTTCTTTTCTAACACAAAACCACTGAAATGCGTAGTGCATGGTCCGAGAAGCAAACAATGTGCACAGCGATGCAATAAACACATAAATCTGTCAGACAGTGTCATATGTCCACATTGCCTCATCTCCCTCCCCCCTTCATTCAGACTCCCTTACCTCCGCCCAGCTCAGGATCCTTCTCCTCACACTCCTCCCCATCATTGGCCTCAGTGGTGCAGCGGTAGCCCTTGCTCTTCAACACGTGGCAGATCACCACCCCCAACAGGCCCAAGAGGAAGAAAACAGGCACAAGAACGAAGGCGATGTATTCCGTGTTATTCATCGCTTCTCCACCGTCTTCTGTCGCAGAAGCTGTAGTCTGAGCATCTGAAGGAAGAAAGAGAGATCATGGTCAAATGTGATGCAATGGAACAAAACAAAGGAACGCCCCTGATGGCAACCTGATATCCAAAGTGAGTCTGAGGGCACATTCTGGGCGGAGCAGCTGAGAGGATTTAAATGCTCTGAGCTGCAAAATGACAGATTTCATGTTCCCTTCATGGGTCAATCCAACCTGCTGCTGTCTCTGGACTCGACAGCTCGAACTGTGTGATTTGGTGGAAGCTGTGCCACTTTTACAGCTTTGAGGACTCACCTGATTTAAATTGTAATGGTTAAAAAAATGATTTGTTTTTCTCATACTGCCTGTGCTGCAGCCTTTCTGTTCACCCTGTGTCTGGAACCAGAGCCCAGTCTGCTCTGATTGGTTAGCTGTCGGCTCTGCTGTGATTGGTCAACTGCTTAGACCTTAGATTATGACGTACAATGTGTTGGAGGAGCGCTAGCCAATAGAAGCGCATGTGTTACATATTGATGTCTTTATATTACGGGGTAATCAAAGGAGACCAATGGAGGCGTTTCAAGCAGGTGGGGAGTGTGTGGGAGAGAAACTCCCTCAGGGATTTTAGCCTCTGCAGACCATTTATATAACACAATACAGGAGGGGGGAAACCGAAATGAGCACCCTTAGCATAACAATAAGGGTTGCAGCAGGGTTATCGATTTGTATAGTAAGTGACAGCAGTTAAGAGAGCAAAAGGACCATAACGTTTACCACTATAGCTCAAGCTATCCTCTCCCACTCACATCTGCCCACCCCCCTATACACCGGACTTTAGACCCATCAAGGTGCCACATGGCTGGGGAGGATGCTGAATTCCAAATATTGTACTTTTAATTCAACTTAAGACCATTATTTAACAGTACAATATGTCATTTACTTTGTTTTATCTTATCATATCGTTTTAATAATTACTTTGTGTACTTATTCCTGCATTTTTACAGTGTATTTGACATAATTCTTTCCTTTTTGTCTTGAGTATCTTGTGTGTTGCACTGTTAAAGGAGCTGACTGATTTCCTTGTTTGGGACTCATTTCTTGCTCCACTTTATGTCGTGGCACAGGATCAGGTCAAAGGTCAGAGAGTAGACGGTGACCTGTGCTCAGCTATGGGCTAGCGCTCTCCTGGTTCCTGCAGTTGGAAACCACGTGATGCATTCCAGCCTAAAACACTGCAGGCTTTGTCTGACTTCCTGTGCGGTGTGTGTGAGACAGAGACACACACATTAGGAGTCAGAGAAAGACACACAGAGACAGAAATGGAAGGTCGAATCTAATCACATGTTCATGGCGTATTGAAACGTACCACCACTGTGTGTGGCGTATTTTTGCATACCTAACCAGGCCTCCTGATGCACACAGGCCTCTGAGCTGTCCCTTTGTCCCGCTGTCCCGATAAATACACACTGATAAAGACCTTTGTCTGCTCATGGACCGTCCTGTGTCCTATACTGTTGGGAGCTTTTACACCAGCTGGCTGCCTCACTCCCATCCCTCTCCAAATGACTCAGAATCATCCACAGGCCAATTAGCGGATTGCATTGAAAAGCATTGAAAAGAGACTAAAAGGCTTGAATAGAGTCCTTAAGGAGGATTTAGAGTTGAGTCATGAAAATCTCTTAGCAACAGCTGGTGTCGTGATGAAAGTCCTCGCAGGGACAGCCAAAAGATATCTGAGAAACACGCACCCACATGAACGGATTCACATGGTCATTATGTTGATTTATACAGTGCCAGGGATGTACTCAATTGCAATAATTTGAGAATAGATCGAAGCGAGAACAGAAGGTCACAATCAAATCACAGACTGCAACTGCAAATCAGAGCAAGGTGACGCAGACACCCAGCTTTTTTAATGCCAACAAATTATAGAAATGTTTAAAACATGAATCAAGAATGTTGGCACTTTAGCTTGATTATTTGTTGTCGTTCGTTCACTACAGAAATTCTTAGTTGACTGACACTTGAGATGATTTTGTGGATGCATTGATTTCAATACAAATAATCATTAAAAGCACCTTTTAAAAATATTATATTTCCCATACATGTGCTCACAACTATCATAGAAACAAGTTGTTTAGCATGAAAAAGTATTCAAAAAACACAAATCCACAGAAGTAATCTTAGTAGACCAAGACAAAAAACGACCGATTAATTCGCTAATCGACTAAGATGGTATCGAAATGTATTAACAACTCTAAACACTGCTGTCGTTGAGAAGTTTGACTCTTTCTATTAAATGAACACATTAGTCAGGTTTATTCATAATTAATCAAAATAACAGGGTCTACAAATAAGCTGGAGAAGAAAAGCAACCATGTTCATCATGACATTTGGATGAAATATGAGAAGTGATTCTGGCAGTAAGAAAATATGTTTGACAAGAGATAACAATATTATTTCACTTCCTCACTCTGGAGAAAAGTATTTCCTGCTACAATATCAAATCCTTGATACATCACACACATCCTCTGCAGCTGAGCGCAGCAGAATAGGTCAGGATTTACCCTGTACCCGGTTATCGACGTCTCTGCTGCCACGGCCTCTTTCACAAATTGATGTTAAGGACCTTTTAAATCTCCTTGATTATTTTGGTCTCGTTCAGTGCGTGGCTGGCCCAACACACGAAAAAGGACACACTTTAGATTTAGTATTATCGTTTGGACTGTCTGTCTCTGTGGATGAAATCTGTGCAGCAACGCATATCTCAGACCATTTACCGGTTCTGTTTACAACTTCGATCCCTTCTGCAGGAGTCGAATCACGTGCCCCTGCGCGTCGTCTGCGTTCGATTAACCCCTTGACTGCCTCACAGTTTTCTGATGTTTTTAATGCTTCTCCGATCTGTAAATTAGAGGTTGTGGAGGAAACTTCTGTGTAGCAATGCAGTGGGAGTCACCGACTCATGAAGGAGACACAGGACAAGCAGGAGTTCTGATGTCAAACACTGATATTTAATACAAGCATCGGCCGGAGAAATTCACATCACAAGTCACACAGTCAAAGGTTCTGACTGCACAAGTGGTTTGCCATGTCAAATCTGATCAGCCTCGCATCTTGGTAGACCTTTTAACTAGTTTACAGAGAGTCAAATCCACATATTGGGGATGAGCGTAAACCATGGCGTAAACACATCTGCAGACACAGGAGATGTCTCAGACGGCAGTCAAAGCAGCCAAAACAGAGCACATTTCTCTGTTAATCTTAACTTTTTAATGATCTGCTCCTAGCCGCCGACTCAGGTAGCCCAGCTGTCCTGGTGCTGTTAGACCTGACTGCTGCCTTTGACACTGTGGACCATAGCATCCTGTTGTCACGGCTTGAACAGTCCGCAGGCATCACAGGCTCTGCCCTTGCATGGTTCAGGTCCTACCTGACAGAACGTAGCTTCTCAGTGCAGCTAGGTGCCTTCTCCTCTGCTAAAAGCCCCTCTTACCTGTGGGGTTCCCCAAGGCTCTATCCTGGGCCCCATCCTCTTTTTACTGTACATACTGCCCTGGTTCAATTCTCACTAAACATAATATTCCCTTCCACTGCTACGCCGACGATGTACAGATCTGTCTGCCTCTCAAAGCAAATGTCAACCACTCACTACAGCAGTTGATGGACTGCTTAACAGAGATAAAATCCTGGCTGAGCCAACATTTCCTTAACCTCAACAAGAGCAAGATCGAGGTCATCTTTTTTGGACGCCAACCTCCAGCCTCTCCGGTTGATATTCTGGGCTCTCTCAATGAAAACATCCTCCCCTCTGTCATGAACCTTGGAGTGACCTTTAGTAGCACTTTTAAATTCAACAAGCAGGTCAGCACCGTAGTCAAGACCTGCTTTTTAAAAAAAATAAGATTATTGGCCAAAACCAAGTCGTATTTATATGTTAAAGATCTAGAAAGGGTTATTAATGCCTTCGTAACCTCAAGACTGGACTATTGCAACGCTCTGTATGTGGGTATGGACCAGGCCTCAATTAAACGCTTACAGCTAGTCCAAAACGCAGCTGCACGTCTTCTGACTGGCCATAAAAAGCGTGACCATATCACCCCAATTCTGGCCTCACTACACTGGCTTCCAATTCGGTTCTGAATTGATTTTAAACTCCTTTTATTTGTTTTCAAAGCCCTAAATGGGCTGGCTCCTGCCTATATAGCCAAACTCCTCCATCGCTACAACCCAGCCAGAGCTTTAAGGTCGGCTGACCAGCTGTTACTGATAGTGCCCAAGACCAGGCTCAAAGCCTGAGGGCACCGAGCCTTCGCAGCAGCTGGCCCTAGGTTCAGAAACACTCTGCCCCTCCATGTGAGGTCGGCCCAGACACTAGGGGTTTTTAAATCCTCACTAAAAACACACTTCTTCTCCCTGGCCTTCTAGTCAGAGCGGAGCACGACTCCTGACTATTCCCTGTGTTTTTGTTTTTTATATTCCTTTAGATGCACAAATGGTAAGCTGCTTTAGCTATTAATAAAGACAAAGTGAATTTCAACACTGCTGGTGGCTGCTGTGATATTTGAATCTAGAACTGTATATGACTTCTGCTCTTTCTTTGCACAAGACCATCACTCATTAGCTACAGTATCAGTGGATACAGCTAATGACCCGCAGCCTAAAGCCAAAGGGCATCTCAGAAAAGAGGATGTGTCTTACTGCTGAGACTAGCAGACAAGACCTCCAGACACTATAGAACCACATGTGTGTGTTTCCTGACCTTAATTCCTGTTTCATTTGAAGTTTCGGATCATTTCAAATTGCACTTCTTGGTCACGTCTTAACAAGATCAGGAAATCAGAAATGGCTGCAAGAGTTTGACCCTTTTATCATCGACCTCTCAGCTCCTTCCAGTCAGTAATCCGATCCTCAACTAAATATAACTGCATTATTCTCTTCCATTCACTCGTCAGAGAGAGCGGAAATGGAAACGGTTCGATTTCCTCCCCATTGACCACTGTTTGGCTGGTTAACAACATCAACGTTTCCAACTACTTTATCTACGTCAAACTTTGAGGACTTCAACCAAATCTCAAGAGTCTTAGTATGGCCTTTGTTATTGGGACTTTATCAAATACCACAAAACTTTTTCAACTAACCCGAAAGCCATAGTGCACAATGTTGTAGCGTTGACAATTGGTCCTTTTATTAAAATGATGCACACAACACAATCTTTTATACATAATCATCAGTAAGGAGGATATAATGTCTAAGTGGGCAAATGATTACAATTTGAAAATGACATCAATTTGGCGTTTAGTATATAGCAATGATATTGTAAAATAACCAAAAACCAAGACAATATCCAGTCTCATTTAACAATATCGATACATTATCAATATATTGCCATGCCCTATAAGTCTAAGTGAACATATATGGCCAGACAAGGCTCTTAATTCTTATCTTGTCATGGAAAGAAAATTATTGGTCAATTAAAAAGGTGTAACTGAAAAGCTGTAACAACTAAATATTAACTGCTGAAAAAAATATAAGATAGTCAAATGTTAATCCCATAAAGAGTTTGTGGCCTTTTGCTCTGAACTGAATATGTATGGGTTACAAGGCTCTTTGTGGCTTACCATGTCCTCCCATTCAGGAACTCATGAGCAACTAAGAATGCAAATCTGAGACCCTCTGACATAAACTAACCCCATCTCTTTTCAAATTACATGACGGAGCGGTCTTTCATGGTTCGTTATCCATTTAGTCTATTAAGTGATCTGAAGTCGACACGAAACCTCTCTCGAAACTGGGAGAGAAGCCAAGATCTCATTAGGCGACATTCCTCTTGTGCTAGCTGCTAATGGCTAAACCAAAGATCTTTCCAAAGAACTTCTACAGCTCTGCATATTAGGAAGCGTGCACTTGTTTGAAGAGTTGTTAAACTGGACACTGGAGACCGATCAGTGAGTAGAAATTCTAATTCAACTTGAGGGATGAGATATTTACTGCATCCTTTTTAAAAGCAGAGATGCAGTTTCATGCAGGTATTCAAATAAACAATCGAGAATTAGGTCAGTGGTGTCTCCATTACAAAACGGTCACATGATGCTAGTAACACTGTCTTTATTATTGAGTAATCTGCTGGTTATTTTCGCAACAGATAAAGTGAAGACAATTTTTGTTGTCAATAATATCAATTCAATTCAAAACCTTTATTTATCCAGGTGAAATCCCATTGAGATCAATGATCTCTTTTTCAAGGGAGACCTGCAGCAGTAGGTTCCACATGAAGACATACAAATATAAACAACAGAACAACAAAAGGACATCATACAGCAAAATGTACAGGGATTACAATTTACATATCTATCGACATGTACAGGTACCAACAGCATCTGATTGTGTAGCATCCTTAAGCCAGAGGTGACATCTTTGATTCACAAAACTAATGAAAAGCAGCTAATCATCACAATTGGGAAGTTAGAAGTAGGGGAATCTTTTGCTTTAAAATAATAATAATAATAATAATAATAATAATAATAATAATAATAATAATAATAATAATAATAATAATAATAATAATAATAATAATAAATTAGACTTGTATAGCGTTTTTTTTTGTTGCCTAAACAAATATATTTTGTGTGAGAGAAATGTTTCTTTGAAAAAAAATTCTTGTTTTGGTTTTTATTATAGAGATACATAGTGGGAGTGGGAGAGGGGTAGGGCCGTAGGGGTGACGAGAGGCAGCAGAGGGCCGCAGGTCAGATTTGAAATGTTTGTTTTAATTCCCTTTTGTATTCCTTTTGCAACCTTTTTCTCTAGACCTTTATGGGGGTCCCGAACCCAGGTTGGGAACCACTGACCTAAAATACAACATGTGCCTCATTGTGAGTGTCAAGATCACTTTTAGAAACACTCAGGGTGTGTATGATGCTGCGGAGTAGACAGCTGGAAAATAGAGTTTGCTCACACTGTGTATACAGAGCACACACACACATTGAGTGTATTTTGAATACTAAACCTACGTGCTGGATAACTGGGTTTAATTGAATGAGCACGAGAATTCAGCCTTGGCCTTTTGCAAGTCAAAGACTCCTGCGGACTTTCCATGGAAAATTGAAACAGGCCCGGAATTTTAAAGGTTAGGAAAAGACACAATATGGAATAATAGAGACTGCTGACTTGAGCATTTGTTGATGCAGAGACACATACAGTATTCTTCTCTGACATATAAATACTTTGAATATCTCTTGTACTAGTAATGGTTTAAACAGGCACGTGCACTGTCAACATCTGTTACGAAGTTCACATGAAAAGTAGATTCATTCTACACCAAGGTCCTGTAATAAAAATGGTATTCAATATTTGTACAGTTACCAAATACATTATCAAATATAACGTCATATTCTGTATTGACTGCTGCATTGAAAATCACTGAACTGCACTGATATGATGGACACAACACATACTGAAACTAGCAAGTTCATTCGGTTAGGGGCCCTTAAGGTAATTTAAAAGGTCCCATGTCATGCTTTTCTGGTTATTACCCGTCCCCTTGTGTGTTATGTAGCTTTTTCTGCATGTAAACGGTCTGCAGAGTCACAAACCCTCAAAGAACACCCTGTAGCGAGTAAAACTCTAACACAGAAAAGACCTGTCTGTGCTGCCCCAGAACGCCTCTATGGAGATTTCTCTTTTTCTTCCTGGGTACAGTGACGTGCCCATACCCAATCCGTGGAGCACACACACACTCTCTCAGTGGCTGACACGCTGGGGGGGGGGGGGGGGGGTGCTGGTGGAGCCTCGAAGCGGTGAAACTGTGGCGCGCTTACACTATAAGTGTAAGTGCGTTTGGGGGTGCGGGTGCTAGTGGAGCCTCGCAAATGGGTTGCAGCCCCCTCAGCACCCCCCCCTTCCCGCGTCCATGGTGCTCAGGCTGAGTTCAGGCTGAGTTTCGCAATGTCTCGCTGTCTCGCTGTCCCCACGCAGCAACCAGGAAACGACACCAGTAATATAGCTCACACTGTCCCCTCCTCACAGCAGCGAGCCGCGCAACGTCCCGCCAACATGGCACCCAGACCCCACGCAGCATTCTCATCTGTTTGTCATTACTGGTGTCATGTTCTGGTTGCTAATGCCATTGTAACACATAATCACTGATGTTCCGCTGTAACGGTGGTGGACTCATCAGAACAGAGTGGGCGAGCTGACCAATCAGTCGGTAGGAGCTCCAACAAGCCATGTAGGAGAGAGAGTGAATACACATACTATACAGAGATGCTGTATGAGAAACCAATGTGAGTTTGGACAATTGCACAATGTAAATCTATTCTAGTAGACCTCAACAATGGAATTATGATCAGTAGAAATGGCCATGACATGGGACCTTTAAGTTTGCACTTTGAACAATGTAATTGTTTTTGGAGGGTTTTTTTGTTTAACAGGTTTAGTACACAGAAATTACAGGTTTATGAGTAGTAAAACTACACTATAAGTTAGGGTGAAATAAAGCCTGTATAAAACATCTGTTGGATAAATGATAATCTTAGAAAAAAATTGTAATTTCGTGTATAAGGCAACACTTGAACTGTGTTTAAATGAAACCACCATAATGCTACATAAATGGAACAACATAATCATGCCTTAAAGGTTCATTAAAGTCATTAAATATCTTTATAATGTGCTTTGTTCAATGTGGCATTTTTAGGCAGTTTGTCAATTTGTCTTTTTCCACATCTTCCTACACACTGACCCCATTACATCTTGAAGTTTGGGCTACACGCAGTAACTTTGTACAGTTTTCAGGAAATTTGATTTAACTTTGAATGCTAATGTTAGTGGTCAGATTTTCAAGAAGCATTTGCATTGGCAGCAACACACGGGTGCCCTTGTTACGTTAATTGAATACACTCAGACTATTTTAAATTGGAAAAAACCATAGACTGTATATATAAAACCCATTCTGAGTAAAATATGACGGCTTTGCCTGTGCAGCACTGCTTCAACTTCTCCACACAAGAGAAAAAAGCTTGCAAACTTACGCGTACTGGCGGTAGTATCGGCCATTGATGGACAGAAACTAACCGGAGGGCTGCTGCTGATGTTTTGGACAGCCGGCCGTTGTCGCTATGGTGGTCAAACTAAACCAAACTAAAAGGAGGGACTTTCTGCAAACATACACGTATTTCCTGATTCCCAAAGAGTGCATATACGCCATATACGCATATACGCATATACGCCCTAATCTTAAAGTGGTACTCCCCAACTCCATCTATCAAAGAGTAATACACAGGCAGCGGGAACGAGAGGGTTCACTCATGCTACTTCCCTCTTGGTTTGTTGTTCATAAAAAAGGCGGTTTCAGCATTAATGTTAGAGAATAGATTCGCTCAAGTACTACATTGGTTTTTGGTACACACTTTTATACTGTGATAGAGCATACAAAATAACAAAAATACAATAAATTATGATGTATTATAATGCGTTGACGTAAAGATGTATTTCCCACAAATGCAAAGGCTTTATTGTCATATGCACATACAGTGTAGAAATGGCAAATCTTCAGTCCCAATCTCCTCTAATATTGCAACATAGTTATAGAGCATAAAACAATAAAACAAGTGCATGTGCAATTAATGCAGATTGCAGTAAACTATATATAAAAATAAAGAAATACAATAAGCTAAATACTGCACAGAATGTTGTAAGCGACCAAGTAAATACAGGAGTCTATGTAAATAGACTAAGGATATACAAGAACGAAATGTAAAATAAAATGTTCTACAGTTAAATAAAACATTTAAGTAAATACTGCAATAAACAATAGCTGCAATTAAAGTAATATTCAAACGAGCTCAACATTGAGTACAAGTCATATACCATATCATTTGGGCATTATGTTGTATTCAATTGAGTAAAATTAATGTAAGTGTTTTTGCATAATTCTCTAGATTAAGGCGCCATCTACAGTATGCAGAGCACCTGTTTCACAGTTGTTTAAAATGTCATTTCATAATTGTAAGCTAGTGCAGAGAGAGATGATTCCTACAGTATGCTTTTCTTAAGATGCAAAGCTCTAATTCAGTTTTCTGAAACAGGATGTGAAATCTTCATATAGGCGTTATTCAGCCAAGCATATGTACATTGAAATATGTTGCCTCAATTTAAGAGACTTTCTTCTTTGGGAACTGCACTGTAAAACCCCTTAGGCAAAGGTGACATTTGTGATCTTGGGATATTAAGATTAGTGATTAAAGAACCTCTGTTTAAGATAGTCCAAACAACATCAGCAAGGAAGGTCTGTGAAGCAAAAAAACTAACAAGACATGTTCATGTGGTCAACTTTTAAAAAATAAATCAATATAAGATGCTGGAAATATCTGTTGACAATGAGTGGTGTTAAAAAAAGCACTGTCAGCAGGATTATGTGCAAAAAAAAGGTTTTAATTTACAAAAATATGTATGGAAAAAGGCAAAAGGTTCAAAAAATAAGCTGAGAAAGACCCTGCTGCCTGTAAAATAGTTTTCCCATTACTTCCAAAATTGGCAGAGACCTCCGTGACGTCACTCAAAGTTTAGAGTTAGCTGATGACACTAACCTGCGTCTTCTTCACTATATTAATAGCAGATGATCTGATACCAAAGAAAGGTTTAGCCTGTTTAGCTAATCTTGTGAAGCACAAATAAAACTAATAAGAATACAAATAAATCAATAACTAATGTAATTTTTAAGTTACATTTATTATTAGCATTTTCAAGTTTTATTGCACCATATATTCCAAATGTTTTCCCTCCTACGAAGTAAATGTTATGCAATGCTGCCTTCTACTGGACACACTCATGCTTACATTTGGATCTGCACGCCTACTTGCAGTATGAATTATATTACATTTAATTTAGGTGATGCTTTTTTTTAAAGTGACATACAATAAGAACAATAAACCATTAAGATACAAACTTAAACTGCAAGAATCATGCAGGTGTATTCTCTTAAAGTAAGCCACACCATTGTTGGTGCATGCGCATTAGCTTTAAATAGGCTTAACTTTGTAAGTACTATAGGTGGGGTAGGTCATTTTTAGGTAAAGTTACATACCTCACCTTTAAACCTAACAGAAAGACATATTCTATAGTATAGAATATGTCTTTCTGTTTAATAGCCAAGTTGCGGGGAAAAACAGGTGGGTTATAAATATGAATGTATGCATTATTTAACATGCAAATGTTCAAGATGTGAAAAAAAGTGTTGACATTAAATGATTTCACACGTCAAATGTGAAGTTCACATACACATGGATTGGGTTTCACAAACACGTGACTTACATTTAATGGTATGATTTATTTGTATTATTGCCTTTGTAGCCTGTCTAATACTTTAAATTAGGTACATTTAGAGTGGTTAACATGATTGTGGTTAACATGTTTGTAACAAGAAGTGGACTCAAGCACATGCTGGCACCTGGTGCAAAACACCAGACACACAGAGGTCAGCAAATGAAAAGCTGCAAATCAAAATGAACAGGACACACAGATGAAAACCCACATCAACATAATCATGATTCAAACATCAGAAAATCTGCCGAGCATGATATTATTTTTGTTTGCACTTAAATTGATTCCTTCTCAACAAAGGGTTAATTTTGTATTATACATTGGTAATATATCATTCACAGTATACACTCTAGTCAGACCTGTACTAGTGAATAAACTTGCAGATATATGCAGCTGTAAAAACCCAGTGGTTAAGTCTCCCTGCAACTTCCAGTAAATAAACTCAGAGCAGCAAAATACACGTCACCAAATAGCAGAAAGACCAAATAACCAGTTAAATCGGAAGAAAGTACATTTGGAGAAGGGCGTAAAGAAACGTCTTAATGTGGGGCTCACGTGGCACTACGAAGGGACGGATAGAGTTCTGCATGCTTAAAAATATGTATGTTATTTTGAATAATTTTCCAACTCAGTCAGTAGGCAAATAAACCAGTTTTAATTTGACTGCTTTACTTACCGTGCAGGGATACATGATAATATAACATGTAATTACGTTATAAATGATGATGTATGTATCTTAGTGGATTAAGCCACCTGGCTGTACATAGCGATTACCTGCAACATATGTGATGCTTACGCAGATATATGCATCAATAATTACAAACCAATAACATAGGCATAATATATTATTCCCAAATGGACCATTCTGCAGGATGAGGACTCTTCCTACCACTACATTAGTTTAATGCAAAGATATATAATGAATGTATGCAGTGTTTATTCTACTGTTATCATGATCAAATATTGATTGACAAAATAATCTCAACCAAGATAAGAAGATGCATTCATGCTGATATTGATATAGTTTTATAGTGATAGTTAGGTGTGTATTTTTTGTTTTATGTGCTTTGGGACACAGTAAATATGCTCCCATGAAATACTAGTGCGTTATTGTTATTACTCCCTTGCATGTGCCCTATATCTTCACTGTTTACAGCCTCTCACCAACCACACCGCCAGCCTCGTGCCTTTTGAGAGGGCATGCAGAGCAAACGACGTCACCATCCAGGAGCACGTTGAAATGTGCATGCCGAGGCTTTGCCGCAGCCGTAAAGACGAGGCAAGCGCTCAGCAGGAATATTCCCCTCGTGGATCTGTGCATGTGAGACACAACCCAGACTGAAAGCTTAGTTTATTCTGAATAAGATTGTAAATTCACGTTTCCAAGATCAATAATACACGTACAATGATGATGATGATGATTATTATTATTATCATCATCAATTGTATCTGCAATTTATTTAAAAATGAAATCTAAAAACGTAATATACCTCCATTTATGACATATAAACGATATAAACATGTATAACACACTTCACATATTGTATTCCAATTCTATTTCAATGTAAATACTGCTAAATTAACATTTATTTTAATTATAATGTTATTATAGTTGTCTTAAAATAGTTTTCTATCTGTGTTTTTACTTTTTTTGTGACTTTATACCAAATCAAATTCCTCCTAGGCCTATGTGTCAACCTACCGGGTAATAAACCTCTTTCTGAATAATTAAACGCTACTCTTATCATAGTAACTACAGTATACTACAGTATAACAACATCAGGTGTCTCTACATGGAATTACACTACGATAGTACCCGTATATTACAGTCAACCAAGTAGGCCACATGTGTGGAGAGGGATCCGCCCTCTCATGTCTGTTTGGAACTAAACTCTGCAACGTGATCCCAGAGCCCCGTGCTACAAGCCACGCCCCTATCAGCCAATCAGAACGCGCAGGGGCGGGTCTGGGCGGGGACATAAACTCAATCTGTCCAATCACGGTGGCGATTCAATATTACTCGCTAGACCTTCCACTGACACGTGTGTCCCTGCGTGTAAACTACTGTAGGGGGGTCGAGCAAAAATGTTTAGAGCATATGCAGACCAGTGAGCAGAGGCGGTCGGTGCTACAAGGAGTGCTGCGGCTTCTTATTGACTTTCACACACCTTACCCTGGAATATCAAAGCTGGTGTGGTTTTGAAACATATCTACGGTAAGCTGGTCGTTGTAATATTGATGTCTGTCACTCTTGCCTTCAAGCTAACGTTAGCTTTCTAGCTGTCACTTCGCACTGCCAGCGTATTCACGACATACATGTTTTCCCTTAATTTGACGGCTTCATTAAGTAGATAGAACAATAGATACATGTGTATTTATGAGGTGATTAAGCTATTCAGACAATCTACTGAGAAAGCTGTCTTTAACCCTTTACTGTCGCTGACACGATAGCATCACGTTTATTACGTTATCTCTTTAAGGTAGAAGAAGACAACACCACTAATGACAAAGCCGGCAAATATCAGATTCCTCCACATTTTATGACCTTTTTATTCTTTGACATTTATCGTGTTGACACGCATGTGCAAATTGCAAAAATATATTTACTTATCAGTATCAGGGCTGCTAAATGCCTCCTACTGTGCAGCATGTGCGTGTATGCTTGCAAACGATAACGTTAGACATGTTGTGTTGATGCACATCATGCATTTGCATTAGTGAGAATGCACATGGGGCGTATACAGTTCTGCAAGAGGGCTGCATGGATGCTCTGTGTGTCGACAAATGTGCTGCTGTAAATGCACCATAATGATCGGTCATTGCATAGTTATTGACACCAAAAGCACACGATGGACGTCTGCAAGGGTATCTGCAGGTCCTTGCAGATATCTCACAATATAATGTCCAAGTGCGCAACGCAGCTTCACAGCAACATCCAACAAGTTTGCATGTGCCAGGTATTGTGTAGTGAACAGAAGATAACCAAGACAGGTGAAGTAACCTTTCTTCACTTAATGTTTAAACTAAGCTTCAAATATAGATGATTCAGCGTGTGCAAAGACCAAGAACATGACACTTTTCCCACCAACAAGTATTATTGTGCATTGATGGCAGGTAGTGGCACAGGTGGTGCAATCTGCATGTTAACTATATGATCACATGTTTGATAAGGACTGACTCATGATTTGAAACAGCTTACAGTTTTCCATCACCGTGATACTTTAATATGGGAATGACTCACCAGCAGTACCTTGTTTGGACTTTGATGGTTGTCACTTGCAACACAATTGTTGTTTGAACATTGTTTGTCCTGTTTTTGACCATAAACTAAGACACTTTGTTTTTATACTATAAATGTGACCAAATTGCCTTTTTAAGACGGTGGAAAAGAAAACTCTTAAGACTACAAAGGACAGAGAGTGATGGAGATTAGTTAGGTAGCAGTGGGAGACCAATGATACTAATGCAAAGTGAGTACTGTGGATTGAACTTGATATCATATTTTCATGTGAAATCTTTAAATTAGTGTACATTCCTGTTCATAGTAATGTCATTAATATATTGTAATGTTTAACTAAGAAGTCATGGCCATGAGGTCCTCTAACTGATCCTGAATCAGTTGAGTATCCTTCTATCCTTCCATATTACAATATTAAAACTGGAGGCTTAGCTGAGACCTGGCAGCCAGCTAATAAGCAGCCCAGCCTCTGCGGGGCTCTCTCTCTGATTGGTCCGGATAATAAAATATATCAACCAATCAGAAGCCGCCAATGCTTGCGGAGAGCACCGCCGCGGACACGTGCAGAATGTACACAGAGAGCTGCGCTGGCAGAGTGATGATATTCACTGGAAATTGCAATGTGAATGTATTCCCCGAATAGTAAGAAGGAAATAAAAACGATTTTCTTAATGTTTTTGAATAATGTCGTGATGATGTGAGGGGCGGGGGGAGATCACACATGTTCTCGCAAGGAGCTACGCCACACCTTCCTGCAGCCCTCGATGCAGTGAGGATGTGAAGGTTTCATTATCTACGAGAACAGGTCATGTGACTCCTTGTTCTGTACAAAGTTGTATCTTTATTATATCGCTTGTAATCATATGATGGGCTTGTGAATGAATGACAGGCTCATGCAAAGAACACTGTCTTTGATGAAGTGAGAGTTTCTTTGTGTGTTCTGATAAAGAATGCCCCTTGATAAAAATGAATGGATATATGTTAGAACCTTTCTATAAATAAGGAACATATAACATGATCATTATAAAACATTACAGATATTCAAATTAAAAAAGGTATTCTCACAGTTGAGAAACGTGAAGAGAGGCCTGTTGAAAGTCTTTTGCTCTAACGGTTGACCTAACCCTTCTTCAACATTTGTATAAGACTGATGATGCATTTGCTTTCCCACACAAAAATAGACACATCCTGATATAATCATAGATTGGTCTTACAATCGGGTGGCATTAAGCCTCAGTGTTTCGCATTATTACCTCACACTGTCGTGGTTTCAAACCTGACCTAACTGTTTCCTGCATGTCAGCGGGGGGGTTTTCATGGCCACCCCGTGTTTCTGTGGTTCTTTTCTCCATGTGCTTTGGATTCTTCCCTGCTTAGCAAGACATGCATGTTGGGTACACTGGAAGCAAAATCGATGTGTCTTGCTCGATTGAATTTGAGGATGCACCCTATAACCAAATAGCCCACTACAGCTAACATAGCAAGTGTACAGCTGCATGTGAGCAGCCTGTACACTGTTCCCCACCAACACCTCCACTACCACCTCTACCCACCTCCACCACCTCTACCCACCACCGTGTGCTTCTTCCATCACCTGTCGAGGTGCGAGTTGATGCCAGCCTGCATCGACGCCTACTCACGCCCTGCTTGCATATTTCACGATCATTATTCCTCCTTCCCTCGCCAATTTCAGCCATAGCTCACTTTGTCACGTGTATCAACCAAACATATGCTAATTTGAATGTAGCATCATATGAATTTGTCAAACTGAATACTTGCAGTTGTTTACCATTATCCACTCCAAGTTGTTACGTTTGCTTTGGTTATGTCCATGTAATGAGTCATATTTGTCATTAGCGGTGTGCACCTGTTATCCTCTGTTCAGATGTAATGAGCAATCTCCGGCTGGTGGGGGGTCACTGTCCACTCAGCCATGTTGTGTTAGTGAATGAGAACAGGAAGCGTTGAATCAGTGCAGGCAGGGACATAATTAAACAAGTCCTGATCCAATTCTGCACTTAAAACATCACTGCACACCTAAAGGAGCCTGTGGGGAAGATAGGTGGAGACATTTGTAAGGATTGAGGACAGGGCCTGCGTGTTCTTCCGGCTTAAAGGATTACGGGGCGTATTCTTTGCACTAGGAATAAACAGCAATCATTTTAAACTTGTATAGGTAGTGGCCTGATGTTAACTTTTAAATTACTATTCATAATTACACTGTATTATTGTAATAACCCTTGTATACTAAGCTTTGTCCCCCCCCCCCCCCCCCACCTGGTGTTCTGTTGTGACTGTCCTCTGGGTGAAATTGGATTAAGCTTTGGCGATTAACAAATGTCATTTCGTCATTAGCACTTGTACACCAGTGCTAAATTCAGATGCATACGCACTTGCTGCATGCTAATGGGGATTATTGTCATTTTGTGTTTAAAATGGGGTGGTGTTTTTATTCGAGATAATCTGAGTGAAAAATGCTAACAGCTGGGGCTCTGTGCGGCAACAACAACCACAAACACTTTTTCATTCAATTCATTTTCAATTCATTTTCCAAACCAAGGCTGTGACAGCAGCACATGGCCACCTTTGAAGCTTTGAGGCCAACAAGATAAACTCATCATAAGCGCTCCATTGTGTCTCTTCATAGCTGTAGGACTTGAACATTACAAACATTTTGTCATCATGCAGCTAATGACTAATTATTTTCTCTTTTCTTCTATGTCCTTTCTCCACAATCTCAGATGACCTTCATCTGAAGCATCACATCTCTGAAGAGGCAAGAAGACGAGATACAGAGTGTTCTCAGCTCTCACCAAGAGCTGTTCTCCCACTCTCCCTCACAATCTCTCATCCCATCTGTTGGAGCCCAGTTGCCAATGCTGTTTCGTAAACAGAAATTCATCTCTTATCTGCATCACTTGAGTGACCTTTCAAGATAATTGCACAGTTTTGGAAGGGCAGCTTTCGCTTTTTGGTCATTTGCTAAATGATTACAACCATTTGAACATCTGCACTTTTTAAAAACTTTAAAGGGAGGGCCCAAGCTCTCTGATTTACCGTTTGTTTTGCACCAAAAACAATGAGTTTCTCTGTTAACGACAAGCCAATAAGTTAGTTATTGCTGTTTTCCCCTTGGCTGACACCTTCAAAAAAGCTGCTCCAGCCTCATCCTACTCTAGTATGAGTTATGACAACTCTAACTCATTGCCCCGCAGCAGCCCTAGAGGGCGAGTGGCAAGGGCCGACGAGAAAGAAAATGAACAGGAAGCAGAATCAGAAGGGTTAACCTCTCTGAAAACGAGCAGCGTTAAGCCCAGCGCTAATGGCTCCTCTCAGGAGCACGGGAGTGGAAATAGAGGCGGCTCATCTCCCAGTGTGGGGTCGGCGTCTGGAGGCTCGTCCCGAGACCGTAGGGGACCCAACTCAGATGATATGGACGGACACTCCAGCGGAAACGACTCTGGGGAGAGGGAGAGCGAAGGCGGGATGGAGAGAGACGGCGCGTCGCGCGGGCGCCAGTCCGTACGCAGCTCCCACAGCTCGTCCAATGGAAAGGACTCTGGCATGATGCTGGAAAACACTGAGAGCAACAAGAGGTAAGAGAAAGAGAAGCTAAGTGACAAAAATAACATTTGAAAAGATTTCCATAGCAACAGTCTTTATGCCAAAAGGCTCTTTGCATCACTTGCTAACACATGCTAATTACACATCTGATCCAGAATGTCAAATTCACCGTAATCATCTCTGTCTCTTCTTCCCCAGCACCAACTCCCAGAGCCTCTCTCCTCCCAGCAGCTCCCTGGCCTACAGCCTGCTGTCCACCAGCTCTGAGCACGACCCCCCCTCCACCTCGGGCTGCAGCAGCAACCAGTCGGCGAGGGTGCAGACCCAGAAGGATCTGATGAAGGCCATCAAGGAGCTGAAGCTCCGCCTACCAACGGAGCGCAAGGCCAAGGGTCACACCAGCACCCTAAATGCACTCAAATACGCACTGCAGTGTGTCAAACAAGTCCGAGGTGAGGGGGGTCTTTTTGTTTGTAGCTTCTTAAAAATGCAAATGTGACAATTTTGTGGCGATCAACGTTTTTAAGTCTTTTTTGAATAACTCTTGAAGCTATAATGTTTTAGTTTCTGCCATTTGCATTAGGCTTACTACAATATAAAACAAATTCTTTACCTATATACCCATCCTGAGTAATGTATTGTGATTTGTTTACAGCCAACAAGGAGTACTATCACCAGTGGAGCGTAGAGGAGTGTCAGGGCTGCAGTCTGGACCTGTCGGCCTTCACTATTGAGGAGCTTGACAACATCACATCAGAGTACACGCTCAAAAACACAGTACGTTCATATCAAATACTCCAGCACTCAAGAAGTTTATCTAATAAAAAGTATTTGTTTAAAGTGATTTTATTCTAAGCTTTCCTCCTACAATTTTCCTTTCAGGACACTTTCACCATGGGCGTGTCATTCCTGTCAGGGAAGGTGGTGTACGTATCGCCTCAGGGCTCTTCCCTGTTGCGCACTATGCCCGAACGTCTCCAGGGGGCGATGTTCTCTGAACTTTTGGCCCCGCAGGACGTCAGCACTTTCTACAGCGGTACAGCACCCTGCCGTCTACCAAACTGGGCCTCTTGCATCGGGTCAGGTGAGCGGAAAAAAAGATCACCTTTTGGAAAAAGGGATATGAAAATAGTTTTGATTCCAGACAGAAATGATGCTCAATGTCTGAACTCTCTTTCCTCTCAGCTTCTGCTCCAGTGGACTGCACTCAGGAGAAGTCCATGTTCTGCCGGATAAGTGCCGACCGGACGCATGGCGGCGAGATGCGCTACTACCCGTTCCGCCTCACGCCGTACCAGCTCACCATCAGAGACTCAGACGACTCTGAGCCACAGCCCTGCTGCCTGCTCATCGCCGAGAGGGTCCACTCCGGATACGAAGGTATTTGTCATTTTACTACAGCTACTCTCTACTATAACTAAAGTCACAACGTATTTGAAGCTTAAAACTGATTCTTCTTGCAGCTCTCCACATGATGATGACCATTACTCACTATGTAATTTAAAACTAGTTAAACTGAATCTTGAAATGATCTGTGTGTGGGAGAGAAGAGAACAATAGCAGACACCTTGAAAACCATTCTCCTCTGAATATGGATTATATCATAGACACCAAATGATTGGGTCTAAATAGCAGTTAAAGCTTTTTATTATATGTATAGTCTTATGTACTTATTTCTCATCTGTTATATCTTCTTCCTCTGTTCCTCTCAGCTCCTCGTATCCCTCCAGACAAGAGGATCTTCACTACAAGTCACACTCCGAGCTGCATCTTCCAGGAAATTGACGAGAGGTCAGTTATTCAACATTTCTATGGCTATTACTTTCGTAAAAGAAACAATTTAAAATCTTTTATTCATCACTTTCCATCTGTGAATATTGAATTGTAAGCTGATCTGTTAATCTAGGATGTCATCAAACATTGTATTAACAGTGTGTAAATACATTTTTTGTTTGCAGGGCAGTGCCATTGTTAGGATACCTGCCTCAGGACTTGGTGGGAACCCCCATCCTGCTCTACATTCACCCTGAAGACAGGCACATCATGGTGGCTATACATGAGAAGAGTGAGTTTATTTAGCACTGCACATACTGTAACTTCTGCTCACATTAGTCATACACTTATATGACTGAGTTAGGGTTCTAAATCTTCAAGTCGTTGCGGCTTCCAGAAATGATCAGTTTTGGTATTTTATCCTCATATATGTCTGCACTTTTGTCTCTTCAGTCCTTCAGTTTGCAGGGCAGCCGTTTGACTATTCGCCTTTGAGGATGTGTACCCGAAACGGGGAATATGTGACCATCGACACCAGCTGGTCGTCCTTTGTCAACCCCTGGAGCCGGAAGGTGGCATTCATCGTAGGGCGCCACAAAGTCAGAACGTAAGATCAATAATTCACTCAATTACAAAACGAAACTTCCAAGAGCCTTCAATATTAAAAGTATTAACAAAGCAAAGTGAATGAAAGGAAATATGGTTGATTGTGACATTCATAGAGATTAAGAATCTTATAATAGACTGTTTGTTAAAAGACCAAAGCTCAACCCCTGCCATCTAGCAACATCTACACTCAGGTGTCTTCCTAGTGTGCTAAGATGTTCTCTTTCCCCGTCTCCAGGAGCCCTCTGAATGAAGACATGTTCACGGCACCTCAGGGCTGTGAGACTTGGACCACCACCCCCGACGTGGTGCAGCTGAGCGAGCAGATCCACCGGCTCCTGGTGCAGCCGGTGCACAGCGGCAGCTCCCAGGGCTACAGCTCGCTGGGCTCCAGTGGCTCCCGAGGCTCCCGGCGCTCCCACCAGCAGCGCCTCAGCGCCGCCTCGTCCAGCGACAGCAACGGCCCCGCCATCGACAAAGCTGCCGTCGCTCTGCGCAAACCTGTGAGTCTGAGCAGCTAGGGCTTCTAGATGTAGCTACATTTTTGTCTCAGAGTGAATTCAATAAAATGTTAGATGAATGTCCGTCTAACGTGTTTGGTGCCGTTGTTTTTCTAGATGACTTTCCAGCAGATCTGTAAAGATGTCCACATGGTCAAGACTAACGGACAGCAGGTTTTCATCGAGTCTCGTCACAGGCCACTACCCAGGAAAACCAGCAGCACAGGTAAATTAAAAGCACCGTTACACAGTATAGGGTTGGAACTCAAAAAAGGGACAATAATCAAACTGTGGCTTTTCGTTGATGGGGTTCCAAGTAATATTCCTCACATGTAACGTCAAAAAGACTCCATTGAAATGCTTCCTGTTCCTCTCTTTTCTCCGTCCAGGCGCAACAAGCATCAGAGCAATCGGCAGCGACCCAATCAGAGGCTTGATCGCCGACATGACGATACCCCCCAAAGCTTTGCTCCCTGCTCCTCTCGTGCCAAAGGAGCCTCCTACTGGCTACTCCTACCAGCAGATCAACTGTCTGGACAGCATCATAAGGTGTGTGTGCAAGCACGAAGCCATTCTGTATCTATCTTAGCATTTCTTTAGGGGTTATGACTTCACTAATCCAACATCTCTCTTACTCTACGCAGGTACTTGGACGGCTGTAACATTCCTAACACGGTCAAAAGGAAGTGTGGCTCTTCCTCCTACACGTCTGACGAGGACAAGCAGCAAGATGGCGCCTACAACACAGGTCTTTTTCTTTTGCCTCATTATGTTGGTGTGTCGTTTGGTGTTTTAACTTAAATACTCTGATCCACTTATTTAAGTTCATTTCCTTTTGGTCAGTGTGTATTTACCAACAAAATTACCTATGGAACATCTTTTTGTTGTTGAATATGGATTTTCGTTTTGTCTTGTGAACCGCCTCCTTGATTAAGATGAAGCATGCTCTGTTGGTGTGTCTTGTCTGTGCTTTTGTGGACGATACACGATCACTTACAGCAACTTGTTGGACTTGTTTTCCTCAGCAGGTGGTTCAGTTAACCTTGTAAGTGAACCACCTCCTCTGCCTCCCCTGACCATGGCCACAAAGGCAGAGAGTGTAGCCTCAGTCACGTCGCAGTGTAGCTTCAGCAGCACCATCGTGCATGTGGGAGACAAGAAGCCTCCTGAGTCAGGTGGGAATCCTCAACACTCACACTCTCTGAACCTGGTCACTCAGCAGCTTGTTTCTTTCATATAACGATACGGAGTCGTTGCATGCCTTGAATTTCCTTTAATAGCCTTCAATATGATTTAGCTTTTCATTTGAGATCCTTTCTTTTCATTATTATTTTTGCCTTCCTTTCTTGTTTTGCAAAGACATTGACCAGAAAGTGTTAAGTACGATGTTGCAGAAACCTGTAGTCGCATGGTTAAAACTGCAGATTTTGCAGATTTTTGCCTTTGTTTCTCCTTTTGGTTAATTTCTCTTCATTTCCTGTTTGTCGTCTCTTCTGCCGTTTGCTTTTTTTCTTTTGTTTTACAGTTTCTGCTATCTTTTTTTCTTTGCAAAGTGACCATATAGCCATTTAACACACTACTGCATATCTACTACTGTCTTTAACTTAAGTTTGCTAACATTAGCCATCATAAGCTAATGGTCGTACCAGACCAAGTATGGCTGTATCAACTAAATCCACCATTGTATTTGATGTATTTAACTTTTCATTTGTCAGAAGATGTTGTTTTTTCAGAAGTCACATCGCCTCACTTGACTGTTAACACCCCTCATCGTTTTTCCCATGATCACAGACGTCATCATGGAGGAGGCACCCACTACTCTCACTCCTGCTCCGTCTACATCAACAGCGACGCCTCTCACAGCCATCGCCTTTCCTCCTCTCCCTCCCCCTCAAGCCTCTCAGCTAGAGAGGTACAAACGGAGAAGTGGCAGTTTAGGAGGAGGGGGCCGTATGGGGCTCACAAAGGAGGTGCTATCCGCCCACACCCAGCAGGAGGAGCAGGTGTTCCTCGACCGCTTCAAGGACCTCAGCAAGCTGCGTGTTTTCGATCAGACGGCTTCGTCCACTCTGCACTGTCAGAACCCGGCTGCCAACCCTCTGTCGCGAGGTACTAACACTAACCCTCTGTCATGTGTTTATTACACATTCATTGTTAATTTAGTTCAAATTGCTAACATTGAGCGTCTTCTTCTCTCTCCCAGGAGTGCGTTGTTCCCGGGATTACCCCGCCGCCGCCGGCAGCAGCACCAGCCACCGGCGAGGTCGAGGCGGGAAGAGACTGAAGCACCAGGAGTCGTCTGAGCAGCACAGCTCTCTGCGCCTCAGTGGGAGGCGCCATGACCCCCGAACCAGCACCGCTCTCATGCCTCTCACCATGCCCCTCACCATGCCTCTCACCATGCCTCTCAACATGCCCATCGGACCCCCGACAAACTCCTCCTCCTGGCCATCTGTCGTCTCCCAGGCCAGCATTCCCGCCGCGCCATTCGCTCCTGGAATGCTTCCGATCTACCCCGTCTACCCACCAATGGCACAAACCTTACCCGTTCCAGATCCATCCCGTTTCCCCCCCGCCCAGATGGTTCCTCCCATGGTGGCCCTCGTTCTGCCCAACTACATGTTCCCCCAGATGGGAACCCCCATCTCTCAGCCGGCCCCCAACCCCGGACACTTCTTCAACCCGAACTTCACATACCCCACCCAAGTCGTCCCCACCATTATTTCCAACCCAGTGCCAATCCCAGTCACCTGCGCCCCGTCCCGCAGCAGCACCCCCCAGTCCTACAGCCAGGTCCCCCCAGAGTCCCCCCTCTTCCAGTCCAGATGCTCCTCGCCTCTCAACCTGTTGCAGCTGGAGGAAACAACGAGCAACCGGCTGGAGGTCGCCACGGCGCTGGCAGCATCACAGCAAGCCCCGCCCTCTGTTCAGGGGGCAACGACCGGTCAGAGCTCAGCCAATCAGAGGAGCTCTGATGAAACTTCCAAGGAGAATGAGAATGTAAGGACACTATAGGCTTTAGAAACCTTTGCATATGATATCATTTAAATTGTTTCTTGGAATATTTTTTCTAACCTTTTCTTCCCCATTAGGGTGAGGCTAATGAGTCCAACAACGATGCCATGTCCATCTCCAGCGACCTGCTGGACATGCTGCCGCAGGAAGACGCTCGCTCAGGCTCTGGCTCAGGGTCCTCCGGCTCAGGCTCTGGTTCCGGCTCCAACGGCTGCAGCTCTTTTGGCACCAGTGGCATGAGTGAGTAATCTTAATTTACCATCTCAGAGGTTACCAAAATAGATGTAAAAAGTTTCAGAATGCATGGTTTAAAGCATGTACTGCAAACGAAAATCATTTTGTTGACTAGTGTACTCTTTTTTTTCTCCATTCAGGCAGCAGCCAGGGCAGCCACACCAGCAAGTACTTTGGTAGCATCGACTCATCAGAGAACGATCATTCCCGCAAGCAGCCAGCAGGGGGCAGCAGCAGTGTGGGTGGAGAGGAGCAGTTCATCAAGTGTGTCCTGCAGGACCCCATCTGGCTCCTGATGGCCAACACCGACGACAAGGTCATGATGAACTATCAGCTGCCTGTCAGGTATGACGCTGGGCAAAATGTGCCCAAACTCAACAGATTATTCACAGTTTAACACCTGCTGATTTAATACACTGACTTATATTGACTATTTTTCTTTGTTCCCGTTCAACAGAGACATCGAGACTGTGCTGCGAGAAGACCGCGAGGCGTTGAGGAACATGCAGAAACAGCAGCCACGCTTCAGCGAGGACCAGAAGAGGGAGCTGAGCCAGGTTCACCCCTGGATCCGCACAGGACGCCTGCCCCGAGCCATCAACATCTCTGTAAGCACACAACCCTGTGCTATACAGTAGTGTTTGGATACAACACCATGTAGAAATGATTGGTAACAATGTCTTTCTGTCTTTCTTTTAGGGCTGTACAGGCTGCAAGTCCCCCCCTTCTGAGCGTCCCACGGCTCCGTTCGATGTTGTGATTCACGAGATGGAGATGTGCAGCGCGCTAAAAGCTCAAGGAGATGGTGCCGGCAAGGGCATTACAGTTCCTTCAGAGGCAGCCATGGATGAAGCTCACCCAGAGGAAGAGGAAGAAGACAAAAGAACCAAAACGCAAGCCAGAAACCAGGAAACGACAGCCGAGGCGCCGAGAGCGGCCTCAGAAGCTGTGAAAGAAAGGTCTCAAATGACTTACTGAGGAGGTGGCCAAAGATGATGAACCCTATCAAGACGTTTCCGCGCCGATGTGCAGAAGACATGCACCTTCCCGAACTTCCTGTGCCCAAATAAAAAAATCACTACTATACTATACCGATCGAGACAACTTCCGTCATTGCTGGACAGGACACTAGTTCATTCTTCATGAAGATGACAGCACAACACGCACGTCGTAAGACTGTATATTACAATGCCTTGGGAACCACAGGACATGAGCACTTTCCTTGATCTTGACATATTTATTTAAGCTGTAAAATAGTCAGAAAGGACTAAAGATGAATGTGTATCAAAAAGGCGCCTTTACGTATAGATGGATGTGCAATGCTCTCGACGGAAAAGAAGGGAGCTCTGAGACTTTTCTTCTTGTTGAATGTTTTACAGGTGGTCTGGAATCCTAATCCTCAAAGAGTTCATTTTGTATAGAGCGACAACCAGTGTATTTTGTAAACAATCTGTATATTTTTATACTATCTGCCACTGCGAATTGTGATAGGATAAATGTCTTAAAGAGTGTGTCCTGTTCA